>NC_057769.1:8788126-9119581 GCF_010389155.1 Erigeron canadensis | reverse complement strand
ATTATCAAAATGATGCATCCAACAAAAAACGTGATTTTTTCAATTTTGAGAGATCAATGTATTGTTAAACACTTAACTAATGATAATTAGTTATGCACTATGTTAGTTTTATGAACTTTTAATGCATCAAAATGATGTTTTCAAGTGTTTTCACCGTTCTTATTGTAAGAGGGTTCTTACCCGAGTGTTACCCTATATAGGGAGACAATCAAGTATTAAAGTAAAACAAATAGGACAAGATCTTGACCCTTAGATCATGGTTAAATTGATGCACTAAGATTCACGAAGCAATTGATGCCCGATAATTTTCATGATGCACGGTGAGTTTCAGTGAAAAAAAACCTATTGTTTTATTTATTTTACTTTAATACTTATTTTATTTTACTTAAAACCTATATATGTATATATATATATATATATATATAATATATATATATAATTGAATATAAAGTTTTTTGGCACCTAAACCTAAATATAGAATCTCTCACATACTATTTTAAAATATCAAGATTTGAGAGCTTCTGTACCCAAACATTTATTCCTTTATTAAAAAACTTTTCTTAGAAGACCAAACAATTTTATTTTATTTTTATTAATAATACAACTGGATTAATAAGATGCTAAAATCAGTATAGTACATCCATAATCAAACAAGGAGCTCGAGATCGACAAAATATTACAGCTAATTTAGATACAAAGACATTAAAACTGCTCAATATCTTATTCTGACGAATTCAACCTTGCAATAATGTAGTTTTACAAGAATTAAGGTTTTCTTCATTTTATATTAAGTGTGAACAAACTCATTTGTCTTTTGTTTCTTGTAATTAATTATACAAATGAATCTTATAACCACAACCGCGTAGAAAACGGATGAATCAATATAACTATTTTACATGTTAAGTTTCCTTAACAACGTACATTGAGGTTTTGATACACTACGTGTGGATATACAATGACATTATCCTTATGATGATTGATGAGACTGTATGTGTTGAATATAGAGACTCCATGAGTATATGAAAAAAAATCAAAAATACATAGGAGGCTTTTCTTTAAAAATTCCTTTGAAACAAAGATTTTTCTCGCTGTATTTATAAACTTCGTATGATTGCCTCTTGCTAGAATTTTCGTAATAATAATATACTCCTTTTTGCTGTTCAATTAAAAAAAAAAAAAAAATTTCATTTTCCTAAAACCATTCTTTGAAATTTGGAAAACAATCCTAGCAATTTCCTAGATTCGGAGAAACCTTAAAGATTTCTTAATATACTAGTTCATTGAACATTTGAGACATGTAATTCTATAACATTAATGAATTTTGACTCGTTTGACTTTTAATAAACGTGCTTATTTGATTATGGGCCGTTGACCCGAACGTGTTAAATGATTTATTGTTCTAGTCGATTTAAATAATCATTTTTGTTAATTATGTATTAGAAACGTATATTCATGCTAGTCGAGACTAGGTGGTCGTATTTATCGGTTTTATGACCTAACGGAACGTTTAATTTGACTAGAAACGTAATCGAGTGATCCATCGGTCGACCCACGACCCATGAACCACCCATGATCCAACCCTATCCAAACTTCCTCCCACCTTATCCTCCTCCCTTTCCCATTCATTCTTCACTTTCTCTTAAATTCTTACAAAACACACATACACTCTCTCTCTCTCTCTCTCTAATTTAATTCACCATTTATGGTGATTCAAGGTTAGTTAATGCAAGAATAATTAACTTCTTCATCATCTTCACATCATATCGAAATTCGGGTTTCCAAAGTGCAAGAAAACATCTCATTCAGGTCAACTTTCGGGTTTGAGTGCTAGGTGGAGATTTTGGTAAGTAAAACTTGTTCCATAACCTTTATTTTATGTTTATTTACATGTTTCTAGTTGATTTCAAGTGATTTCGGGTCAAGAATCGGGTTTGGGTCAAAATTAGGGTTTCATTAGGGTTTGTGAAGGTCAAGAATGATTTGAAGCAAATTGTGGGTTAATAAGTGTAATTGTGTTGTGGGTTTTGTCTATTTATGCTCAAAAACGATTTAAATGTGTTCATAATCAACTAGAAAGTCAAAAATCGAAATGTGGTTGTTCTTGGGTTGTTCATGGCCGAATTTATGCAAGATTTTGTGTTAATGGATCAAGTTTGGGTGTTGGAACATGTTATGTATGTCAAAAGTTGAGTTCATGAGCTGCAAATTCGTGTCTTGTGTCAAGAAATTGAGTCTAAATGAGTTGTGGGTCGTTTGGATGTTGGAGCTGCTTGTTTGGGGGCAGAACTTGCTCACTGCGGCGCAGTGGGAAGGGTCAAACCCCACTGCGGCGCAGTGGAATATTGTTGATCAGTTTGGTGCTTAGCCGAACGTTTTTCCTATCTCAACTTCAAACGCTTATAACTTTCAATCCGTAAGCCCAAACGAGTCATATGACCTATCGTTGGATTCGTATGAGAATCTATTTTCTTTTAGTAATCTCCATTTGAAATGTAAACTCCTACATTTCCTAGAATATCGAGTCTTTTGTGTCTAGCCGTTTTCACGGAAAAATTGCTAGTACATTGGTAAGTTGTGGTCCAACCTAAACTTGACCTAGACCACACCTAGACGTTCTAACGACTATATCAAGTTCCGAGGGTCGCTTGGATTTGCAGCCATTCATGAACTTGTGCTAATATGCAATGTTATAATCTTAGGTGGTGGACGGGAGGTGAACGCAAAATGACTTTAGTTTGATTTAAATCAATACTAATTTCTCTTAGCCAATCAAGGTGAGTTTCGTAGCCCCTACGTTTACATTAGTTAGGGTGAAAAGTGTACTTGGTCATTTAAACGTTTGGCGGTTGATGTACTTTGTTATGTTATGAAACGAGACGTTAGTTATTTACTTGTTTACTTGTGATACGTGTTAATGGACGTTTATGTGTGATGAACGTCATTATTGAATATTATGTAAGACGTTATAGATATATATATATATATAGACGTGGACGGTGGATTGACGGATCCACACCCGGTATGGTCATTGCCACATTATAACAATATTTTTGCTAAAATGTATATTTATATATTATGTAAGACATGGACGGTGGATTGACGAATACACACCCGGCATGATCATAACCGTGGATTACGGGTGTTTAGCCCGCATATGGACGTTTATTGGACGGTAATATATATGTATGGACGATTATTGAACGTTGACATTGGCTTGTGTTGAATTGTGATAACAAGAAACCTTTTAGGGTTTTCCTTGGACGTGATTAGGTTTTCTAATCCTCGTATATCATTAACGGTTGTTATCCTGACACTTGATTTTCATTACTCAAACCTACGAACTCATCAACTTTATGTTGACACGTTTTAGTACACTTTTTAGGTGAACAGGGTAACCAAGGACGTATTGGATGATGATTGATTAATTGCATGCTAGGATTGGACTTGGACATAATCGTGGATCCGTGATTCATTGTCCCGCTTATGGGTTATGCTTAGGATCATTTACCATCTTTTGAACTATTATTTTGTAAACGTTTGATGGACGTGCTCCTTATGCATTTTGTATGATCCGGTATTTGAAGTTGAATGATTTGTATGGATTTCCAATCCTTTTAATGCATCTAGACTTGTCTCTACTTAATTTCCATGTCGTGATGTACTTAGTATGTAACCCTCATGATTTCGCCTTATTGGGGTGTAACAATTTCTCAAATATTTTTTTCGTATTCCTAAATATTGGAAATATATAAAACTTCAACTAAATTCTATATTTAAGAGACATGAAATTACATAATATTATCAAAGAAGATTATACATTCCAAAAAACATAGCAATGTTTAATGTTTCTAATAGTAGATGCTAGCTAGAAGCAAAAGACATAACAACATTGTTTACGATACTAATACTAGATACTAGCCAGAAGGAGGATAATTTTAAGCACCATTTCGGTAAAGGCGGCATACTTATCTTCTATTTCCCTTAATTGTCGTTCGAGCTCCCGGCACCTTTTGCGCAACGTATGGTTGCTTTCACCTCATTGTTCGTTCTTCAATCTCTTCTTGTTGTCGTTCCATTGCCATCAAATTATATACAAACCTAGCCGACAAATGCATACACGTTTTAGCATCAGAATACAATATTACTCAAAATAAGGAAAGTCTATCTACCAATAAACTAAAACAGGATTGACATGCTCTTGAAACAACGTGTGGAGAAATCCTTAATCGACACGTGTCCTTTTAATTTATTTATTTTGTTAAATTAGCTTCTTTTGGTGTATATAAATTCAATTTCCTTATTAGACTCGGAATTAAACTTTAACTCTTGTCTTATTTGATCGTAATCTCATTAATAAATTATTTCTTTTCCTTTCTCAATTCTTTAATTCCTCTTACTTATATTAATTATAAAAAGTGATTGACATGAAGGCTTCAGAAATTTTAGTTTATGATCCAAAATCACAAGAGTATTTGTCATCATCCACTATGCTTACAAGTTCTAATTTTGATGTGGTTCTAAAAATTTGAGGTAAATACAAAACTCTAACTAAACAATATTATATTTATCATTTGTTTATTATAATTTAGTTTCGATCATCGATTTACTTTAATCACAATTTATTTTATACTCACGAATCATGTATGAAACATATTTGAATTTATTTTTGATACAATCTATATAGCTATCGTACATCATACGGGTATTAGGAGTAATGTATGTATATATATATACACACACTATATGTAATTATGATAATGATGCTTAACTACTCGCGCGTTCAACTGGGCCCCTGACAAGATAGGTGAACGAACAAACTATAGTCATATTATTATAATTAAAATAAGTAACTAAATAATTATTACTCGTATTATATTATTATTGTTTTTTATTGTACACGATTTAGTTTGGAAATTTTAAGTGTACATATATTATTATAATTATAATTATTATTTATGGTACATGATTTAGTATGGAATGTTTAGGTGTCCGTATACTATTATAACTATTTACAGTTTATGATATAAAGGGGTTGTTTTGTCTAATCATATAAAGTATAAGTATTAAGAAGTATATAGTTTTGTAAACTAAGTTAAAAATCGGGTACAACCTATTCACTCCCCTCTAGGTTGCACTTACAATTGGTATCATAGCGGGGCTCTACAAATCGATTTTTGGAAACCATTGATGTTGTTTGAAAAATCGTTTTAGAGTAAAATGGAAGAACTAAAATTCGGTTTCTCTATGAAAAATCCTCCCATGTTCCTAGATCATAATTTTTTGCATTGGAAAATTTTTATGATTACTTACTTAAAATTTATTGATTATGACATGGGATGTATTTTAGAAGAAAATGATTTTGATGAACATAATATAGAAATAAAATCTTTGAACAACAAAGCTTTAAAGATCATCCAAGAATCCTTGGTTGGAAGCAAGTTAAAGAATTTGATGCTTTATACTTGCGTAAAGAAGTTATGGCATGATTTGGAAGAGATGGAAGGAATGAAGGCAATTAAAGTTGAAAGTAACGAAAACTCATCTCACGAGGATGAACAAGAAGCTACATGCCTTGTGTGTTTGACATCTTGTCACATGGACAATGACGATGACGACGACGATGACGATGATGATGATGATGATGATGATGATGATGATGATGATGATGATGATGATGATGATGATGATGAGGTATTTTCCGAAACTACTCACTCTTGTGAAGATTTAGAAAGTGAATATGTCAAACTTATTTCTTTGAGTGCTAAAGTTAGTGATAAAAATAAACTTTTAAAATTAGAGAATAAAACACTCAAAGATTAAATAGAAGAACAAAAATATTTGATTGCTATGTTGATGAAAGAAAATAGTGATTTTAGAAAAGAGAAAATGCAATCATGTTTAATATGTGAAAAACTCACTAAAGAGAACACAACTTTGCAAGAAAAGGAAAAAAGCTTAAAAAATTTTACATGCCTTGAGAAACTTGCAAAAAGTGGGGATATGTTGAATACTAAGATTAATGAGCAAAAATTGGTTAATGACAAGGGTGGAATTGGGTGTACAAATCGAGAGTCAAATAGCACGACCAAACCCATTAAACTTATAAAGCATGAAATTTCACCCAAGGCGTATAATGACCATTCAATTACAAAATCATGCATTAACCCATGTAAAACTATTAAAAAATCTCAAGCTCCAAATAATCTTTATAAAACTTCATTGAATATTGGTAGTGGTTTTTCATATGTTCAAAAGATGTCTTCAAACAATAGTCCTTGGTTATCAAATAAGAAAAGAGTTCAAACACGGAAGTTTCATCATAAATATCATAATAATGACAAACTTATGAGCTTTTACAACTATTATGAAGAAAATGATAGTTACACAAAAAGATCAAGTAAAAATTTTCATAACAAACGGGTCATACAAATATGGGTAAAGGTTGGTGTCTTTGATGCTAACAATCCCGGACCCACGAAAAGATAGGAACCGAATGGATAGCATGCTTGTTCTTGAAATATAGGTATATGTAGCAATCCATACTCAAAAGCAATGAATGAAAAATCAATGATGGTTGCTCAAATAAAGATGAAGTGTGGTGAAAAACGTTACAAGTGGCAATATGTGAAAAACGAGCATAATGATCAAACCGAGCTAAGCAAGCTAAGTCCACTTTGACTTAAATAATCTTTAGTTTGTGAAATTTATGTTGATCGATATGTTTGTGTGCATTCATGTTGAAATAAATGATTTTTGTGGGATGTATGTTTAGGGGTTGCATTATCTTCAAACTCGTGTGAGTTGCATGCATAGGTGGTTAAGTTTAAGTCACTATAAGAGAGAAAATAATTAAATTGTGTTGGATACAATATGCTTATTTAGTAGAAAAAATTTGGTGTCATGATTTTGAGTTTTAAATCACTAAGATGAATTATAAGCATTTAGTTTAAAAGTGAAAAAAAAAAATGACTTTCAGGACTACCTTGTGAACACGTAAAGTTCAATTGGTTCAATTGATTATGCATTATGGAAAACCAAAGGTTTGATTAGAAAATAAGAATAATAGGTTTTGAATATGAATTTGGGTGCTTAAAGCTTTGACATGTTTAAAATGGTCGTAAACGATCATAAAAATGGGTATGGAGAAAGCGTTTATTAGAGATGCTAAAAACATTCACCATTGACGGATCATCCCCCAACATTGATTGAGAGTTTCCTATCTTATTCACTATTATTAGTTTGAATGTTCTTTTGGTCTCTTTAATCTATATTCATACTTACACTTCCAAATGCATATTTAAACAAGAAAAGAAAAATTTTAAAGAAAAATATAATGATCAAATCATTTCGTGTTCATCTACAATATGCATAATTTTTGTAGGGTTCCATGTGGAAGTGAAAGTAATATCAGTGATGTGCCTGATTAGTCACATAAGTGAAAACTCTTGGGTTGGAAGTTATTTCGAGTCATGTGTGATAAATTGAAAAGACTTGAGAATTGATTAAGAACTAAAATGTTACAAAACACACATTGCCTTAGAATAAATGATCGGTTACCATACTTTAAGATATATATACTTACTTCACCAAAAGCTTGAATGTGTGACATTTTAAAGTCTTGAAGCTATGCATGATGAGTTGTTTAAAAAAAAAAATTCTTCAAAAGACACGTGAAGTGAAAATTACTTGGTATTGGGACATTGTGTAAATGTGTGTGTGTCTACGTGTGTTACATCCATGCTAATTTCGTAATTTTTGCATTTACTCAAAATGTTTACTAAAATGACTGAACATGCTTGAATTGGAATTTTAATGATCATTTCATAAATTGATTAGTATAAGAATTAACTACATGACTAAATGGTGAAGAAGATGAATCTATGGATAGCTTTAAATGCCTTGGAATGATTGATAGCTTGTTGATGTATCTTACCGCTTGTAGACCTGATAATCTATATAGTGTGTGCTTATGTGCTATATTTCAAGAAAATCCTAATTTATCACACTATAAAGCGGCCAAACGGATATTTAGGTACTATGCTTTTAAGATTGTGGAATCCAAAATTTTCCGGGTTGATATTATGCATTGTGCGGATTCCGACGTAGGTGGTTCATTTGTTGAAATCGTATTAGTAGCATATGTCCTTATGTGGGTCTTTGTCTTACATAGTAGTTTTCTAAGAAACAAATGTTTTTAAATCATAATGAACACCTAAATGAAATATCCATTATGTGTGATAATAAAAGTGCCTTAGACTTAGGTAAAAATCTCATGGAGTATTGTACAACCAAACATATTGAGATTAGACATCACTTTCTTGGAAATGATGTGCAAAAAAAAGAAGGTACCATCGTAATTGAGAAAGTTGATACAACCGACAATGTAACTGAAATATTTTCATAAAGGCACTGAAAAAGGATACATTTTAACACACTTAGATTAGGTTTAGGCATGATGGAATTTGTCATTTAAGTGAAATATTCAACTTTTATGCATTCCTGATGAGCACGGCTGCTTACTGAAGTCGTCCTCTCTCTCTGGACGACCTTTGTGTCAACTGAAGCCGTCCCAAGCTCTTGGAAGGCTGATAACTGAAGTCGTCCATGTCAGTCTCACGGCTCTTGATGCACAGTGAACCTTATCCCTTGGAAAATCTTGATTTAGCACCTACTTTATGATTTTATGAAGTCAAGAAAAACAGACTTGATGATTGTGTGTAACAAATATGAGTTCTCATCAGCAATCATTATCAAGATCCATGTTTGAAACTTTAATTTGCATAAATAGAAATAACTTGTTCATAAGGTAACATTGAAAGATACTTGAATAGATGATATCCAAGTGACAAAATCGTCTATCAAAATACTTGCGTGATTGACAACTATGTGCTTAAGTGTTTCAAATGATGTTTAGGGTTTTCAATTATAAAGTCATGGGACGTGTAGCAACTGTGGAATTGTTCATATTCCATCACAATGCCCGAATCGTGACCCATCCACTTTTCGGATGAGACATCTGTCTGTCAATTATGCCAACCATCATTCACGGACATCTAGTTCATGGCTTTGTGACACCGGATGAAACAACCACATTACAAAGGATTTGTCAGTTTTTGATATCACTCAACCCTACTATGGTAGCGACAATCTACACATTGGTGACGGTAAGGGCTTACCCATTTTGCATATTGGTTCATCTCGTTATTATTCACCTAGCAAAACCTTTTTCGTAAAGGATATTCTCCATGTTCTTGAAATCAAACAAAGTCTCCTTTCTGTTCAAAAAACTTTGCCGTGACAACAATGTTTATTTTAGCTTTTACCCCACTTTCTTTGTTGTAAAAGACATACATACACATAGTACACTCCTAATGGGTCCGAGTGATGGAGGACTCTACAAACTCAACTTCCCAGCCAATCAACTAATTCCAGAATTGCTTTCTCAACCGCCCGAGCCTCTACAACTATATGGCATCAACGTCCAGGACATCCACATTCCCAGTTGTTTCAAACTATGCTTTCTAAATGTCATCTACCTATCTCCACCAAAGACTTTGATTTCCATTGTACTTCTTGTTCTGTTGGAAAATCTTCCAAACTCCACCTGTCCAAATTCGAATATAAAAGTACCCATATTTTAGATCTACTATTCTGCGATGTTTGGGAGCCCAAACCAGTAACTTCATATGATGTACATCACTACTTTCTCTCATGTGTTGATCACTTCTCCAAATTTATGTGGTTGTTTCCCTTAAAACAAAAATCCGATGTGTTTGAGGTCTTCAAACGATGTTTTGTCGCCATGGTTGAACGACAATTCTCTACGAAACTTAAAAGAGTGCAAACTGATTGGGGAGGAGAATTTAGAAAACTGTCTTCTTTATTCGACTCACTTGGTACCATGGATCGTCTTTCTTGTCCACACACCAGTGAAAAAAAAGGTATTGTTGAAAGACGTCACCGTCATGTGGTGGAAACCGGCCTTACAATAATGGCATAATCTCATGTTCCACAATGATTCTGGCATTATGCCTTTGAAACTGTTGTCTATCTTATAAACTGCATGCCTACTCGTACCAACTCTAACACGTCTCCATTTGAATACATCCTCAAACACAAACCTGGTCTACCCTTTCTTCGTGTCATTGGATACCAATGCTTTCCTCACCTTCGCCCTTACAATCCAAACAAAATGGATTTCCGCTCTACGCCTTACGTTTTCTCGGGTATAGCAGTACACATCATGGCTATCGTTGTCTTGATCCATCATCTGACCACATTTACATTACCCGTCATGTGAGATTTAATGAACACCACTTTCCCTTTATTTCATAGCCAAACAAAGTTTCCACACCTATCCAAATCTAACCATATTTTTAATCATATCCTAATCCAATTTTAGATCCCGACCGTATAACTACTCAAACACCACCTCGAAACACGACTACCGAACAATATCTTACCCCGACACCAATTCCTACTTCACTAGACAATCTAGCTACCAACACAAATGCAAAGCTTACTCCCAGAACCATTCCTACTTTGCCCAACACTCTACCTACAAACAACCATGTACCGGAGCCCACACCTGCCACTTTACCTCCATCACAACCTTCAACCACATCTTTTCCGCCATCCTTTACAACCCATGCTTCCAACCTTTTTACTAACAGTGAACCTCCTACCTTTACCGCTGCCAACGTTTCTCCTCAATGGCGCCAAGCCATGGCTGTTGAATAGTCGACACTTATAAAGAATAATACATGGTCTTTAGTTCCTCGTCCTGCTAACACTAATGTGGTTGACTGTAAGTGGGTCTATAAGTTGAAGAGAGATCAAATTGGGGCTATTAAACGTTACAAAGCCCGTTTATACAATAGTCTTTTTAAGACTTTTGATAGAGATTTGTCCTTGTAGTCTAGAATCAATATTATGGTTGAATTTACATTCTTTAATTCGGTGTTGAGCCCATGTTGCCAAACCCCTGATCTTCATTAAGGCCTTATACAATAGTCTCATCGACACCCCATCGATCGATGATGAGGACTCTATTGCTAGCCTCTCGTTGATGGGCCTTGTCGTCAGGTGGATGGGTCGAAAGGCGTGGACGAGGAAGAGGGAGAGTATTTTGCTCCCTTTTTTTTTTAACTTTTCCATCTTTAAATAACACTTTAACCCATTTTTAACAAAACACATTACATAATAAAAAGTTACATTAGTAAAACACATTACATAATTAAAAGCACATTACATAATTAAAACACATTACGGTTAATAACTACACATGACGATCCTCTAGTGACATACTTCCAATCTGACTTCTTCCATGGTTTTGTCTTCACCGCAATTATCATGGTACGATTTAGCCCAAGTGCATTGATTTCTCAACGTGTGACCGACATAAAAAACATTCTTGATTGCGTGCTTGACCATCTTAATCTCCTCCTGCAGAAAATAGGCATATTGGCCTTCATGCTTCGATATGTCATGGTTTGGCGCCTGGATTAATTACAGTATTACCTCGCAATGTTGCCTACTCCAGATATTTCTGTTTAAAGTAGGGTGTCTTCTTGAATATCAGTCATGATTAGTGTCTTCATCTCATGCACAGTCATGCGATGTAGGTGAATGATGTTTGATGACAACGCCATGTAGATGTAAAGAGTGAAATGGAAATTGATATTTGATTGTGAAATGGAAATTTGAAATGAATTTGGGAGGACCCTGGAATCTTCTTTATATAGTGAAATCAATGTTAGCCGTTTAGGGACTAAAGTTGTAATTTATTTGAATTTTTCGTCGTTTGAGGGACTGAATATATTGAACGTTGGAGGGATTAGTTCTGTAAATAATTTCAAATTTGAACGTTGCAGGAGCGTCAGTCACTCAAATCTATATATATTGTCTTCTTCATCAAACATTCCAGACCTAAAAAACAAATATGTCATATATATATATATGGTAAAGTTATTTTGACAACTTTTTTTTTGCGGGAACCTTTGAGAACTTTTTAAATCAAGCCCAACTGATGATTGTTCTTTACATGAAAATTGTTTTTGATTGTTTTCTGAATAACTTATGTGTAAGCCCAACATTTCATATCTATATATACACTTTATCTATATATATTTCTATCGTCCAAATGGTTTCTTCATCAAAAATCACTTTCCCAAACCATCATTTACTGTCAATCAGGTGGAGGACACTATGATGACCGATATCCTAGACCACGTAATGTTTCAAGAGGAACTATAGGGGTGTAAACTCAATATTTATATTGATTCCAGTTAACCTTTTTTTCTAATTTTAATTTAAAAAATTAAATTAACACTAAAACATAACAAATACATTAACAATTAAGAGTGATATCCTGTTAATTTTATATGTGACGATGGTTATACGATGATTACAGAAACCCAATCGGGTGTCCTAAAAATTCCTATAGAT
Source organism: Erigeron canadensis (assembly GCF_010389155.1). NCBI lineage: Eukaryota > Viridiplantae > Streptophyta > Magnoliopsida > Asterales > Asteraceae > Erigeron > Erigeron canadensis. Next base: position 9,107,134 of record NC_057769.1, on the reverse strand, counting down.
GTGGAGGCATATATTATTATTATTATTATTATTATTATTATTATTATTATTATTATTATTATTATTATTATTATTATTATTATTATTATTATATAAATAAAGTAGCAATCCTATACTAATTCAAATTAATAGTAATTTAATAATGAGATCGTATATATTATATAAATAGAGTAGCAATCTTAATATATACTATGACAGTTGAACTATTGACTAATTAACCAATCAAATCACTTAATTTCATCATATTGACTATCGCTTATGTCATCATTTAGATTAACTATAATTTAAAAATCCCAAAAACCATTATCCAAATATATTATTATATTAATATTTATATTAACTTATAGAAAAAGTCTTATTAATTTACATTTTTTTTGTTTTACATCAATAATTTACACTTTTAGTCCTGAATACTTAATTTATGTTTATTTTTATCCATAACTTGAGAGGATTTTTTAAAATTTACAGTTATTTAATTAATTAAAAAAATTTCAATATATGAAATATATTGTCTATGAAAAACAATTTCAAAACCTAATGACTTATTAACAAATGTTAGATTAGATTTTCATAAATTATAAATATTAATAGTTAGCTTAATATCTAATATAAACACAATTTGTACTCTAGATACATATTTCAAACATAATAACAAATGACGATATACAATATTTTTATCCTAAACACAACAAGAATCACAGAACATGAGACATTCACAGAACAACACACGGTTTACAACAGAAGTTTACTAGACTATTAAATCCAAATCAATATGAACTCATTCAAGATTTATTCTATCTCTCAATCAAATAGGTATATGATATTCTCCTTTTTTATATATTAATTTTGCGCATTAATGTTTGAAGTTACAATTGTCACTCAAATCAAGAGTCTTAATTGTTATCAAAGAATATGAAAACAATCCTAATTGCTATCTAATTATCATAGGACATATGATTGAAAATAAACTAATACGTGTTATGGGTTCGCATCATGATTAAGTACATATACTTGAATGTCAAATACAGTATCACAAGCATGTTTATACTTTAATTCTTATTTATCTTTCATAATAATAATATAATATCACATGATGAGTATATGGTTTCAAAAAATTTTATTATAAAGAAATTATTATAGCATGTGGCTTGTGGAATGATTATAACAAACAATTTCATCCATATGTCTCAGCTAATAATGACAGTGATCCAATTGTAATATCGGGGCTAGGGTTCCCTCCATTACCCTAATAATAACAGTGACAAACCTATGATTATTGTACAACAACTTGCAAAGTATAACACTTAGAACCGTATATATTCAAAATTATAAACTTTTATAACTTAAATGTATCTATATCTAATATTGATAATATCGTAAACCCGGATCCAGTATTGAACACGGGTTTAAAATCTAGTCCTATACTAATTCGAATTAATAGTAGCTATAATTTAATAATGAGTATATATATATATAACTCTTATAAAACAATAGTTAATCAAACATTTTAAAGCCTCTTATAATCTAAAACTAATTTGAAAAATTGCCACATAAGATTTTATCCTATGTGTCAACTCCATATTTGTTTTTAAATAAACTATATATTTAGAAAACAAATGAACGTATATATGTTAAAATAAATAAATAAATAAATATATATTGTAAGAATCTAAGATCTTCTCATTAGATAAAATGATATCTTTTCTTTAGTTTAAAAAATCACGTCTATACCTAATGATATTTCATTATCTTTTTTATTCAACATTTATATGAGGTTCCTTTCGTTTTTTTATGGTGATTATATGAAAGTTTGCTCAGGTCGTTGGTTAGTTGGAACTCTCATCGCATTAATCATTAGTGGCAATATTTAAAGTTTATAAGCTTTTTTATCACCACTAAATTATATTCATCTTATATGAGTTAAGAGCTTTGTATAATATCATAACTTTCTGAAAGAGTTATGTTAATTCTTTCGTTCATATCACTATGGAAATTATGTACAATTTTTGGTTTAATTCTTTTATCATTTTTTGAATTTTATGATAATGGTTAATATAATCTCTTTTTTCTTTTGTTTTTTAACAATACAATTTTTCATTGTGATGATGAGAAAAATATTATGAAGGTAGACAAAGAGTTTGTTCAAAACAAGTGTATATAACAATTAGTTTAATGATTGGATAATGAATACGTTATTGCTAATTTAATTAAGTGAAACTAAATAAATTGTTCGTCCATATGTTTTTTTTACGATCATTATTGATCCATTCCATTAACACATTTGTTCACATATTAAGCGTTTCATTAAATGTTTTTTTAAACAAGTTTAACTCAAATATCACTTTATTGAGCACCTTTTTAAAGCAGCCGTACATCATGCGGGTAAAAAAATCCCAGTATATATATATATATATGGTTACTTGTTAACCGATTGTACCCACATTTAATAATTAAAAAAGTATTAAAAAATAGAAGATTAATTAGAATGGAGCTTTAGACTTAAAAGAGGTGATTAGATGTGTTTAGTGTACCCCAATCTCAAATTAGGGTAACTGATTATGTTGATCTCAAAATACATCTTAGTGCCATGCATGGTCAATCGTATATTACAACATTCAGATAAGATTAATTGTGTTAAAAATAAATAAATTATGTATAAGTCAAAACAAGGATCGGGTAAACTAGTTATTATGAATTATCTATATAGCTACGTCGTAACTATACATAAAAGATTAAAAGTTATTAACAATATAGCTTTATCTTTAAAAATATAATATATATATATATATATAGAGAAAGGTTTATTTGAGAACTCACAAATAAAAAAGAACGCGAGAACATTTCTGGACCACTCATTTTCTTATATTTTCTCTTTCTTCCATTAAATAAGAAAATTCACCCAAATCATTTAAAATGCTTTATCTCACAAACCGTAAATTGTTAGACGAAACAAAAAGCATGGGTAGTCTTAAAATTTCGTCCTTTTTCATTAGAAATCCAATTCGATATAATTTTGACGACTTTTTAATTTTCGTTTATTATTCCCATCGTGTTCATCCTACAACCTACACATGTGTAAGATCATTGTTTTCACATGTAAATTAGTAAATGAACATATGTACACAACAATGAAGGTCAAGGGCGGAGCCCGTCAATCCATGGCAGAGCCATGGTAGCCAAGGACGGAGCCCGTCAGTCCATGGTGGAGGAATAGCGGCTAAAGGTGGAGCCCATTAGGTAGATCACCCCTCACTGGTCACCCCCTATGACCTATCACCCTCTATGACCTATCACCCTATGACCTATCACCCTCTATGACCTATCACCTCCACTAGCTTTGGTTTATGAATATCCTTAAGGGCGAAGCCCGTTCCGAATCATAATTTTTGTTCAACCTACACATGTGTAAGTTCAACCTACACATGTGTAAGTTATGTGTAACTGCCAAAAAGAAAACGAAAATTAAAAAGTCGTCAAAAGTATATCGAATTGGATCTCTAATGAAAGAGGACGAAATCTTAAGACTACCCATGCTTTTTGTTTTGTCTAACGATTTACGGTTTGTGAGTTAGAACATTTTGAATGATTTTGGTGAATTTTATTATTTAATTGAAGAGACTAAAAGGAAAAGAATGTATGGTCCAGGTTCTTAAGTTCTTTTTTTTTAGGAGTTCTCAAAATAACCTACCCATATATATGAACAATCAGATAAAAACAGTTTTAAAATAAGAACGGGGAGAATACCTTAAAATCATCATTTTGATGCATTAAAAGTCCATAAAACTGACATAGTGCATAACTAATTATCATTTTTTAAGTGTTTAACAACACATTGATTAATCAGAATTGAAAAAATCATGTTTTTTTATTGAATGCATCATTTTAATGAATATGCATATATCTTTATCTTTCTTTAGTGTCGTGAGGATCATATCATATGCTTAATCTATTCAAGATATTCAAAATGAAAGTAATGTGTTAACAAGAACAAATTGAAAAGATAATAAAAGTGATTAGGATATTGATACATGTGTCTACGATATATATGGATGGGGATTCCCTAAAGTTATTAGAGTAAAGTTGTTAATTTCAATATTTGAATTAAAATCAAGGGTCAAGATTCAAAGATAATCTTTTAATCCTGACCTTTGATTTCAATCCAAAGGTCAAAACCCTTTCAACTTTACCCCCTAAAGTTATTTATAACTTTAGGGGATCTCTATCCGATATGTATATATACATATGCTTAAAAGGGAAAAGTGAAGATGGTACTGTTATGCACCTAACTTGAGTGAAATCCCTCTCACATATTAATTTTTTTAATATTTAATACATAATGAATAAATAACTGGGCCACTTGTTTTTTATGATTTAAAAAATTAACATGTTAGAAGGATTTTACTCAAGTTGGGTGGGGTGCATAACAGCACCACCTTCACTTCCCCGTATATATGATAAATGGAAAACCCAAACATGAAGATAAGAAGAGCCACTGTGTCAAACGTTTAGTCGGTCCACCATGTTTGTAGACATTTAATATTTTAATTAAAATAATCATTAGTTTTTAGCCAATTCATATATATAGGGATGGTTATCATGACGGTTTACCGGTATGGTTATCATGGCGGTTTACGTTCCTCCTGTTTGAGCTATTTGCTGTAGACTTTGTTTATTATGTCCCTACATTTTATGTTGTTATTTACGTACTATGGTTGCTAAAGTTTATGTAATGTGCTAAGGTATTGTTAGGTTGTACGTTTGCTAGTTGCTACTCTTGGTAGCCATACCCAGTGGACCCAGCTGACAGTTATATCGTCTTATCATGTTCTCGACAGACAGATATAAACATTTTACTTTTTTACGGCTTTTACATCTTCTTGGCTGGAGGCCGTTATGGAAGCAGTCTCTCTACCTTTGGGTAGAGGTAAAACTATCTATAGCTCACCTCCCTCATACCCCGCTTAGGAATTAGGTACTGTTGTTGTTGTATTATTGTTACTGAATTTTTTTTCAGCTGAAAAATGTTATACATCACGCAACAACTATATTGTATGAAACTATGAAAGTATTTTATCATGTATAATATAAAAAACTACCGTGTAATAGGATCAGTGGATCACTACTCATTAAATTTATATATGCCAGTGTTAGACGTAAATCGAACTGATTAATTGTTATCATAGAAATTTTGATTCGACTCAAAATAAACTATCATAAGATAATATATCTTTGTCAAATAAATTTATATCTTAGAAACATCTATATCTGTTTTAACTGTGAATTAAAATAAAAGAATATATGGAAGAAAAAAAGTGGATCAAACAGCATTTTAAAGTCAAAAACGATTATTAAAATAAAAGAATATTTAATTCGCCACGAAACATGGACATAAAGAACCAAGTTATAAGATCCTAAAATTACGGTTGATAACATATACGGAGTAACAAGAGGCAAAAGTGTATAGTAGCAGTGATGGGCCTCACTGTGAATAAAAAAGTATAGTAGCAATTGTAAAGGGAAAAAAATACATGGCAAACATGGTTACGGTTTACTTGTAGGTCCATAACCCATATATTAGCTAGAAGTATCATTACGAGAATATATATAGTTTCCTCTCAAATTTCAAAACTTGATACGTATAATTTACCTTTTATTTTAATTTTATAGATTGTAATTGAAATGCCTTTATAAAAAATTCAATCTCTATCTCTTCTCATACAGAAACACATAGCAAAAATCCTAACACACAACCCCCCCCCCCTCTTCTTTTTCACATCCCACCGCAAAAGTTCATCACATCTCCGGCCGCAATTAAATTACTTTTACGTCTACATCGTCACTACCACCACCACAGTGAGGGGCAGAACTAAATTGATATTAGGGGTAGCCCGGGCTACGAGTCCGCTAAATTCATGTAGTTCAAATTTTTCAAAAAATGATATATTTTTTATTGGTGTTACGGGTCAAATAAATATGAGATATTGGTCATGTAACCAACTTTAAACTTTTAAACATTTTTTATCAATAAAACTTATAAAGATATACTGTACAACTAAATAATAACGAAAATTACTAAAAATGCTAAAAAAATTCTTAAAACTCATTAAAAATAGCCAAAAAATTGTTAAAAAAAGGCTAAAAATCGTAACAATTTAGTCGTTATCATTGTTATCGTTACTTTATGCCGATACAAGACTAGTAGAAAAAAAATATATACACTTTCGATTCTGGTTCTGCCACTGGTCACCACTGCATTATGCGGGCACCAATCCAGTATAGTTTAATCCAAACCACCGTCAAGTTGGTTTACTAGACGCCTAGAGTCTAGACCTCTTTTTAAAACGGAAATAGACTTGTCCGTAAAATTAAATGGGAAATGTTAGGTAAAACATGTAGTACCTATCTTGGGTAAAGCATGGGGGAATTATGTAAAATTCAGGGTATGTTATGTAAAATTAAGGGGGCGATGTATGTTTATCAAATTCAAAGGTTTAATTTGTAACTTTTTTTATAGTGACAGTACCTAAGCTTAGGTAAAGTCCGATTATTTTTCTGTTTGTACACCGAACCGTGGTCCTAGTTAGGAGAGGATGAGGGGTTTATGGTTGTATGTTGGCGATTCCCTTACGGTAAGGTGTGGGAACCTTTTGTACGCCAACTATGTGTAGTATGTGTGTTGAGAGTGTGGAGAATCATCTCTATTGTGTATATTGTGTCCCTATTTATAGGGTAGATGTATCGTGTCCTCCAAGTAGGGTTTTTCCCTATTGGAATAGATTTGTTGCTACTTTTAGGGGATTCATAGTTATCTTCCGCGTAACCAACTGTCTAAGAGATAAGTGCAAATCTTCATATTGGGAGAATGTATATCTTTTCCATAATTATCGGATCCAAGGTAGTCTGCGTGTAGGCTCCGTAGTGAGGCTGCGTGTAGGCTCCATAGTGAGGCTGGGTGGGTAACACTAACAAGCCCCCAAGTTTAATATAAGGAGTTGCGAAAGTCATTGTATTAAACTCGAAGAACTTCTATAGCACTTGCCCGCCAAAGCATCGTCTTGTCTATATAACTCCTAACCCTGCTCCCCCACACCTTAACAACTTCGTATGTTAAGCCTATCACGAAGGTTGATCGAGTCTTGTCATTTAAGCCATTACAAGGGTCGATCAGCTGTCGAGATGCAAGCGAACAAAGGTTTCAGAAATTATATTGTAGGTGTTTGGAATATTGAGAGAAGCTCAGGGACTTTGTTGTAAATTTATCCAAATGTTGTAGTGAAATAATCATCATCCTGAAGTGGAGAGGCAAAAGTGGCTATTGTTGCTGCTGTTGGGAACAGGCTACGTTTCCGTTTATTGGTGTGTTGAGTTCCAACCCTGATGCTTCCACTGATGAGCTTTTACAACTTCGTCCGTAGGTATTTGTGCTTTTGTTTGAACATGTGTAGGCGTGTGTATGTTTTAAATAATATGTTGTTATGTATGTGTATGGAACTCCTAACCCTTTCTACCCACGCCAACAACTTCGTATGTTAAGCCTATCCCGAAGTTTTCCCAAAATTTGTAGTTAAGCCATTACAAGGTTTGGACAGCTGCTGGATGTGGGTAAGCCAGGGTTTTAGAATCCTTTTGTGTCACATAGGCTTGCTCCATGGTGATGTTTATAACCCATTTGTAGATGGGTGTAAGACATATGTTATGTAACTGCAGTTTGTATGCATGTTTGTTGTGTTGTAAGTAGGTGCTCGTGGGCGTCCCATAATGTAATTGTTTTGTATGTGTGAGGTTGCGATCCTCTTCACTTAGCAAATGGTGCTCGTGGGCGATCTTTTCTGTATGTGTGAGGTTATGATCCTCTTCACTTAAAATTTGGTGCTCGAGGGCGACCTTTTCTGTATGTATGAGGTTATGATCCTCTTCACTTAAAATTTGGTGCTCGGGGGCGACCTTTTCTGTATGTGTGAGGTTATGATCCTCTTCACTTAAAATTTGGTGCTCGAGGGCGACCTTTTCTGTATGTGTGAGGTTATGATCCTCTTCAGTTAAAATTTGGTGCTCGAGGGCGACCTTTTCTGTATGTGTGAGGCCCATTCTGAATGTTTTGCATGCCACTGGCTCTATCCAATTTTGCATTTCTGCTGCCCCTTCAAAGGCTTGAAGGAAATCATCGGGGTCGTCCTTCCCGTTATACGTCCCCAGATGGGAGGGGTATTTCATGTTTGCTGGTAATGGATAATTTCTGATCCATTCTGCAAATGGTGATTTTTGTAAAGTTTTACTCAAGGTAAATGGTCTTGGCATGATAACTTGTCCTAGGTACAAATTTTGATTCCAGGGGTATGTTATGTAAACGTTGGGTTGTGGTCCAGTGTTCTGAGTGGGTTGGAAATATTGTGGTTCTTGTATGGACCGATATTGATAGCCTGGGTGGTTTGGACCCTGGGTATTTGAATGGCCTTGGTTGTGCACTTGGGATATTGGATGTGGTTGCCATGGTACGTATCCCGTCGATTATTCTGCATGTATTGCTCTCGTCCCCAGGCGTGGGAGGTTGCGACATAATGACCTTGGGGTCCATTTGGGAAGGCTAAGGCATATAGACCCCTGGGTGTAGGTATTTTGTTACCCTTGTGAGTAGTTTTGGTGATTTGGTGTATTTTGAAAATGATTATGTTGATTCTAGGTAACGGTAGATTCTAGGTTTTGTGTACCCAGGGTATTGATATGGGAACCTAGGGTTTGTGTTCCTGGGGTATTGATATGAGATTCTGGGGTTTGTGCTCCCAGGGTATTGGTTTGACATCCTGGGTTTGTGCTCCCAGGGTATTGGTTTGAGATCCTGGGGTTTGTGTTCCCAGTGATGATGTATCATGGCTATTGAAGGCTTCATCGAAATTGATCGTCCTTCCGGTTATCACCCCAGTTGTATGAAGGTGACTGATGTGTGAAAATCTAGTTAAATTAAAATCCTTAAAAATACTCCGAATCGAATACCACACACAATCGGGCAGTGGACCCGTTCGTATGCAATATAGATTAAAGTAAGTAAAGGTTCGTTCCACGGAGACTACAAAGAGCTAGCGAGTTTTAAGTAGTTAAAAAGAGTTTGGTTTTTTAAAGACACCATGTCATCTTGGTTTTTATATTAAAAGTTAGTTGATTGAAAGAGTTAGAAATTCCTAAAAATTTATCGAAAAGAAAATTGTTTTATATCAAATAAGATGAGAAGATCATCCACTTCGACTCCATGACACACATTATTTAGGTTGCACTTAAATGAAGAACCAATTCGAATATGTTGATTAATAACCGAGAACTAAACAAAGACCCACCCCGTACCCGTCAAGTTTGTTACTTTATTCAATTCCCTTAATTAACTAGTTCCATTACTAAGACCGGTACCCCAAGACGCCTTTCATAACTTTCCTAGTCAACTAATTGTTTTGGTTATTTAGATAACAATTGTGTCTATTGATTGTACCCAACCATTAACTCGTTAACTCCTATTAACTATTAATTACTTTCTACCGTACCCGTCATAGAAACAATCGCTTCTAACCAAGCAATCAAAATAACTTCTACACAACCTAAGTTACCACTAAGATCATGCAAAAACTATCCGCAATTAAGAGTTAAATAACAAAGAATTAATAAACTAAGATTACGACACAACGTTAAATCAAATCAACTTGAATTCAAAAGATTATGCAACCATTATTCAATGTGTCACTCCATCTCAGTGGATGACGAATTATTTAGCTACTTATAATCATAAACAAAGCACAAAGAGTAAAAGTATAAGAGAACATATTGTACCAATGTGAAGAAAACAAGTAAACACTAAGAAAATCGATAACCGAATGCCTTGAAGCTCACGAACAACCCTTAGACCTTAATGGACGAAAAAGCTGCTGAGAATTGCCCCAAAGAACCCTAAAATCGACTAAAGGTGATTGTATATCGAATGGGAGGGTTATGGTCTTGTATTTATAGTGAAAAATCAAAAACCCTTCTGCCGACCTTATTTATGCGCCACACAAAACCACCATGCGCCGCACAAAACCTCCAATTTCCATATTTTAGACTTTCCATACCCGATATGCGCCGCATGCCTCTCCTGTGCGCAGCACAGGCACTTTTGCCAAATTCCTTGACCAAAATCACACATTTTTGTGCGCCGCATGTCACTTGTGTGCGCCGCACAAGCTTCCAGTTTTTACGAAACTTGTATTTTTCAACTCTTCTTCACTCGTACTCGTCCAAGAATCATCCTAATGCATCTTTTAACCTTCCAAATGCTATTTCTAACCAATGTACCTGTTCTAAGCCTGAAATCACTAACAATACCATCAAAGCATCAAATATACATATAATTTGCTCATAATTAAGCTTAAAACGACTTATAAATGATATGGAAATATGCATATAAATGGACATATCAGTGACGTAGGGTATTGATGATGCTGTCATGATTTTGGAGTCTTCTTCACATAAACTCCTGAAATGTCTCTCACACCAAGCTAAGTACTGACAACCTTCTGGTCTTTTAAGAACAAACAATTTCAGTTCATCATCATAAAACCAACTCCAGATGATTGTCTTGTACTTTGCAGCATCTTTGTCTGAGATATGAGTCCAATACAAATTTGGTTTCCACGTTTCCCTATGTACTATCCATTCATTAACTCTTCTCTCGGGAACATGTCGATCAACCATATGTAATGAATCATCATCTCTGAGAGGAACTGGAAAATCATTTGGATTGAATGGTCTTGTCACGTTAATCTCATAATCAGACGGAATCAATGCATCACCATTCTTAGCATACACAACAAAATGTAAAACTTGAGTTTGGCTACTGAAGGGAACTTGAAGCATTCTTTCCCGAACATCTGATCTCTTCTGATCCAGCACTCTATTCTCTTCAATCGATGGATCTTCAGGAATTGAGTCCCATACTTCATCAAACCCATAAGGCTTCTTGAATATGTTTAGATTTGGTTCAGGAACAAATTCACCTTCCTCGAGCTCATCACCATCAAAGAATAAATCTGTATAATCTGGATCATCTATTCAAAATTTACACAAAATGAACACCAGAATACAAAGAATAATCATGATAATTACAATAAAGATGAAATGTAATTGTATTGAAATAAGATAGATTACATTTACATGTCATAACTTATTACATACAATCGAATATACATTCTATCTACAAATCTTTATCATAATCAAAATCAGAAACATCAGAAACCTGAATCAAGAGGAGCACCAGAAGGACCAACACCAACATCAGAATTATCACCTCCTGTCTCCCCCTCGATCTCTACACCCTTTCCTTTATCTTCAACTGGGCGAGAATCATTCCTATCACCAGCATTATCAGCATCATCATCGTCATTCTGACGTCTTGGTTGAACCGCTGACAATCTACAAACCTCTTCAGGAACTTCTCCCCCTCGATTCTTGACCCAGTTGATCAAAAATGTCAAGGCGACTCGAGTATCGGTGAGATCAGACTCCAAAGTACGAACTCTAGTCTCTAGAAGATCAACACGACGACCAAGCGAAGAATCGGAAGGAAGTCTGTACGATAAGGAAGGAGCCACCAGAGGACGTAAGACTTGTGCTTGTGAAACAACAGGAACAACAGCAGTAGTTGGTCTTGGAGGATCAGGAAATGCTACAGAAGAAGCTTCAGCAACACGTCTACGCTTAGTTCTTGTATACTGAAGATCAACACTCCCTTTCCGTTTTACCGGACTAACTGAACTGGCTCTGTTCACCGGATCTTCCATATCTTCAAAAATTTCACGCAGTTCAGAATCATGCTGAGCAGCAACATCAGGATCAATCTGAGCAGCATCAGGAATGAAGTTAGCTGAACCTGAAACAGCGGGAACAGCATGACAAGCCTTACTTCTACGCTTTCTATGGAACGCAACACCTTCTTGATCAAACGACTGATGCGAATGATCGCTTACAGAAGCAGCCGAGATATCATGAATTAACTTAGTTCGACCTTCAGCAACAGCAGATTCATCGGTGTCTGTCTCATTTGTAGTAGCAGAACCGTCGGAACTATCAACTTCATCTCCATCATTTCCATCATCAGAACCATCAGACTCATCACTTGAATCATCACCAGAACCATCAACAGAACTTTCTGAATCATCAGAATCAGAATCTTCATCAATATCATCCACAAACATATCATTCTCAAGACGAGATCGATAGTTTGGATTAATCAAGTGACCAAAAAGTGGTGGATCATGAAGACCAGCCACATTACTTGTATTCGCTTCAAGATCAGCAAAAAGACGCGAAGGCCAAGCATGAAGAACGTAGCGAGGACCTTGGTCATACACTAAGTTAGGACAAAAGTGTCTAACTATGGCCATAACAAACCGAGGATACAAAAGAAATCTCTTCCTCCCCCTAGCATTAAGCTGAACAATAAACTCCTGATAAAAGTATCTTGAGAAAGGATAAGGTCGATTATATAGCAATGCAACCATCTGCGACGCAATCTGAGCAGACAGTTGATCAAAACCAGCCTTGCGATTGCTCAAACAAACGAGCAATGCATACGCCAGATATCTCCATCTTCCCTGAAAACCACTCTTGTCAAAAGGAAGTTTGACGTGGCCAACAAATCCCATTCTCTGAAAACATCGAAGAAGAAGTTCAAACTCATAAGTCATCTCTACGTCTTCCTCTTCTTCTACTTCTGGTTCTTCTCCTAGATGCAAAATAGTACGAAGCGATTCAGCGTTGAAATCAAATGTGATTCCTTCAACAGTAGCACGTACAAAACTCTGTCCTTCAACCATGACTTCATGAGCAGTTGACCAAAAAGAATCGATATACTGCCTGACAAGTCTAGGCGAATCACAAAAAGCAAAAAATAATCTCGAGCGAGCAATGTAGTTAAACATTTCATGAAAATGGTCGCTATTATGCTGATCTGGATCAAGATTCAGTGCAAGATTATGTTTCTTCACAAACTGACGAGGAGCTAGAGCCATTTCTGCAAAACAAATCACAATATTGAAACAAATATAAATAAGCACGGTAAATGAATTGCAGAATTGAAAAACCTAATCAATAATTTCGCAAAGTAAAACTGCACAAAATTATTCAAACTGTACGAAAATAGGCACTAAATTCGTTAAGTATACAGAAACAAAGATGGAATCTAAATTCGTAAGCAATAACAAAACGAAGATAAATCCTAAATTCGTAAGAACTAAACTGAAATTTTCACCTAACGAAGTCTAAATTCGTAAGATCTAAACGGGACATGCAAGTTCGTAAGTTATAACTTATCTTCTAAGTTTGTAACTTATAAACGAAGTCTAAGTTCGTTTGGACAGAAACTAAGTTTGTTAAGCCTTGCTAAGTTCGTTCCTTATCAACTAAATTCTAAGTTCGTAAGGCATAATCGAAGGTTAACTTCGTTTCTACCAATATCTAACTTCGTTCAATCCAAAATCTAAGTCCATGTTCACAAATCTAAATTCGTTTGGACTAATGTCTAAGTTCGTTTGTACAAGTCTAACTTCGTTTGGATAAACCAGTTAATGATTTCAAGAATATAGATATATATAATCAAAACGAAGCAAATCGAAGATACATAGAATACCTAGATCATTTTCGTGGATGAAAATAAGATCAAACACTTACTTAGATCACGGTTTGCAAAACAAAGCAAGAAAACGAAGTAGATAGAGAGAAAAGAAAAGATTTTGGGTTTTAGGGTTTTGCTTGAAAATAAGAGTAATTTTCGTTTTGTGAAAAAGAAACGAAGAAAAAACCCCTTTATATAGTGAAATAACAATGGGCTAACTATGGGTCGGGCTAAAATCCACAAACGAAGTTATCCAAACGAAGATAGCCTTCGTTTGGACAAAATAATTTCTAACTATCAGAACGAAGATAACAGTTATCTTCGTAAGAACAAATCGAAGTTAGAAAATATTCCAGAATTCAGCTAAGTTTCTGAAAATTTTCAGATTTTCATCAAAGCGATCTTCCAAAACACGACCCTTCATCGCAATCTGTACATAGCAAAAACTCGTTAGAAAGCAACTTGTTCATGCCTTGTACTAAAAACGTGCTTATCACCCAAATTCATAATCATAATGTAAGTATATAACCGAACATTATAATCTTGAATGAAAACCCATGGTTTAAACACTAACCATCAACAAACCTGAAAATAATCAATTTATATATGAACCTCATTACCAATGACGATTATGACATCGAGAACTTCCTTTGATCATAGATATACGTGACGGCAAACCATCTTGAAACACTTAAGTCCCATACTAGATGTCGTCTACAAAACTTAACAAACAATGTCCTATCCAACAAAAATTCACTGAAGAACTTAGTAAAGTTTCCAAAAGGATGTCATAAATCACAGCATGAAATTCAAAGAAAACAAATATCAAATTTGATTATTTTCATTAAATACATGAATCATAAAATAAATAACTATTCCAAAAACAAGTTCATGTATTCATCCTTCACATGCTCAAATCTGCATCACAAATATTATCACTACACACCAAGGATCTTATCGTCATGATATTATCCGTATAAGTAACAATGTATTAACAGACTTCAGCACTCCAACTTTATCTTCTTAACCTGAACACTGCACACTTACTACAAAACTCATTAACGCATTGAGAACAAAACAGTATAATGCAGAAAATTCAAGCTACAAACACACTCAATCAGGGTTAACAAATATGAAATAACTAAAAATCTAACAAAAGATCAAGGGAGGTCATTTCTTGTCAAACCCTAAAATGTCACCAAGTTACTAATCAAATTCTCAACTTGTTACAAATTAAAATTGTGAGATTTCAAATAACTTTGACATTTCACATAACACTTAAAAGATCATTTTCTAAACTTAAACAAATTAATGTCCATATTAGAAAATCTTCTTTGTAAACAAACCACACAACCTCATTAAAAATTCACATGAAGGAATTCAGCAAAACATATACTCAGAATTTGAATAAGGTCTCTCGTGCAATAAGAACTTATAAAAATACTATTTTGACTCAATAAAAAGAAAAATAACACAGAATAAAAATTGCAGAATAATAAACTAATCTAAATTCTAATTAACTTGACTTTATACATTATTCACATTATGCTTGATTACTGCTGATTAGATCAGATTAGCATATTACATAAGCCTGCGGGTAAGAAATAATTCTCTTATTATACGTTATGAACCGTGACCCAACAGCGATTACCGGTATGTTTGTCCTCTTAAACACTCGGTACTTCCAGTCTCCTTTGAGTTATGACACTTTCGACATACCCTGGCCAAGGACAGTCACCATGTAACCCGAGTAGCCTAATATGCCATTTGAATAGTTTGCGAACTTATGTAACCCACATTCAGATATACTTCCGTAATCGATACAAGCACTAAGATAACAAATATTCAATATATTCAAAAACATCCTTACCAAATCATGAGACACTTTATAGATAACTGAATTTAATTACTTTGTGATTTCACATATTTGCTTCTGCATTTCATGATTTATAAGGAACCCGTGATTTTCTATGAGATCCATGTAGCGAACTTTCTGACAACCTATCCCAAGTTGGAAGCTTTAGGTAAGCTAGGTATTCAAAGATACCCCGAGGACATACTTGTCCGAATCTCAAAGACCACATTAGCCCCTTAATTTGCATTCATTTGATTTGCATAACAATATCACATGTACTTTCATGCTCATGATTGGTAGAGGTTCTTGCCTATACATTGAACAAATCTTATAGTAATGCTAGATCTTTCACAAAATTTAAGGACTAGATCAATTCATTACTGAAAAGCAAGCCATCTCAGCCATATATCTGAATATGTTTCCCACAAGAACATTGTATAAATTAAGTTCAGATTGAAGGAAACCTTGGTACTTTGTGTCTACCGATATATCCCAAATTGTAATCACTGAACAAATCAGTTATATTACGATTAAGCAGGCTTAAAAGCTAAAGTATCGTCACTTCTCATCATTTAGTGCAGTAACCTTACTTTATTCATATTTTTTGGATTTTCGATTTTTCAATGTTTTTGTATTTTTCTGACACTAGATATATACAAACTTATACTAAGACAACTCTTTTTTGTATTTTTTATGACGCTATCTATGTACGACTTACACTACAAAGACACGAAAAATAAATTTAAGTTCTTTGAGAGAAACTACTCGGCATTCTTCATACCATTGAGTTGAAATAACAACTCAAGACGAGGTCCATCAAAAGCTTTAGTGTATAGATCAGCAAGATTATCATCAGTAATAACCTTTTCTAAATGAATAAGCTTTTTCTCAAAACAGTCACGTATGAAATGATACTTTATATCTATGTGCTTGGTGACTTTAAAGTTTTTCGGATTCTTGTAATATCTATGGCAGACTTATTATCAATACAAATAGGAGTATTGGAGATATTCATACCATAATCGCGCAATTGTTGTTGTATCCAAAGCACCTGAGAACAGCAATATCCAGCAGCAATATACTCTGCTTCACAGGAAGACTGTGCAACAGATGTCTGCTTTTTGCACTGCCACGATATAATTCTCCCCCCTAAAAGCTGACATCCACCGGACGTTGATTTCCTATCCGAATTGTCACCACCATAATCCAAATCAGTATAAGCTACGAAGTCAAAAGAACCATACATGGGATACCAAAGACCTAGACGAGGCTTGGCTTTCACATAACGAAGAATCCTTTTCGCAGCTTTCAAGTGAGACTCTTTCGGATTAGCCTGATATCTAGCACACATAGAAACAGCAAAGGTAATATCTGGACGTGAGGCTGTCAGATACATCAAGGATCCAATGATAGCTCGATATTGAGTGGCATCGACGTATGGATCATTAGGCTTATCAGGACACAACCCATGATTAGTCTTAATGGGAGTAACAACATCCTTAGCATCAGACATTCGAAACCTAGTAAGAAGATCTTTGACATACTTGGTCTGATGTATAAAGAAGTCATCCTTCAGTTGATCCACCTGTAGTCCAAGGAAGAAGGTTAATTCCCCCATAGCACTCATCTCAAACTTAGCCTTCATGCTCTGTTCAAATTCCTTGCACATATTATCATCAGATGAACCAAAAATGATGTCATCGACGTAAACCTGTACAAGCAAGTAGTCCTTCCCTTTCCATTTAATAAACAACGTGCTGTCTATAGAACCTCTGGTAAAACCACTTTCCTTCAAATGTGTTGACAATTTTTCATACCACGATCGAGGAGCCTGATGTAAACCATATAAAGCCTTATCGAGACGATATACTCTATTAGGAAAGTCTGGATCCTCAAACCCGGCAGGTTGTTCTACATACACTTCTTCTTTAATGTCTCCATACAAAAAGGCACTCTTTACATCAAGCTGATACACCTTAATACCTTTATAACTAGCATATGCCAGAAATAATCGAATAGCTTCAAGTCTAGCTACAGGTGCAAATGTCTCATCGTAATCAAAGCCTTCTTGTTGCTCAAATCCTCTAACCACCAATCTTGCCTTATTGCGAGTGACGACACCTCTGTCATCTCTTTTACAACGAAAAACCCAACGCGTTGTTAAAGGAGATTCACCCGGAGGTAGGTCAACTAACGTCCATACTTCAAGCTTTCGAAACTGAGCCAATTCTTCTTGCATCGCCTCAACCCATGACGGTTCCTTAAGAGCCATTCCAACATTCTTAGGCTCAACCTGAGAGATAAAGCAATAATACAAGTACCAAGTAATTGCCCCAGTATCCTTAACTTCAGCAAACATACACGACGGTTTCTTAGATTGATTCCTCGTGCGAACAGGGGCAGAAGCATCACCAATGATTTGCTCGACTGGATGATCCTTGTTGACCCTAGTTTGAGGAACCTTATCGACTGAAAGATCATCTCCCAAATTTGTCTGCACATGTTGCTCTGGAGTTTTATAATCTGGAGTTTGAGGCTCCTCCTGAGTTTCACCTTCCGTGTCATCAGTATCATAGAAAGGAGAATCAGGTAGAGGTACATGCAAAGGATCAGTAGGAACTATAGGAGCAAGCTCTAAGGTAGAATCTGCTACTTTTGTCCCACTAGATTCTCCAGATTCAGAAGTAGGCTCAACTATTGGTGAGGAAACAGAAGAAGAACCAGAAACCGGTCCACCATCCAGAGGATCATGGAGAGTAACGACATCCTCCACAGTTGGAACACCTGCAAAAGAAACAGGACCACGAAAAGAAGTGAAGACACCATCATAATCAAAATTATTAGCAGGACCAATGTGTACAGCAGGTTTATGACTGACAATTACGACATTTGTACCAAGATCTACTTTGCCAGTCTTCTGATTGTACACACGCCTAATCGGTGTACTTGGGACATACCCAGAAAGAAACCCTCCTCAGATTTAGGTTCAAATTTCCCTTGAGGAAGAGTTTTAAGAAAAGTGCAAGGAACACCGAAAGGCTCAACATTCTGCAAATTGGGCTTTTGTTGTGCAACAGTTCATAACTAGTTTTCTTAAACCGTTTAACTGTCAAAACCCGATTCAGAATGTGACAAGCTGTATTCACTGCCTCTCCCCAGAAAGTAATAGGAAGCCCTGAATCAGCAAGCATCGTCCTGGCTGTCTCAATCAATGTCCTGTTCTTCCTTTCAGCCACGCCATTCTGTTGTGGCTCATATGGTGCACTGTACTGATGTTGAATTCCTTTGGTCAAGCAAAATACAGTAATAGTATTATTCTTGAACTCAGTACCATTGTCACTCCTGATTCTCTTAACTTTGACTCCATGGACATTTTCAACTTGCTTGATAAAATCCATAAATCGTTATGCGGTCTCATCCTTGGTCTTCAGAAAGAATACCCATGAGTACCTTGAGTAATCATCAGTGATCACCAAACAGTAAGACATCCCTCCAATGCTTCTTTTGTTCACCGGGCCAAAGAGATCCATATGAAGTAATTCGAATGGTTTGGAAATAGAGTTGAGTACTTTGGATTTATGCGGATTCTTATGTTGTTTTCCTTTCAAACACGGTACACACTTATTTTCCATCCCAAACTTCTTAACTGGCACACCGTCAACTAACCCAAGACTAGTAAGTTCATTCATCTTCCGAAAGTTGATATGTCCCATTCTACGATGCCATAGGAGAGATTCAGACTCATTTGCCTTGCTCAACAAACAAAGGGGCTCCTTTGGATTATCAACACCTAAAAGTAAGCCATAGATGTCTCTCTTCCTAGGAGCTTTGAGCATTATCCATTCTTCTGGAAAAACAAAACCCGGCTTCAAGATGTATGCCTCCTTTTCTGTGAAATGAACATTGTTGCCCTTATCACAGATCTGTGAGACACTCATTAGATTGTGAGTAAGTTGTTCCACATAGTTAACTCTTTCAAGAGTTAGTTGTCCATTGACGACATCTCCTTGACCGGTGATGTTGTCGCCCTTGGATCCAGCAAAACTAACATACGACCCATTTATACCAGTATAATTTGACAAAAGCTTCTTGTCCCCTGTCATGTGCCTGGAGCATCCACTGTCAAGGTACCACAAATGAATTGGTTTCCTAGGAACTCCCTGCACATAAAATGAGAAAAATTAGTTTTCATTGGGGACCCAAACCTTCATAGGTTTGGGTCGTCCCTTCTCATCCTTGAGAATCAGTTCAGTCCAATATCCATTGCTAGAAGTCGTGGGTGTGACTTGATTCTCAACTTGTCTTCTCACTGGAGAAGACTTTTGACCTCTCGTCGGAGAAGGTCTTGGGGAATGAGGGTGAAAAGAAGGTCTAACACTTGAGTGAATTCTGTCATAAAATGAATTACGACTTGGAGGTGTTTGTGACCGACTCGAACTCCCACTGGGGGTAGTGAATCTTTGTTCCTTAGGAGATAAACCTTTTGGTGGAGATTCACGTCGGTGAGGTATAGTAAAAGGTTTTGTAGAAGATTGAACTTTAGTCTCATTAACCTGTTTATCATTACCCAACCCCCGTTTTCCTTCCGAGGTGGAAACCTTTGAAGGGGAACCCGATCTCCGAGGTCGATTAGGACATACACTGTAAACATGACCTTTTTCATGACAAGCAAAGCAAGAGAGGACCTTAGTCTTTTTCTTTGTATCTACCTTATTATTAGTACTTACAGATTCACTATTGTCCACTGACTTACTTGTTTTTCTAGAATCCTCATGGTCTCGTTTGGTCGGTGATATCCTAGACTTACTTGGGGACTTCTTTCGTTCAGGCATTAAAATATGCTTCAAAACCTTAGTTGCTTCGACATTAACAACTAATTCATCTTCAGATTTGCTATCCCTAGACTGCTTAGGTAAAGAAGTTTGACGCAACTGACTTAATCGCTTCATATCCTTAATGTCAACATCCCAGACTTTATCAATCCTCTTAGGGTCAATAGATGCTAATGGAAATTCTAACTCAATGTAGACCCTACTACTCTTTTGAAGTGTAAAGTGAGTAATACTGTCTTTTTGACCATAAGAAGTGGACGAATCTAGGACGACACCTTTCAATTTCTCTTCCTTGGTAGGTTGAGAAGAAACTCCTTTAGACTCTGTTGTTTCCTTAGTCAAATTTGGCTTAGGAGTTGAGTCTTTTGATTTACCATCATCAACACTAGGTTGAAGTAGGACTTCAGGAATATTGGGTTCTACAGGAGTATAGTTATTGTTGAAAAGAGGAGGCATGCTATTGTAAGAAACCTTAGCAGAGTTAGAACTCTTAGATGGAGAATCCTCAAACTTTTTCATATGTATTAAAAGCTCATCATGTCTAGCAGAATCAACCTTAGCTTGTAATTCTACTATTTCTATCCTAGCATCAGCAAGTTCTTCTCAATTGTAGCACACTTTTTAGCTAACAATGCATAAGCTTCACCACCTACTCTTTCTACAGCCACAGCATGTTTAACTTTGTCTTTCATAGCACTAATGTCAGACTCTAAAGATTTAATCCTATCCTTTAAAAAAATTTTCTCTATCAGTGACAGTTAAATCTTTTTTAATCAACTTATCTCTTTCTTCATGAGCAGCATTGACAACAGATTCTAAATGCTTAATTTGTTCATTTTTTTTGTTCAATTTCATCAAACATTCGATTAACAATTTTACAAACATGAACAATAGTATGTAGAGAGTAAGATACCTGTTGATCTGCTTCTTTGCAGTCTGCCATGTAAGCGACAAAGTCATCCACACTCATGCCTGCTGGAATTTCATACTCCTTCATCTGCTCTTCAATTGTCTTTTCAACCTTTTCAGTAGCAGAATCGTCTTTGTTCTCAGCAGCATTCACCTTTCCAGAATCTTTCATATCATCAACCTCAACCTCTTCATCAGACTCATAATCAGTATCATATACCTGAACAGAAGATTCCATGTTCGAGCTTTGAACATTTTCATACAAATGCTCATCATTGTGGTAAACTGTGGTGTCCAAGAAATCCTCAACAAAATCTACTATCTGAGCCATATCATCAACTATTTCAGCCAAATAAACATTATTGGTCTCATCCTGTGGAAGATCCCAAACATAAGAACCATCAGGTTGAGCAGCTACGATAGCCTTGTCATTGTCATTTCCAGTAGTATCATCAGTCAACAAGAGAGCTCTACTTGCATTCGGATTAAAAGGACGATTACCACCTCTATCTTGACGTGTAGGGGTAATATTGACGTCTCTCTTTGGTCGTTGACATTCTTTGGCAAAATGTCCAAAGCCATCGCAATTATAACACTTAACCTTTGACTTGTCAAACCCCTGAGTACCCCCAATAAGCTTTCTACCTGTTCGTTGCATAAATCGTTGCACTCTCCTGGTGATCATCGCCAAATTCCATTTCAGATCCATTTCTTCAACATCATCTGGATCTATTTGGTCATAATCTTCATCAATGAGTGCTGGATCTGTGATCCTTCCTGCAACAAAAGCTTCATGTGCAGCACACATTGCGGCAAATACATTCATCCTTCCCTCGGCAGATTTCATATCCATGGGCATAGACTTGTAACCAGCAGAAGTAGATGAAATGTTACCAAACGTTATATTTCCTGGCTTTGCACTCTCATTAGTCTTTTGAGCCTTGTAACCAGCATCAGAAGCCATGAAACCAGCAGAATCATCTCCATCCATAACACAATTAGAACTCTCTTTCGTGCCAGAAGTACCAACCCCAAAAAAGAATGCATTAACATCAGCTGTTGGATTTTTCATAGTGGCATGATAAAGAGATGGATCTTGTGTGAAGTTGTCTTGGAGATCCTTTGCCTTATCCTTCATTTCTCTGTTTCTTAATGTGGATATAACACCATCTATACGAAGAGATGCATAATCAGCTCTTTCTTGCAATCCATGACGAAACTCTTTATAAGCTTTCGGCAAACCATCCAAGAATTTATCCACTATCTCAGTAGGAGTGTACTTAAGATCAAAATAGGCTAACTCAGCAAGAAGATGTTGAAATCTCAAGATAAGATCCTCAACTAGTTGTTCTTGGTAGCATTAAAGCAATCAAATTGTTTCTTAAGCATCTTAATTCTATTTTGCTTCAATAATGGATCACCTTCACAGTGAGCTTCAATAGCATCGAACAATTGCTTTGAAGTCTTGTACTCCTGTTTAGGAAACAGGTGCACTAATTCTTGAGGAATGCACATCCGAAGAGTAGAAAGAGCCTTAACTTCAACAGCATACAAAGATTTTTCTTTCCTTTTAACTCTCCTACCTTGTAATTAGTTGTAACACCGTTTACAGTAAGAGTTGGCCATTCATATCCTTCGGTGATCATTATCCACATGTTCAAATCTTCTCGTTGAATATAATCTTCAAATCAGCCTCTCCACGCCCAGAAGTCAGCCAATGAAACTAACTTCGGTGGAGAATTAGTACGTCCAACAAGATGATCATGATAAACAAGAGAATTCAGGTATTGTGCAACAGCAGTGTTGGTTGACGAGGAAGCCATTGTTTAAATTCGTTTGCTGCAACTTAACGAAAATAGGATTAAGTTTGTTTGAAGGAAAGAAACGAAGATAGGTCTAACTTCGTTTGAAGGAATTGAACGAAAATAAGGCTAAATTCGTAAGGTGAGAATGAACGAAGATAACTTTAAATTCGTTTGAAGGAACTTAACGAAAATAAAGCTAAATACGTTTGAAGAGATTGAAACGAAGATGAGGTTAAATTCGTTTGCTAAATTCGTTTGAGAAAACGAACTTAGCGACAGTTAGGGTATCGGGAGGTTGTTTTGAGAGAAAATAATCAAACAAACGATCTCGAACCTTCGATAAGATATCGATTGGCTCTGATACCACTTGTAAGTCCCTCGATAGCTACAGATCGCTCTCGAGATCGTCTATTGTTATGTCGTGAGTGCGGAATCCTCACGAGATAACTAGTTTGATTAGTTAACGTGTATATCGCTAATTATCAAGTAAATAATCAGCCGTATGATGCTATATTCATTTCTATAAGCTATAGAACGAACTTAGTGGTCTGGTGTACGTGTATGTCGAATGTGTTCCTCATTTTAGGGTATTCATTCGTATATATATGTTTCAGATCGAACTGGGCTTGCTGGGCTTTGTTCTTACGAACTTAGCTGCCCAGCCCATGTAACGAAGTTAATCTTCGTTTATACCAAACGAAGTTTATCTTCGTTTGCCTCTAACGAAGATATACCTTATCTTCGTTAGATGTAATACTTGGTTATATTCCTAAGTGTTTCATCTTAAGGAATCCTAACACATATTATGTTTGTATTTGTATAACACACAACAAACATCATACATAACACACATATATATAACACCAAAACATGTAATCGATCATTACCAAAAC
Source organism: Erigeron canadensis (assembly GCF_010389155.1). NCBI lineage: Eukaryota > Viridiplantae > Streptophyta > Magnoliopsida > Asterales > Asteraceae > Erigeron > Erigeron canadensis. The sequence goes on along the minus strand of NC_057769.1, from coordinate 9,083,210 downwards.
ATAAAGTCCATAATCTATCAATTACATATATATAGATACGACATAGAATAACATTATGTCTTAATCTAAAAGACAGATCAAATCTAAGTTGTTGTTGTCACATCAACGTGCATCAACAGGTTTATGGTTGTATGTTGGCGATTCCCTTGCGGTAAGGTGTGAGAACCTTTTGTACGCCAACTATGTGTAGTATGTGTTGAGAGTGTAGAGAATCATCTCTATTGTGTATATTGTGTCCCTATTGGAATAGATTTGTTGCTACTTTTAGGGGATTCATAGTTATCTTCCGCGTAACCAACTGTGTAAGAGATAAGTGCAAATCTTCATATTGAGAGAATGTATATCTTTTCTATAATTATCGGATCTAAGGTAGTCTACGTATAGGCTCCGTAGTAAGGCTGCGTGTAAGCTCTGTAGTGAGGCTGAATGGGTAAAACCAACTTTTTCCAAAATTAAAACATACTTTAAAATCTCAAAGTAGAAGAAATAAATATGCAGGGAACATTCTCCACGTCATAACTCATAAATAATGAGTCATAAAAATGATGGGAATACATACAGTATAATGCAGGGGCATGGGAGTGGATACAAACGTCACCCTGATTTCTGATAAACTCTCTTTTTTCTTGGGATCACTATCACTATATATATCTATTTTATCCACAACACTACACTTTCTCCTTTTCACATTCTTCTTCATTTTACCATTTCATATAACACAAATTCAACTTCAAAACATACTTTCATCAATGGAGGAGGTTAAATATCAAGAGGTTTGCTTCTTAGCTAGTTCCCCTTCACAAACACATTTTTTTTTCTTCATTTTTCAATGCTAAGATTCTAACTCCTAGTGATGAGTTTTATATATTGTGACAAAAGTTTAATCTTAACTAAATTAACAGGTGTTTTGTATTTATCATGTATAGAACAACTATTAATGAGTTAATATAAAACAAATAGAATAATAGGTTTATGTGCATCGTGAAAATCATGGTGTACTGTATTGAAATATATATTTGTGCTCCGTGAGTTTGTGCATCAATTCTATCATTATTTAAGGGTCAAAAGTTTGTCCTATTTTATTTTACTTTAAGACTTATTTGACAATAACCAGAGTATGTGTGTTGATGTCCTGCTAGCTAGAGGTCTTATTTCGAACCTCAGTAAGTAAACATCTAGCGAGTCACCAGAAAATGAATCTTTGGTGCATAATGTGTGTTGTGTATATATCATCACAGGAGTGTATAAAAAATTCAAGAGGGGTACAACTCTTCACTTGCAGATGGCTGCCTATTTCTTCTCCAAAAGCACTTGTCTTCCTCTGCCATGGTATATATGATTTTTATCTTCCTTTTTTTACACACTCAAAACATTAGCAACACTTAGAAAAGTTTCTGATCTTATGATTTACTAATGTTGATGTTTCTTTTGCAGGTTATGGCATGGAATGTAGTAACTTCATGAGAGGTTAATAGATGTTGTTCGAGAATCCCATTTCCAATTTTCTCATGCTATTTTGATTTTATATATATTTTTCATCATTATCTTTTTGTTCTTTTTTTTTTCTTTCAAATTATGTGTCCATCACTAGGGATAGAGACAGCTTGGGAAAACATAAAATGGTGTCGCATAGATTTTTTGATTTCTAATGCACTCTTTTAGTAAAATAGAAACTAGTTAGTAAGCCCGGTCCCATTATAAACAGGGTATTTATGAAATATTTATCATATGAACCATGAAATAACTTTGATAACCAGAGGCAAAGCTAGTAGCTAGGAGGCTAAAAGGTGCTAATTGCTAAACCCCCCAATAACTAATATTTAAGTTTTCATTTTAAGAGTTAAATCAATATTATTTTCTCTGACAATTGGTTACTTCTAATCAAACAACCGACCCCATTGAATGTCAAAATTTAGCTCCGCCACTTTTGGATTGCTTGTAGACTTCTAATCCAACTTCGGGCGATATCCATTATTTTTTCCATTTTCTTACTGACTTAATAGTATATGAAGCATCTTGTCTGTACATGGGTTATTGATTTAAGTGTTATACTTGCTCGAGTTTGGTATTTTAGAATAAATAGATGACGTTTTGATTGTAGGATGTGGGACAAAGCTAGCAAGCTATGGGTATGCAGTGTTTGGGATAGATTATGAAGGACATGGCCGGTCTATGGGTGCCCGTTGTTATATTAAAAAGTTTGATAACATCATTAGCGATTGCTGCAACTACTTCAAACTCATTTCGGGTAGGTCCAAGAAAACCTCATGTTTCAATCATGAAAACCATGATGGTTCATTTCAATTCATTGAGAAGCCTTTTAAGTCATATACAAATACTTTAAATAAAGTATGGAAAATATATGTGTTTCAGGAAAAGATGAATACCGGAACAAGAAAAGATTCTTGTATGGGGAGTCAATGGGTGGTGCAGTCGCGCTTCTTGCACATAAAAAAGAAGCAAATTTCTGGCATGGTGCCATTCTTGTTGCTCCTATGTGCAAGGTAACTTATATTGGGTGCAAACACAATCCTATATTAGAAGATAATACAGTTATAAGAGAAAAACACCATTATATAAGCGTATAGACTACTTTCTCTGTCACCTAATCTTTTCGGTGTGAACCTCATCAGGAATTGTGATGGACCAAGTATTAATCCTATCAACTTAACCCTCTAAATTAAGGACACTAAAAAGAGGCATGATCATCATTTTGATTGGTTGGTTTGCTAATATAAACTATTTTGTATATATAGATATCTGAGAAGGTGAAGCCTCACCCGTTAGTGATAAGCGTTCTAACAAGAGTAGAAAATATAATTCCCGCATGGAAGATTGTACCTACGAAGGATGTTATTGATTCCGCTTTCAAAGACCCTGTTAAGAGAGAGAAGGTGTTGATTGACTTCCATTGCTACTCTTCACTCTGCCTCTTACATCTCAAGTCCTATAAGGCTAATTCAGCTAATTCACATGTGTTTCTTTCAGATTCGTGGTAACAAGCTTATTTATCAAGAAAAGCCCAGGCTTAAAACAGCTCTTGAATTGCTTAGAACTAGCATGCGCCTAGAAGACACGCTAAATGAGGTCATTTAACATCATTTTCATCCTTGTGTTGACAATCGGTCTTGTTGGCCTTGTGTACTAAAAATAGTTCACTTTTTATTTCCGCAGGTAACGTTTCCCTTCTTAGTGTTGCACGGAGAAGCTGATTCAGTAACAGATCCAGAAGTAAGCAAGGCTTTGTATGATCAAGCAAGCAGTAAAGATAAAACCATAAAGTTATACCCTGGAATGTGGCACGGATTAACTGCTGGAGAGACAGACCATAATATTGAGATTGTTTTTGGTGATATTATCTCTTGGCTTGACAAAAGATCAAGTGATGAGCTTACAATTACTAGTACTACCTGTGACACTACATCAGCCACCGTATTAGTGGACAAATCCGTACAGCACACGAACCTTCGTGGGTGGAAAGTACTGCTGCATTCCTCCATGTAGCCACTACACCCAATATGGTTTATGTTGTTCAAGTTGAAGAGTTCAAGCAGTCAAGTACTTCCAAGTTTCAATGCATATATGGTTCGTGTGCATAACCTCACTTATATCTAAATTTTGAGTAGTGATATATAAACATATCCATTAGTAAGCCTAATCAAGTCAACTATTTACGGATTTCACTCAATCACTTTTCTCGTCTTCACCTTCAATTTTGCCATTCGTGTCTTAGATTTATTTCTTAGTGTTTGGGCTTATGAATTTTAGTCATATTTATCAATTTTGTTAAATTTTTGAACTTGCAAGTTGTGAGTGTAAATTATAGTAGATCGAAGAGTTAAACATTTCAATAAAGGCTTGGTTTGGTAAATGTCATGACCGATATATATAAAATGCTGAAATATATGTTGTAACTGTTGTAGAGATTGACCTACAATAGTTGTGGAAAACGGTTAAAATGATCCTTCTTGCAGTACTGTATACTCTTGCAGTACTCGTGTTATCAAAATAAGTGACATCGCCTAATTAGTTGTTGCGTAAACTCATATTGGCAACTATATAGGCAGTAAACAGAGAAAGACAGATGGTGTAGGTACCAAGCCTGTCTAATCAACTATGCAATAGCACTAAACTCCGCGAATGAATTTGTAAAATTAGTTGCAGGATTTGACAAACACAAAAGGATTAATATATAAAATGCAATTGCATTATCATCAATAATAAAGTGCAGGTGGTAGGCTACAAGGTAAAACTTCTCTCTGTAAATTACCAATTAAGTTCCCACATCCTGTTTTTAAGATATTAATAAAATGACATACATGCCCGAAAAGCTAATATAGCCGACTCAAACCCATTACAATGGTAGAGAAGGGCGTAACCTCTGCTATAATAGTTCATGGTAAAGGGAACCGTTGCTTTAAAGACAAAATAGTATACGCCTTCCGTTTCCTGCTTCATATCATCATATTTTACTGGTATAAAAGTGTAGTCCTTTAAGCTGAGGTGGAGGATGATGAGGTGGTAGTCACACCGTTGTCCTTATGATCACCAAAGATACGTTGCCTAAAGTCAGACACCATCATAGGGAGACCTTTGCGTAGAGGCACCTTTGGCTCCCAGCCCAAGAGATCTTTTGCCTTGGTGATATCGGGCTTCCTCTTATGTGGGTCGTCCTCTGTGTTTGGCCTGAACTCTATCTTTGCATTCGGGTCAATTGTCTCTTGAACCACCTATTCACCAACGTTTAGACAAACTTCAGAAAAATACTTGATTGTTTCTGAAATCCATCATAATCATCACATCACATACATACAAAAAGAAGCATTTACCTGAGCAAGTTCAAGCATGGTGAATTCACCAGGGTTTCCAAGATTAAACGGCCCTACATGTTCACCTTCCATCAATCTCATTAAACCCTCCACCTTTGAATTCAAAAGAAAAGAAAGTTAGGACATAAAGCATTTCTAAATTGAATGATATAGTAGCAATAATAATAATCCAAGACTTGTTCTCTTATGCTTTTGAAATATTTATGTCCCACAGAGTTTAATGACATAGGACCAAACTTTCCACCCACATGGTATCCTTTGGCCCTTAGCATAATAAATTATAAATCTTGTCAATTTCCATTACACACACGCTCGTTGGACATTGCAATAATGTGACATCTATTTCTTTGTTCCTTAAATTGCGACATCACCGACACCTTTCAGGTGATCTCTTCTATGTATCATATGTCATGAGAATTGCACATTTAATTTGATATAACTGTTTAAAAAGAAGTGATTGATTATTTAACAAGTAAAGTGTACATTAACATAAGTAATATAGAAGGGGAACCATGTGATCCCAACCTAATAACTATCATTTAATTATTATAACAGGAAGATTAAGTAATTTACACGAAAGCATTCAAGTAAAACATGTTCTAAACAAGAGCCATAACCGAAATGGAAAGACCCCAAAAAAGATCATTTGTGATCCTATTCCCTAACTTACTACTAACCATATAAGCTTCTTTACCACTACAAGTAATTAGGACCCATTCGATAGTTTGGTACCCAAATGATGTAGATACTCAACAAACTAAAATCAATAACCTTTAACTACTTTTGCTATTTTCAGATTCATGAAGATAGATAACGATTGGGGGAAGTATCATACAACTCTTTTTAAGGATATTATTAGGCTAAATTGAGTTGAATACTGAATCGCCCAAAAATAACAATTACCCGATATAGAGATTGCCAATAAGCATGACTATTCATAAAGTTATACACAAAAGAGATCAAATACGCATAAAGGCAAAAAGACAATTAGACATAATAATACACAGGTAACTACAAATTTGTTAAAGTAAACAAAGAAAAACATATACTAACCAAATCCGAAACAAATTGGAAACTTCTTGTTTGCTTTCCGTCACCATAAACAGTCAAAGGCTCTTTCCTAAGTGCCTGCGTTATTATTTAACAATAGACTAATCACCATCAAAGACATTATTCCAAAGACAAAAGCTACTTTTTATTAGTCCATTTTAACATCTTCAGAAACATAATTCTTGAAAATGATCATGATAGATAATCTACCTGAGCAACAAAATTACTGACAACACGACCATCATCAATGCACATTCGTGGACCATATGTGTTAAATATCCTTGCAATCCTAACCTACATTTACAAACGAAATCAAAATCATTAATTTAAACAAACCCATAATTCTAACAAACCATTGAATCATATGCCAATATTTAGTAGCTTTTACTAATACAGACCTCAACGCCAGCACCTCTATGGTAATCCATCGCTAACGTCTCAGCAGTCCGCTTTCCCTCATCATAACAACTTCTAACACCTGCCCAAAAACATAACAATCAAAATCAGATCTCATTTCAGCTCTGAATTATACGGGATTTCCAGTACCATATATTATCATAACACAATACAAACAAAAACTAACCAATAGGATTAACATTTCCCCAATAAGTCTCGACTTGAGGATGTTGCAATGGATCACCATAGACCTCACTAGTACTCGTTAGCAAAAACCGAGCCCCAACTCGCTTAGCTAATCCTAACATGTTCAATGTCCCAACCACATTCGTCTTGTATCGACAAAATCAAAGTCAAGGAAACCGCAATTAAATCGTTAAATAACAAACAAAATTCAACATATAGGGATCCTTTTTCAAGTAAAGTTCGAGCCTTTTGGCCCATTTCCTACACCATTTATCCATCTTATCCTAAATAGGCATTATAATTACAAAATATATGCATATATAGATACATTTTATAAAATATGCATAATGAAATGTAGAAAAAGGATATAATGGTCTTGACAGGGTTATGTTTATAATGAACAGGGGAAGCAGGGCAAGCAAGATGATAGATCTGATCAACTTCAAGTAACAAAGGTTCGACAACATCATGTCTAATAAGTTCAAACCTAGGATTCCCAAAATGATGCATCACATTATCCTTATTCCCCGTGAAAAAATTATCCACAACTATCACGCTGTCACCACGCGCCATCAACCTATCAACAAGATGACTCCCGACAAACCCGGCACCACCGGTCACAACAATCCTCAACCCTTTTCTTTTCAGACCCAACGGAATCTTCCCACCCGAGTTCATCGACCCGAACCCGGAACGGAATACGGGTCGGGTCGGGTTGATGAGGGCGTCTGACGTGGAGTAAGCGTCGCGGAAACTGATCCGGTGGTTTGAGGTGGGGGATGATGATGGTGAGGATGATGAGGGGAAGATGGCGATGAGACACGCGCCGATGAGAATGCCGACAAGGGTGAAAAGGAGGCGGTTTTCACGGAGGATGTAACGGAGAGGTCTGATGATGGAAAGCCATGGTTTGTTGGGTTTAGGTGAGTATGAATCCGACGTCGTTTGGTGTTCATGGCCTCTAAAGGTTAGTTCAGATCCCATCTTTGATTAGTGTGTTTTTTTTTAGGTGTGTTTATGTGTGTGTGTATATGTATATATTGTGTATGTATATATGTAGGGTTGAAAAATGTGTGTGACAGGTGGCGGTGGCTTTAAGTTTCCGGCACGTGAGGAGGGAAGGAGAGTGGAGACACGCGCCTGTTGGGGGTTTAGTTTTTACAAAAGTTGGGGGGGTTTTTCTGGGACAGGGGGGATTCAAAGATGGGCATGTAAGATGAAGACAAGTGGATTTTACAATAATGTCCTTATATTTTGGTCTGTACTTTGAAAAGTAAACGGTTGGTGGATTATTTTTCGATTTTGTTTTTTCAAGATCTTTTGTGCTTAATAATCGTTATTCACCTGATTTTTTGTTAGAAAATGGAGTTTTTCTTGAAGTCTGCTTTAAATTTCGTGAAACATTTTCACAAAATACATTAAATGACCGATGATATTATAATCAGTAAAAATTTTCATCCAAAATCGTATTTATATTTACAATACAAAACGGGGTTTGTCAAGGTACAATAAATGGTTATATGTGTGACATGTTGTTAGACTTTCTATCACTTGTTGCGTGTAACCAAAATTATTTTGTACATATAACCGCCATTATTGTGCATAATAATTTGTTGAGCAAATACATCAAATGACCGATAATATTATTATTGTAATCATTAACAATTTTCATCCATGATGGTATCTACAATACAAAATGACATTTCACGCGATACAACAAATGGTTATATACTATGTGTCACATGTTGTTAGTTGTTACTATTCTATTACTTGTTAAATGTAACTAAAATTGTTTTGTACATGTCGACCGTTGTTATTGAGCAATATTTAATTGTTGTTAGTAATACAGATATGCTATAACAAGTGATTGTATGAATTTAGTGTGATGTATAATGTTATCATCATATTTGGTGCAATATATAGTAGTTTAAATATTGTTGCATCAAAATATTTGCATAACTCTGATATCTTCATTGGAGATGGATTACATCAAGTTTTATATCGTATTGATGAACTAAGTATTAAATTATTGTCAATACTAAAAACGTCTCTAGGTGTTCTTAATTGTCTGGTCAACCGTCAAATCATATTTTTATATGTGTATCATTAAAATCATTTCCTATCCATAAACTTTTTAATCTTTGTCTCTAATTATACAAACATCCTTACAAAGATTCTTATATATTACATGGATTTTTCTTAAAAAAGGGCAAAAACTCAAAAACATATATGCTACAAATATGTCTTTAAGGTTTAAACAAAAATAAATACCCACAAACGCCACAATTTTAAAAATGCTTAAAGAAACTATAGCTAACTAAAAATAGTTACTTAATTGGAGTTACTCTAACTCTCTAACCATAAAAAAAACCGTTTAAATTTACCAAAGTACTCAATTGAGTAAAAAAAAATATATATCATTGTCGACAACTGTATCACATTACACATTTTATTTCTTACAAGTTCATTAATGCATAACTTGTCGAACCATGTAAACCAAACAAACAAATCACTTTTATTGATTTAGAAGAGGAAGATAGCTACTCACTATTAATGAGTTTCTACAAAAACACACTCAAATTTGATGTCGACATCATTAGCGTAACCATAGGTGCCTGAAATCCAAACCAGGAAATGAGAACCAGTACCACACCCCGTACTGACACTAACACACCCTCCCGAACGAACTGATTCCAAGAAGGTTTCTCATTCGCTTTACTTGATTTGAATGTCTGACTTAGCTTAGGAAAGCAGGTGAGAAAAGACTCGGAAGAGACACTTCCTTAAGGAGTGAGAAAAGCCAGACAAAGAATCTCGTATGTGATGTTAGAGAGCATGCTCAGGTTAGTTGGCGGAGGATACTCCGATAACGAATTCTGCCTTCTCTTTACCTGTAACGGAAAAGGGTTAAGGAATATCTCAGAGCTGATGCGCGATCTCCTCAAAATCTTGTGAAAGCCTATTCTAGGAAGAGTATGGCCCAAATTTTATGATGAATTTCACGAAATAAAACATGGAATACAATTCATAAGTAGCGAAGCTTGAAAATTTTCAGTTGGGGGTCGGGATCTAAATTTTCTTTTCCCTAACACTATTTTTTTTTAAAATGAAGGGTCGAAACCGAGTATATCAAAAATTTTCTACACGAAAACAATATACCTCTTACATCGTAAAAAAAAAAAATTGGGGGGGTCGGGCGCCCCTCTCCGCCCCTTAAAAGCTACGCCCTACATTCATTAAATTCACGAATTTATTTGTAGATGTTAATTAACAAGTTATTATAAACAAAAAGAAAGGTATAGTATATCCGTCAAAATTTATTTCTACAACATGAATCTCTCCTTATGAAGAACACAAAATTTGAAATAATATAATAACTTGGGCGTGCTCTTGAGATGAGCAAACTCATCCCCGTTCCGGGCTTTTTTTTACCAATTTTTATATACTAGTTAATTAACTCGGTTTCAACCCGGGCTTATTGATAGAAATTTTGTAATATTAAGTCACGTCGATGTGTAAGAACTATGAGATAGTTCAACCATATGCATAATTTCGGAATAGTATACCCTTATATTTCGAGTATATATGATTAGCTTATTAACCCGCATATCATGCAAATAATTTAAAAAATCTATTATGATAAAATTATTTCGATGATGAAAATCTAAAAGACCATGTATAAAATATTAGAGTTTTCAAAAAAAAAACTATTTTTGTAATAAAAAAAGACATCATAAATAAAAATATAAAATTTAAATAAACTTAAAGAAGGAAAATGCTTATAATATCATAAGTAAATTAAACAAAAAATCTAAATTTAAAATAAAATGATGTCATAAATCAAGAAAATAAAAAAGATATAATTCATATGAATAAATCCAATAATGACAAGTAAGCATTATTTATAAAATAATGATATCATAAAAATTTTGTTTTATTAATATATAAGATTTTGTATACTTATTAATACTTAAAATATAAAAACGAAAATGACTAAATTTATGACCTAGATTTAAAATTTTGAAAGCCCATATATGTATAATTTTTAATGATTCAAACATGTTACTCCAGACTTTCGAGCATAATAATAATAATAATAATAATAATAATAATAATAATAATAATAATAATAATAATAATAAAAATAAAGAGTACACATGTATCAAGTATAATGTGACGATCGGTTTTTAACTCCCTTAGGACCATGAGCTTTTTTTGAGGCTTGACTAAGACAGTTAAATTAGATAATAGCTTAACCACTTGAGTTAGACCAAGTGACAACTACTCCATATGACGAGGCTTTCGAGTATGAGGTAAAGGGAGTTGTCCTTAAAGGGTTGTTTGGTTCACATAATGTTTTTAAAGAAAATTCGAATATGTCAAAAGAATTAGAATTTAAAGAAATGGGAATTTAAAAGTTAAAAATCTTATCATTTGTTTGGTTGACATAATTCAATATAATTTAGTTAAAGGAATCTGAATTCAAAGTATGGAAAATGACAATAATACCCTTTATTCAACTCTTTTTATAAAAAATAAAAAATATATAAATAATTAAAAATATATAAATAATAAATATAAATAAAAAAATGTTAATATTAATATAAAATTTATAATAGAAATTTTAAATATTAAAAATAATAAGTATAAATAATAAAAAATCTTAATATTAATATAAAAATAATAATAAAACTATTAATATTCATAATAAATATTAATAACATTAAAAAAACATCAAAATAAACAATAAACGTAATTTTAATTGGCGTTTCTGTAATAATAAAGATAAAAAATATATATATATATATTAATGTAAAAGTTATAATAGAAATAATAATATTACTAAATATTAATAATATTAGTATAATAATATAAATATTAACAAAGATATAAATATTAATAATAAAAGTAACTTTAATTCGCATTATTTTTATTAATAATAAAAATAAAAATTATAAATTATAAAAATATTAATATTAATATAAAAACAATAAAATATAATGATAATAGAAAATAGTAATAATAATGTATAAATAAATAATAATATAAATATATAATTAATAATAAATAATAATAGTAGTTTATAAATAATAATAGCAATCAAATAAGTAATAAATAATGATAGAAAGATAACAATTATTATAATAGTTATAATAATAATAATAATAAGATTAAAAATATTAATAATAATAATAATAGCAAAAACAGTAATAGAATGAATGTAAATATTAAATCAATAATAATAATAATAATAATAATAATAATAATAATAATGTAAATATTAAATAATAATAACAACTTAAAAATAATAATAATTGAATATAAAAATATAATATGAATAATAATATGAAAATAATGTATACTAATAAATGAATATAAAAATAATTAAAATAATTTAATTAAAATAGTTATTAAAATAATAATAGTAATAATAATAACATAAATAATAATAAATTTTTATTTGTTTAAGGGTTTTTTTGTAAACTTACAAACATTCCATTCCATTGTAATGTTAAACTTTCCATCCATTTTGTGATGTTCCATGATTTAAGGAATTTGATGAAAAATTTACAATTACAATTTCTTTCTTTCTTCTCAACCAAACATGGTAAATGATTGAATTCAGAATCCAATTCAAACGAATTCCTGAAAATTTCGCGAACCAAACGTCAGTTAAAGATGTTGAGTCTAAGTCTTGCTAATAATTTCTTCCTTAACAATATTTCCTAAAGAGAACTTCTCCTAGAGGTATATCGAGGGGTTACGAGTTACTTGAGATATACGGATTCATAAATGGCTCAACTCTCTAATCTAGATTAATATAGGTGTTGTTCAAATAATAATAATAATAATAACAATAATAACAGCAACAACAACAACACTAATAATGATAATAATAATAATAATAATAATAATATGAATTTTATATGCAATGAATGTTAAAATAGTAATAATAATAATAATAATAATAACAATAACAATAACAATAATGATAATAACTTATAAAAACAAATTTAATTAAGAAAAAAATAATAATTTTCCAATGGGGTTGGTGGCCCATTGGTAAGGTTTTTGACCTTGGGAGGATTGATAGAGATTTTTGAGAATCTTTGGTTTCATCCCAGACATACACATAATTTAGGAGTAAGAGTAGATTAAAAATGTCGTTCTTAAAAAAAATAGAATAACAAGGAAGTTAACCAAAACAGATAATAATGGCTTTCTTTTCCTTTCTTTTTTGTTAAGAGTATTGTTTGTATCGTAATTTTGATCGTTTTAATAGAAAAGTAGGTTTTTACGAATCGGTATGTCACTTTTTAAAGAGAAAGTAAAGATGACAACCACATGTTTAATGACGGAACCTAATAAACATTTGATTAGCTTTGCCTCTTATTCTTGTATTTGTATTATATCATTTGGGGTCACTAGTGTCTTGCTAGTCGATCTTTAATAATAAAAGCTATGTCATTCTAATAAAGAAATAAACATTTTGGAATCAAAGTTACATACTTTACGTAGTAGTATTTTATGATTTTATCCAATGTATCAACTTTTTTTTCTTCCTTATAGAATGATTTTCTTTTAGGAAGTTTTTCCTATAATTTTATTAAGATATATATATATATATATATATATTAAAAGAGTAGTTAAACAAATGATTCTAAAGCTTCTTCAAAATCAAAGATATGCTTAAACATTGCCATGTAGGATTTATCCTATGTATAATTATTATAATTTTTCATAATATTTTATCTCATATATTTATATAAATTAATTATTAAAAGAAAATAGAAATAGAAATAAACATAAAATTAAAAAGAAAATAGAAAAGAAAAGAAACAATGGTAAACATCGTCAACTTTTTAGGAACTAAATTTATTCGGAATTTATGTGTGCAATCTTTAAGACCATATTATCTTATTTTAATTTTAATATTCAGAGTAATCTATAACCAATTTAAAATATAACATTACTTTCAATTATATGTATGTAAATTGTATCAACATGAAAACAATACCATCCAATATATTTTGGATCACCTTAAACATTATTAGATTTTAGACCCGTATCAAATACACAAGTTCTATAACATTATGTCATTATCAATATAAAAATCCGTATATGTAACAAAAAAAATACTTATACCTTAAAATGTAAAAATATATTTAAAAATTATTTGAAATATTCAAATGTAAATACTAATTGTTAAATCATATCAAGATTGTATGGTGTAGCAAGTTTTTTTTTTTTATGCAAACTATTTGAGATACGCAATATCTTAACCTTGATTACACAGTTTATCGAGTTCTCATTGATGTCTTGCAAAAAAACAAGTTCGTTTATGTTAATAATGCTTATTCATGACAATAAAAGTAGCAGTTGGTTCATGAGTTTTCAGTGATTTTGTATGTTGTAATTTTATTTGTAGGGTTCGCTTTATAAAATAAAAAGAAATAAATCAACTTTAAAGCTACCGCACATCGTGCGGGTAAAATACCTAGTATATATATATATATATGTATTAAATTACCATAAAAATGTTTGTTTGATCTAATATAAATTGATATTTCTTATCAATACATTTAATAGAATTTACATTACAACAATATATTGTACATTCTTGTTAAATTAGTGTTATGAAATGCTTAAAAGTTAAATATTGAGCATGTTTTTATCTGAAAGAAAATATGTATCCTGTTAATACAATCTCTAAATAGTTGTTGTTAAAGATTCTGACCTAAAATAACAAACTTATTTTCACTGAAAAAAAACGTACTCATATTATATAGTCATCATACAAAGTCACTCTAATGATCTTTTAGAGCTACTCAAAGTTGGTTACAATAACCCTTTTCGACAATCTAGTACCAAAATCCACATTAATGTTATACATTTATAGTTTTAAACTTTAAAGTATATCATATCATATCATAATTCTATAAAGTAAAATATAACATGGTTATTAAAATAATATAAAATATGCATTGCATCAAAGAGTGTATAAGGAATGAGCATAATTTAATAAGTCCCCATCTAATTTCGACTAATTCTGGTACCAGGAAATAATATTGAATTATAGGAAAGTGATATCAAATTCCAAAAAGAACCATGTGACCGGTATCATGATTTGATCTTTTAGAGACTCTACCATAATATCGTACTAGTCTCATGTTCATTCTTATATAGGATGTGTCAAGCTTAAATAGTACAAATGGTCCATTTAGAATAACTGGTTGGCCTTTTAAGTGTATATTTTCTAAAACTCATTTATATATATATATATATATATATATATATATATATATATATATATATATATATATTGTTCTATTTTGATTGATCAAGTCTTTTTATTTCGAGTTTGACTATAAATATCTTTGTTTGTGTTATATTTCATTTGATGAAATTTATATCAATGAAAAGTACATTTAAAACTCAATCAATTCATGTATGTTATATCAAATGTTATATAACACAAACAAAAATATTTACGGTCAAAGTTAAAAGAAAAAATACTCAAAAAGTTAAATTATAACAGGGAGTATTAAACATTGCTGAAATCCATAACACCGACCTTTCGTTTTCAAATTAGGATCATAATCATATACGACTTAAATTGTCAATCTCACTCAAAGGTGGATGGTTGACTTTGAGTAATTTTGACTCCCTCAATTCCCTTAAAGAGTCAAACTTCATCAACCACTCCAAAGTCTAAACCTAAAAACAAGATACGAATAGCACATGCCAGGGTGTCAGCTCTCCTATTGCCAACAATTACTTACCCAATTGTTCCTGTTTTATATATTACAACAAGTTGTAACTAATGATGACGAGTGACGACTAATAAGATATGTAACGTTTTTCATCATACATTTTACAGAGGTGAATGTAAGTAGTATTCATAATTTGGGGGATTGAGAGACCACTAAGAATTTATAAAGGTTTAGGAGGATCAATCGTTTCCTTTTGGTATGTAATAATAAACTTGTGATTGTGGATGTTTTATCGATCCAACCCAACTCATTTTTAATAAGCCGCTGGTTGTTTGCCTGCTGAGTCCATGTTTTTATTGGATTCCCCATAGTAGTTAAAAGGTAAGTCATATGCAAAATGTTGTATTAATAGCTAAGGTATAGGAATTATACATCTATGAAGAAACAAATATCAACAACCGGATATAAAATGGTGGTTAAAATATATTATCAGAAAGACATACTAACAAGAAAATTGTTATTATAAATAGTTATCGGTTTTAAGCATTTTGTTCCAAAATGACAAAAGGCATCTTGTGATTTAAAAAATACATTATTAGTAAGAGTCTATTTTTTAAAATATTTAATACTAGTATAAGTAGAGTACTATGAAACAAGTTTTTTTTATAACCTTCTATAGAAACTAGACAAATACTCGTATATAGTTAAATTAAACAAAGATACAAGTATTTCGACCAAGACAAATTAAGAACGATCTCTAGGTGGCGTCACCATTGTTCAAAAGATGTTTTTCGATCAATTGAATTAACTTAACACCCGACTTAAAGTCTTGTATTTAAAAACTCTTTTCAACTAGTAGTTAGCTAGTTCGTAAAAAGTAAATATAATATTGTAGTACTTTTATTTCAGTTTTATCTTTACGCAGTGAAGTAAATTGCGAATTTTGTCGATATGCAAAATGTGAAAAGAAAAGGATTAACGTAGAAACATTTGCTTGATATTTTGTGAAAAAAGAAAAAAATGGATGTGATCTAAAGGTGCGCAAAAGGTAAAGATAGGAAACATGGGACCTGGGCTGCTCATCGGACTTTCTTACACGTGGAATACAGATCTTTCTCTTACAAGCAAGCAGGGATCATTTTTTTACCCATGAGGTGGCTTCTTGTAGGCTTCAAGGAAGGGTGGTTTGTCTTGTTCAATATTAGCAAACTTCTACTTAAACTTAATAGATGCTTGTTGTGTTAAGTTGTGAATTTTTATGTTACTTGGTGGATTGCTAAAAAAAAAAAGTTTGGAGTTCCATTAATAAATTTATTAATGACTTGATATTCAAATTTTGTCCATCTCAACTTCATGGAGATTATTCGATTCGTGGACAACAACTATAATGATAAGTATTACAAGTTGATCATTTATGTTATCATTTATGTTACTTGGTGGGAATTGTGGAGATTTCAGAATGATGCAATTTTTAATCTATCCAAGAAACGTGACATAATTTTGTTCAATTCTAAGTTACCTTCTCTTATTTGTGGTTTTCTAATAGATTCAAGAAACATAGGATTTCATGGGAAGAATGGTCAGAGAACCCTCTTTTGTTTTCACGTGTAGGAGTATTATAGCTAGCTGATCATGCGGATAAGAGATGTTATATTGTTAACTCTTTATTTATATATGTAGTTGTACTTTTGACTTCTAGCATCTTGCTGGTTGTCTATTTAATATAAAACTGTCGTTCAAAAAAAAGTTGTGAATTTTTATGTTACAATATGATTCGATGGTCTCAACTCTCAATACATGTCAAATTTCGGTATTTAATATTTTAACATAAAATAAAAAAAGTATTTTATCTTGTATTTTTAGTAAAGTGGTTGCTATTTCATGACTCGTCGTCGTTCATTTTAATTAGTATTTCATAATAAAATATAAGTTTTAAAGTTCACAAATAACAAATAATAACATTAATATATTATAAAAATAATTTTAAAAAAAATTCACAAAAAAGAAATTAAAATAACAGAACGGTAATATCGGGAATACCAGCTGGTATTGAATAATAGAAATACCGGAAAAAAATACCAGACTTAAAATACCAAGATAACCTTCGACACCAGTAATACTGGCCGGTATATACCGGTATTTAAAATATTAACCCACCCCTTTCAATCTAGAAAAATTGAGATTATGGGACCATATAATCTTATTTTTTTGGTATTTTTGACCACTGATGTGTATTTTCTAGTCTTAAATTTATAAACACGAAATACCTAGCTACTGACTACTACACACTTGCGGGCAGTGTACCCGTTCGTATGCAATATAGTGACTTGGTAAGTACGAGGTCGAACACAAGGACTTATTAAGCAATTATTACAATAAAGTGATTCAGATTAAAAGGGGGTTTTGTGGCCGAATTGTCACTTTGCAAGAGTTAGTAAGATAAGTCAGTAATCCCGTATGATTAATCGCAAGAGAATATTTGTTGTTGAATTTCGAACAATAATTTAAAAGGACACCCACTTGGATCAACTCACATGCCAATCATCGGGTCTAAACATTACTTGCATTTGTTGAACGACTCAAAAGATAGACAAGACGAACTTCCGTTATACTTGACACTTTAATTGCTCCAAATATAGTTATCGCTTCCGCGTTTAATTTCTATTCAAAACAATTAAGCCTTAAGATCCTGAGTTGATTTTTACGATTTAACCTATAAAAGCTTTCTTCCGAACTGCTTATTAACCTAATCAGATTCCTCTATCATAAGTGTTTACACATTCAAAATGAATTTAATTGTTTAAAATCTTTATCGTTGTTTTCTTCCGAACTCCAACGACTGTAGATTAATCATAGACCGATCAACCTTTTCATAAACCAATTGACAATGACATAGATTTCTTCCGAACTTCTAATTACGATTATCAATCAATAAATACAAAAGATGAAAACAATATTTAAACTCAAATAAATATGGATCTTCGATTAAACGTCAAAACCTTGTTCAACGTTTGCAAGTAACATTCACAACGACCCTATGACATGTTCACTACCCAAGCGGGTGCAAATAAGATTTAGCCACTCATAATAACCAAGGAAACACAAATACTATTAAAAGAAATCATATTGTACCGATAGTATTGATGAATTCGGAAGAAATAATGAATCCTTGAATAGAACTTGATATTCTTGAACAAATAGATGATAGAAATCGACCTACAAGAGCTTTCCAATTTGTTCTTCGCGTTTCTAAGGTTTTTAAGCGGTAAAAAAGAGATAAGTTCCGTCCATAAGCAATAAAAGATGTTATATATATGAAATCAGCGACTAACGGCCGTTAGGGAGGTGTAACGGCCGTTACATGGGTCAACTAGCAAATTTGTGCACTTTTGGTCCTTTTTTCTAACGCCCGTTAGAATTTTGTTGCACCATCAGTCCTTCAGTGAGTTAGAATTTTGTTGCACCATCAGTCCTTCAGTGACTAACGACTGTTAGTCTGACCCCTAACGGTAGTTAGCGAGAGCTTGTAATCTCACCTTCCTCTTAACGGCAGTTATGATTTGGCTAACGGGAGTTAAGTGCTGAAATGGTTATACTTGGTCCTTTTAACGGGAGTTAACCATTCTAACGGGAGTTACACTTCTTCCATCATGATTTCTTCACTTTAACATCTTTTTCCACACCTCCTTCACCCGTAACTTCCACAAACATCATTTCATCCTTTCTAAAGTCGCTTTTGGCCATTTTCATCCGTTTTAGACGTCATAAACCTGAAAGCACTCGCACATACCATAAAGCATCGAATATACATTAAAATGACTAACAATTACATATAAAACAACCTAAAAACAATGTGGGAAATAGCTTTTAACATAGACCCGGTTAAGACAACACATTATAAACTCTCATTGTGATTTTGGATTTACACCGGTAAAATTATAATTTTATGTTAGAAACTTAGAATCGTCAAACTTATAATAAGCAATGGACTCTCACGAATTAAAGCCCAAAAGAACTGGCCTTGGCTGGGCTTACTAAATTCATATCCTTGGAATATTCTTAAACGAAAGCTTGCTAAAGCCGTTAGATCCACAGATTCAAACTCAGTTCCACCGTACACTTTAACACACTCCATCAAATCCCCACACTTCGTATTTCACTTTCTAATCTAACAACTTTGTATCTATCTGTGTCCGAACCCTAACTACTTCTGGCGGCCGGATCTATCATATTTTCAAAGGTATTATAATTATCATTTCCGTATATTATATATCAACAATAATTTCCGATCGCAAGGTTACGGTAATTTTATTTAATCTATTCAGATATTCTTTAAGAAAAATCACTTATTTCATATAAATATATTGTTATTGTAAACAGGAAAAATGAGTAGGTCAAGCAGGACTTTATATGTTGGAAATCTTCCGGGTGATATTCGCGAACGCGAAGTTGAAGATTTGTTTTACAAGGTGACTGATTTTTATTTCATCTCAAACATTATTATTATTATTATTATTATTATTATTATTATTATTATTTATTATTATTATTATTATTTTATAAAAGAAATTGTTTCGAAATTTAAGCCGTAGCTCAGTATTATTATCA
Organism: Erigeron canadensis; assembly: GCF_010389155.1. Classification (NCBI taxonomy): domain Eukaryota; kingdom Viridiplantae; phylum Streptophyta; class Magnoliopsida; order Asterales; family Asteraceae; genus Erigeron; species Erigeron canadensis. Next base: position 9,063,427 of record NC_057769.1, on the reverse strand, counting down.
TAAGTCATATATATGTAATGAATATCATAATATGAATATATATATATATGTAGGGAGAATTTGTTAGGAATGTATTGCTTGAAAAATGAAGGGTTAGAGTCGATGTTTAGGCCAATTGGCGATATTGAGAGTAGTTCACAAGCTTGTAGATGCTTTTGGGTTAAAAAGAATAAGTAACAAGGAAATTCATAACTTTACTGGATTGTACATGTGCGTAATTTTAAAGTTCATTTAGGTGATTTAAATTGTAAGTGACCCTGTCGTAGAAGTTGTTATTTTTGAAAGTTGCATGTTTAAGAGAGCGTTTAAATTTTGCCATGGAATGAGGTCGTTGTTTAGGGTAGGTACTGTTCAAACTTTGGAACTTTTGTAGATGCTTTTGGGTTAAGAAGGATAAGTAACAAGGAAATTGATAACTTTACTGGATTGTACATGTGGGTAATTGAAGTTCATTTAGGTAATTTAAAGTTTAAACTACAAGTGACCCCGTTGTAGAAGTTGTTATCTTCATAAGTTGCATGTCCAAGAGAGTGTTTAAATTTTGCTATGGAATGAGGGTACGGTAGGCAACGTTTAAAGTTTGGAACTTTTTGGATAATTAGCGATAGGGAGAGTAGTCTACATGCTTGTAGTGACTAAGCAACTAAAAAGTGAAAACTTTAATGGATTCTACATTTGGGTGATTTTAACTTCATTATATTTAAACTGTAAGTGACCTCGTCTTAGAAGTTGATATTTTTGAAAGTTGCATGTCTAAGAGAGTGTTTAACCTTTTCCATGGAATGAGGTTGTTGTTTATGGTAGGTAATGTTCAATGTTTAAAACTTTTTAGATAGTACTGGAAGTTTAGATAGAGTAAATGGAATTTAAAAAGTTATTATTACCTACACGAACGATCTGTGCTATGATCTGGCATCTGCCAAGAAGCGATATTGCCACGCTTAACAGTTTATTGTTTTCAAATTGTTTTTGCAGTATGGTCCAATAGCTCGCATTGATCTGAAGGTTCCACCTAGACCTCCAGGTTATGCTTTTGTTGAGGTGAGGATCTTCATCTTTTTGAAGTTGTTGCTTATGTATTTTTTTTTTCTTTTTTTTTATACGGGATAGTTTTTTTCATAGTTTGAAGAGGCCCGGGATGCTGAAGATGCCATCAGGGGCCGGGATGGCTATGATTTTGATGGGCATAGATTGAGGGTATGTCATGGATAACTTGTAAAGCTGTTTTGATGGTAATGTTAGTAACTGTCAACAAAGTAATAATTTTCTAATAATAGGTCGAGCTTGCTCATGGTGGCCGTGGCAATTCATCTTCTACGGATCGTTATAATAGTCATGGAAGTAGTCGGGGTGGTGGTGGTGGTGGTGGTGGCCATGGTGGAGTTTCTAGGCGGTCTGATTATAGAGGTGGGGTTTCATCTTGAAAGTGCATGTTTTAGCCATTTTATTGTAATACTTTGATCTTATGTATGTTCATATATATTCTATCTATGCAGTTTTGGTGACTGGATTGCCTTCTTCTGCTTCATGGCAAGACCTTAAGGTCAGTATGGTTTATGATAACTAGTGGCTTCATCATTCCCTTCTGGTCGTAATTGTTGGTGGTGTCAACCCCTTATTTGTGTTAATGACTTCTTGGTTTTGATACTTCTAGCTAGTTGAGTCACTTCAGCATTTTGTATCTGACTTATGGGCATTCTGATCTTTAATTGAAGCCGAATTGTTCTTTTAGGATAATATTGAAGTATTTAGTTTGCTAAAGTAGAACTTAGTAAATAAGTGAATCGTACGAACTCAATAGAGGGGAATCTTGGCCTATGTTTTTAGTTTGGTTTAGGTTGTCTTTCGATGGTAGTCTACTCGCTATCTAAAGGCCTTGGTCTCACCGATTGCAATGATTCTTTTTCCTCAAGCAGTTTTCCGAGTTTGATGACCTCATTCTTGTTTTCCAGGATCACATGCGTCGAGCTGGGGATGTTTGCTTCTCCCAAGTTTTTAAAGAGGGTGGTGGTAAGATTATTAGCGGATTGAGGTTTTCAATTAAAATGTATCTTGTTAAATAGATATGTTAATTCTACTTTAGTTGCAAGTCTAACATTTTGATGCTGGTTGTTTTGCAGGAACCACAGGGATTGTAGACTACACAAATTATGATGACATGAAATATGCAGTAAATAATATTTTATTATCCACGTTGTGATTTATCTTTTGAAGTTACAAGTGACGTTCAATACTCACTATTTTTTTCTTTCCCCGCAGATAAGGAAATTGGATGACTCTGAGTTCCGAAATGCTTTCTCACGTGGAGTTATTCGTGTACGATCATAACTTTTATGTTGATGGTTATGTGCATGAAGCATTTTTTTTTGTGCCTTTTGTGGTTTACCCTTCTTAAATTACTTATAGGTAAAGGAATATGATTCAAGCCGCTCTAGGAGCCGGAGCCGTAGTCGCAGCAGGAGCAGGAGTAGGAGCTATAGCCGTAGTCGCAGCAGGAGCCGAAGGTTGTTAAAGCAATAAGAAAGCTTGTTCTGTTGTACTTCAGTCTTAAGATGACGTTGTTTCTCATTTCAAAATTATATTTTATCTTATTATACTTGTACAGCAAGTCTCCAAAAGCGAAATCTTCTCGTCGTTCAAAATCTCGTTCGAAGTCTGCTTCTCCTCGTGCTCGTTCGAAGTCTGCTTCTCCCCGCCCATCAAAAGCAAGGTACAGGATACATGCTTTTCATAACGTTGCTGTTTATTTCATATTGTACTTTATTTAGAACGGATTCAAGTCCAATTGCATATACTATTTATAAGTCATGAATCCTTTGCTATTTCTTGTTGAGTTGCTTTGGTCAGTTCATTAGTATTTGTTCATATCTTATGTTATTGTTATGCTCAGAAATTATTTTTTCAATATATGCAGTAGGAGATGTGCATAAGCTATAGGATTGCTTCAGATAAATATTATACAATATAGTTGTAGGAACGAGTGTTCTAATAGAATTTAGTTTGAAAGGTACATTCTTATTTAGGGTCCTGGCTCGAAAGTATATTACAGTGTGGGTTGGATTTTGGTTTTGTGTCGGTAGACTTGTGAAGAACATGGTTACCTTAGCAATCAGCGATTCTTAATCGTTAAAATTGTTTAAATATGAAACTCCCTTGTTTCTGCCTTTCTAGATATGGATATATACAGCTCTCATGGGATTGCATGTTAGGATCTTGGTGGGATATCATATCACCAACTATAACAATTTTTATTGGAACATGAAGAATCATGGATATGGATTGCAATGAAAAAGCTGGATTGTGAATAGATGCTATATGATAATGGATTATGGGCTATGGCAATCAGGGTCTTAACAGTTGGATCATATCATTGCTTCTGCAATTGACATGTAGAAATAAAGCATGGTGTCCAACTTATTTGTTGGCTTAATTGGTATCTTGTTCACTTGCATCTTAATTTGCATACTTTTCTTCTCATTTGAGGATATATGGCTGGCTAAATTTTTGTGGATTTTGCATTCATTGTATTGATTTTGGTTACTGATTCTCTGACGTGGAAGTGGCATCAAGGCTCTTGGCCCAGAGTAATTAAAAAGAGGAACTTTTGGATATTAAACTCGCTTGTTTCTGGAACTTTTGCAGATCTCCCTCAAGATCCAGATCCCCACCACCATCTGTAAGTCTAACCTTAATTCAGTTCCATCTTCTAAAGCTAAACCCCCTTTTAATTTGCTCATAATATGTCTGTCATCGTCCCATCAAAATTAATAGAATTCATACTCACAGTTAAAACCCTTGGTATTTGTGTTATGTTGTATTTTCTTCTGAACTCAGCGCTCTAAGCGTGTTAGTAAAAGTCCTAAGAAGCGCAGTCCTAGCAAGAGCAGGAGCCCAAGCAAGAGCAGGAGTCGTAGCAGGAGCAAGAGTTAATCTCGGTATGTTTTGCATGTACACATTTCATTCTTTGTACATCCACCTTGTAATAACAATTAACATATAGCTTCAAACACATGTTGGTTGCTGTTTCAGTAATGATGGAACTTTGGCAGGTGATAGAGCAATTGATTGTTAGGCAATGACGGATGCAGGAAGGTTACTTGGTTACATGTTTGCCGTTTAAGAGTGGGTTATCAGTTACCTAAGCTAACTAAATTGAATATGGAATATTTCTTGTTACAAATGTTCGGTCATGCATGGATTTGGGATTGGTGACTGCCTATTTATATTTGCTAGACCAAATTTCATAAGTTTGTTGTATTGGAATTTATTGTTGGACCGATTTACTGTTTTTTATTTAAAGCTCGCTAATTCCAGTTCGTTTAGCAAAGGATGGGTATATGCACCGTAAGACTTTGCATACAATATCAACGGTTGCTTTAACACACAAATGTGAGGATTAAGTAGCATACAAAGTTACAAACCATCAAGTGGCCGTGTGGGTGCTTTTTAACACGTCAATTGTTTCATCTGTCTTGGTCTCGTGGAACATAGGGCTGTTTTTGGTTTGTCAGCCTTTAAATGTCACAAAATATTGTTCTTTTCTGGAGTTGTGTCCATATTGAAAAAAATGTGTATGAACAAAGTAGAATGGATTTCTTATCTAAGTAAATAACCAAGAAGAGGATTGAAGCTAATAATAGAGATTGAAGCAATTTTGCAGTGACATATAGGAGGGTGTCTGAAGTTATGAATGACACACATGAAAAAATCCAAGGATTTTTAGTCATGCTCATGGAAGTATTACAAGTATAATTGATTAGTAGATAGTTTTTTTGCTGATAAATAGTTACAAAGTTTTATTCATTAAATGTGAGTTGTCTGTTAATTAGTAGTTGCATGAATTGATGGTGTCATTGGGTATTGTAGAAGCAAACTCGCAGTTCAAGTTTAACATAGATGAATGCATGGCTACCTGGGATACCCAATGAAGACAGTGCTAGATTAGCCATTGCCCACCAAAAACATCAGTTTTGGGTAATGTCAAGAGGTCCACTGTGGTAAAGCCCGTCTGCATCGAATTTGAATGAGACCTCGTATCCATCCTTTTATTTTTCCATGCCAATTGAGCTAAATCTCCATTGTGTAATTAATGTGCTGATTTCATTCGGTTATAAATTTAAGTGACCCAGGTTGTTTGGTCATACTTTTGATGGTCTCACCATTTTTTCCCTCTTACTATCACACAACCATTGCCGTCATAACAACAGATATCATTATCAAACTCATCATCTTTCTAAACTGTTTTCTAAATAGTAATCAAGAACAGATGCATGCTTCAGAGAATTTGGTGAAACGGGTTTTGCATTGGACCGCATTTAACTAGGCCAATAGCATGGGCATAGTGTTGTTCCTACCCGTTTGGAATCGACTGCACCAGTGGGAACTCCTCAACTGACTGTTACATTGTGGCTCATAATATATTGCTTGCACAGTTGCATAAACTACTGCTGCCAGACTATACCAAAGAAAATAGAATTTACAACAATTACCTTCTTCCAAATCAACATTACAATCCAAAGAATGTATACAGTAGTCGTGTGTTATGATCAGTTACCATGGGCCCCTATATATAGACTTCCATATTACACATGTACAATCTACTCTGTTAATTTATAATTAAGTATATATAAAGTGTAATATACGTCTTCAAGTTAAAAAAATTTTGTTGTGAAAATAAAGTAGATACTGAAGAGCAAACTTATTGTTGCTGATGTCCGGTGATGAACTGCTGGTGATTCAGCAATCAGCATACTCTCATTGGATTAAACAGTTAGCTGCATAGTGTGAACCTCAGACCGATTGGCGGAAAATGCCATAGCAAATATGATTCAGATTTGTCAACCCTTTGGGGTTTGGAGACTATCTTGATGTATAAAAGAACAATGCATCCACTGTGGATTCCAACATTTACCGAACATGAAAAGAAGGTGATTAAAGGTTTATACAGGTATACGACGTATTGGGTGTGAACCACTACAATACAATACAATGCGATACAAATCAGTGATGATCACTTAAATTCTTCTCTTATTTGCAGATGGAGGTTTCATAAATCAGGTACGGTGATGTAATCTAGCTAGTTTGGTCGACTGATTTTCACTCTGTCCATTCCCATGTTGCTAGGATGTTAGTGAATTATAATTGTCATAATCAAAGTTTGGCTAGCTTTAGAAACTGAGATGACGTATTGCACTTCTAGCAAAACTAGTGTCAGTATTGAACTTGGAAATTGTAATTTGACTTCAGAAGACCAAATAGGTACCATTGTACTAACTCTTATGGTATTATGGATACTAATAAGGGTCTATCTGCCACAGTTTAAAACGAATCTATCAGGCTTAGAAAAAATTCTGGCGTATTTCAAACATGAGTATGGCAAATTGGCAACCCCCCATTTATATTCAAGAAAATGGTATAAATATTGTTATATATCTACTTATATTCTCATGGTCTGACATGAATATGGCAACCATTGCTGATGAATATTTTGTTAGCATAACATTTTGTCAGGCCAATTAACTCCACACAATGGTTCGCTGAATGACATAACACACAAAGGTCAAGTACTTGCATGCATACATAGTGAGTCTGCTTGATGCAGTTAGGTTGTAATGGTTGTATCCGCACAATTTCTCCAGAGAATGTCATATTCTCCTACATAATCCTAGATTAGCATTCACAGGACAACTTATTGTTGTACTTGAACCATGCTCAACTATTAAGCATCTTTTTATATCTAATAATATGCTTATCAAATAACGATATCTCTCTTCAATGCATATTCAGGAATGGGTCAAACAGAAAGGGATACTTTGTCTGGGCCTTCGACCTTCATAGATGTTTTTGTCCTCTTCTGTGACTATGTTGATTTTAATGAAACCTACTTGAAAAGATCTCCCAGGGGATCTGCATATTGGTACTCTGTTTTTCTCCCCAGAAAAAACTTTCATGAGAAAAGGTCGTGGTTAAAAAAATTGGCAGACAGTCTGAATTTCATTTAGTGTTTCCAATATAATGGGTTTGACTTTCCTTTGCGTATAATTGGCAGAAAGTCATATTGGCACTAGTTACCTATATCATATAGCGAATATGAGTATCACCTTACTACCATGATTTCAGATTAGTAGGTTGTGTATTAAGGTATTACCATCTCACCATAAGATAAAATTCATATTGCCATCCATTTACTAAGGGTTTCAAGAGAAGCAAATAGTCAATACAGGTTTATTAAGAGCCATCAAACATGTATGACGAACACTATCATATAATCTTTATATGACACATACACAAACACCCTAGTAATGAAGACCAACGTCCTTTCAAGTTGCAGTTGGTTGATAAGGTAGACAGACACTAATGTCTACAACAATTTAAAGCCAAGACTGGAAGAATATAATTACAGCAAGCAAAAACCACCATTTGTTGCTTACTCGGGGTAAAGCTGCCAGGTTTGCTTAGTGTTTGGTTTTCGGCTTCTTCACTATCATCACTGTACAATGGGCGTGATGTGTAACATAGTCACTTACACTCCCCAAAACAGCCCTACAAAAAGCATTTTGTACGACGTTAAATAATGTAGACATGATCAGACACATAAGTGATCTGCAATGAAATTTTAACATACAAAAATCGAAAGCCACTCTACCACTATCAGAGATTACTTTCATTAATTTAGTATTTCTATAAATATTCACTTACCTTTTAATTGCTCCATAACCATGACTACCAACTACCAACATTGTAGCATGGTGCCTCTCTACAGCTTCACATAGTACATTCCTAGCATCACCTTCCACAACTTCAAATTTCACATCATCGACCTACATAGATAAATGAACTCTTAGACACCATTCAAACAAGTGCAAGAAAATAAATCAATATGTAAATAAAACAATTTAACCTCAAACGACCAAAAACTTCAATCGCAATTCATGGTAATAGTTCCAACGAAAAAAAAAAAAAAAAACAAAACAGAAAGGACATTCACAATCCACATGTTATTCCAATTCCACATGCCCTTAACTCTAAACATTAGATGGCATATAGTTTCAAATGAATCATTCAACATCTATTTCAATTACCCAATCACATAACCACTCATCTTATATAATTTTGTGAAAACAGGTAAACAATGAGGATCCCCAAAGCCGAGCCTTCGCCTCTGATGTATGTGAGGTAAACAGTATTCATGTGGCTGTTTCCTAGAAAGCTTTTAAAAGGTATCAAGTTTTTGGAAAACTTTTTTTTCCCCAAAATTCATATTGCCCGTTTGTTTGTGACTTTGTGTGTGTATTGAGAAAAAGCTTTTCTTCAAAAGGGAGCATTGCCAACCTTTTGATCAAAAAAGCCTTTTGCACCTAATGGTATCAAGCTTTTGGAAAACTTTTTTTTCCCCAAAAAAGGGTTTTCATCAACCTCTGCTCTAAGTAAGGTTCAAAGTTCAAACCCAGGTCTCTTGTAGTCTTGTGAGACCTTTAGGACGCTTTATATAAAGAAGGATACCCAAGGAAGGCAAGTCTTTTTTACTGGGGTGTACAAGGCCTCATCGAGGTATCCCTGTAAGATTGTACCTAATAGGATTCGAACCCAAGAACTCATCTCGTAAATAAGTAACATGACACCAATTTGCTTATGCTGACAACTTATGTGACTGCTACCGTCAGCAAAAAGTAAAATAAAAATACAATTACCTAATACTAGTAGTAACAAACGGGAAATGATATCCTCCCAATAAATAGCCTAATAATCCTCCTAAAACCTTAAAACATAATAAGTGTAATCCACTCGTTCTCAGTGGCGGATCTCAAATATTTTAACGGTGGGGGCCAAATTTTTTTTTTTACCATCGCTATGTTCCGCGTATTATATTATGGTCATGAAATACACTTAATCGGGTCGGGTCAAACAAAAATAACACTAATAATCTAAGTTTTCCATTCAAATTACTAATACATAGTTTCTAACCAACAAAAAACTACAAAGACTTATGAATATACCAAGAGAAAAGACGTTGGATTGTGGATTGTGGGAGAAATACCTTGTTACGTGGATTGTGGATTGTTGGCTAAAACATAGAATTATGAATGGACCAAGTGAATTGTGGGTTATAAAAACTAAAAAGGTAAATTTTATTTTTCCTTAGAGCCTAAAACTCAAAAAAGGAAGGAAGACCTTGTTACGTGGATTGTGAATTGTAGGCTAAAACATAGAATTTTGAATGGACTAAGTTAATTGTGGGTTATAAAAACCAAAAAAGGTAAATTTTGTTGGACTATTAAATTTATAAACGTATCAAAATAATCCTTGGGGCCGATTTAATAGATATAGATTATTTTGGACGAAATACGGGTATATTAGTACTACTAAACGAAAAAATGGCGGTGGCCCGGGCCCCCCACGCCCCCCTAAAGAGAACCGCCTCTGCTCATTCTGTTTCCTAATATCATCCTTTGATTCTAGCAAGTGGTCAAGATCACATGATTAGGAGGATTTATTATTTTCCGTGCTGTACAATATATCTACATCAATTTCTGCCATCTATAATAAACATACATATTATACTGCACAGTGTACAACTGTATAAAGCGTGCATTGATGTAGATACAAAAACTTGTTGTAGATTTATCACTCCCCGAAAAGTTAATACATACAAAAGCAAACTAAAAAAAAAAGAAACACGAACCGATTTCGAATGGCAAAGCTCCTTAGCTCGTTCCACAACTCGCGCGGCGATCTTCTTCAAATCCGAATCAACGATCGGAAAGACATCGGCCACACCTACACAAATCAAAATCATCAAATTTAACTTTTCACAAACACAATTCATAACTAAAAAACTATTAAAAAAAAAGTAAATAATAATAATAATATAGGAAATCTGAATCGGTTAAATTGAGGTAATTAATTACCAGGACCGGCGAAACCGATAGCGGCAGTAGGAGAAGGTTTGGAGTGAACAACTACTAATTTAAACTGTAAATTAGAAGCAGTAAAAAAGTGATCTAAAGTCCATTCGAGTGCGTAAAAACTATGATCGCTGTCATCTACTCCAACGATCATCACAGGTTGCTTCTGTTCTGCCTCCATTTCTGTTTTATGTAACTGATTCTTTGTTTATATATATATATATATATGTGTATAGGTTTTGGGAAACGGTTAGTTGTGAAGTTATATATTTATATTGATTGATGATGATGTGTAAAAATGAAAATAAATACAAGGAAGGAGTTTGTATCGAAAGTGTATTCTAGAAAAAGAGGAGATAATATTCCATGTGATTTGTGAGAGAGGTGATGTGGATTTTCTGGTAGGCCCCACATGACACTTTGTATGGTATGTGGACAATGGGAACGAACACTGATTTTTCTTTCAAAAGCGGGAATGGAGATTGTTTGGAAATTGAATACCGCAGCTGGTTTTGGAGTGTATATTTCTTGTGCACACGCTAGTGAGATCTTTAACCGATAATTTTTTATTATTATTATTATTATTTTTTTTTTGTCATAAACTATTAAAATGATTAATTTGATCCTTTCATACTTTATCCAAAGCAAAAAAAGAGTCCTAAAATCAACCGTAATGGTGTACTCAAATTTGGTTGAATCGTCATCATTTTAGATACTATCGTTACATGATGAGTATCAATATAACTTAAAAGACCGAGTATTGTAAAATAAATATTAAAATAAAATGTATAGGATAAAAATTTAATCATTAGATCAATAATATAACTTATTTTAATAGAACCAAAAGTTTGAAGATTCTTGTACGGTACGTGAAATTTTATTTAAGGGTACATGGTCATCTAATTTATTTTAAATATATTATATTTATCAACTAATTTTACTTGATATTTATATATATGAGCAATACGATGGGAGTCCGACCACTTGTTATGGTGGTTTTTGCTAATGGCTACAAATAATGTTTTCATTTTGTTTTAAGACATATCGGTGACTTCTACAATTAGCATTAAAAACGTATAAGTGGAAATAAAGTAAATTAATTAATTGTATAAAACAAAAAGTTTGACTAACCATATAATATGAGCGTTCATTAAAAGTTAAGGTGTATCAGTCATTTCGCATATCAAAATTTGTAACTTTTCGACAAAAAAGGGTGTTGTTTTTATAAGGGTTTCATACATATAAGTTCTCTTGGTGGATAAGGCTATTATCTCTAGAGTATCCGTTGAGCGACGACCTTTCCACTCCCCACCATTGGATCAATAAGGCCGACTTTCGTCCATGGTCAGAGGTACTACTCTCTTTTGTTAAAGCTTATTATAAAGTGTTGAATGAAATGCTTGAAAGTTGAAACTTGGTGAATATAAAATCATCTTTTTCTCTTTCTCTTTTTTTTAGATTCTTTTACTAACATGATTATAAGGCTGTTAGATTGTTTTGGTAGAAACAACATTCTAATTCTGATACATTGTTTTGGTAGGAACTGCATTCCAATTCTAATACTCATACATATTATTACATATATATACACAATCCTGATCTTACGAACCAGTGAGGGGGTAAAACATGATACCAGTAAGCTAATTAAGCTAGAACCTATCTAAGGACAAAATGTTCAATGACTTGGAGACTAATACGAGTAAGAATGTGACATGTAGACCAGGTAACCCACAATGTCTTCATTAATGGAACCCAAAATAGGAATGCTAGGATCGCCACCCGTAGCCCCTAGGACCTTGCATAGGTTGACATCCACCTGGGCCCGCTTTTTGGCTCCAGACTCACTGAATTCTATGGGGGGAGTCGGGAGTTTTTGATAGAATCACTTTTAATCATCATTTTGTGCGTATCGAGGTAAAAGAACTTGTGACTCGGACTCGACTCAGCAAGGTGGGGATTCAAGTGTTTATTTTAGGTACTCGGCCGACTTGGGAGAGTTTTACAACCATGTGTGCACTTCGTACCTCCAACTCGTATCAAGCAGATTAAAAATCCAATCAATACTAGCATATTAGAATGGATTTAAAAAAGACCGCCAACCGTGAGGGGAGAACGAATGGCTCAGGAATCGACTGGTTCCGAGCAGACTCGAAGACATCAATGTTTGAAAACTGTACACATACTAAAGCTAAATACTAGTAGTATAACATAAGCACAAATTACAACCAGCTGGGAGCTTATTTAGATGCAACAACAACAACATGACCCAATCCATGCGCGGGGTATGGGGGAGGTAAGCTGTAGACAGTCTTACCTCTACACAAAGGTAGAGAGACTGCTTCCATAGGGACCTCCGGCCACAAAGGAGTGCAAGATGGAAAAAGAGAAATGTTTAGAAAAACATACCTCTCTGCCGAGAATCTGAAAAGAAGAAATACCTGTCTGCTAGGTCCGGCTACTATTCGGGTCGAACGAGTATCAATCATGCACCCTACTGATATCTTAGAAACATGTTTGACAATACAAATACAAATACGATAGCAACCATATTGGGCATATTAAACAACATAAAAGTAGCAAAATAATAAGTAACTCGAACAAGTAGTGAGAAACAACCAAGACAAACATACATATATATAAGAAATGACAAAACTTGAAAGGAGCCCGATTGTGCCAAGGCAGTAATGACTTCTAAACAACCTATGGAAAAAAGGGAACTTAGGCCGCCTAGCTATACTAATCCTAGTCCTCTCACCGGCTCTCCAAACCATTAAACTAGTCCTAAACACCTAGTCCTCTAGATAAACTCTCATTGTTCACGTCCTCCGACAGACATTTTGGGGGAACAAACACAAGCGTAACCTCCCCCCTCGGTTTAGGCCTCTCAAGACTCAAGGCCAACAACCCCTACGAAAGGTCACAGAGAACCCAAAGTCTAAATAAAAAGTCTACTAAATCTAAAACCCATATGTCTTACCCTCGCATTCCACTACCTCTACTCGGAAGCTCCTCTAGCGCATTCGGAATTCCGTGCTTCCACCTCCATCTACCTACCACTCTTCCTGTCACGTCAAAATCCTCTGTAGCGTAGCTGAGCCACTTCTCTAGGCCAAACCCTCACAAACCTCCTTTGGCAAGGCAATATGGGAAAAGATGACTATCTAGGTCGCCCAAAAATCCTACCCTAACCTAATATTCTACTATAATCCTAGTTCTCCATGCCGTCCTATCCGACGTCATGTCCTCCGACAGGCCAAGTTCTATTAGGTCCTTCACTAATCGATCCTCCCACCTCATCTTAGGCCGTCCCTTTCTTCGTATGCCGTCCACGTGAATAGACTCCGCTCTCCTTAGTGGTGCAGTTTCATCCTTCTATTAACATGGCCAAACCATCTCAAGCGCTCTTCCCTTAGCTTGTTAATGATGATCCCTACTTCAAAATCTGCTCTAAAAGCCCCCGTCGGGATCCTGTCTGTTAAGGTCTTCCCGCAAGTCCACCTTAACATCCTCATCTCAGCCACCTCTACTCGAGCCGCTTGGGCTTTCGTCATCGCCCAACATTCTGACCCGTATAGCATAGCCGGTCTAATAGCCACTCTATAAAACTTCCCTTTCAGCTTTAGCGGGATCCTCTTGTCGCACATGACTCCAGTAGCTGCTCTCCACTTCATCCATCCGGCTTGGATTCGATGTGTCACGTCTTCGTCTATCCCCCCCGATTTGTGTATCACCGATCCCAGATATCTAAAAGACTCCTTCGGACGCAATATCCGGCCCCTAATGCTAATATCATCATTCCCATTTTGTCTTATCACCTGCTTATCGAAGTCACATCTAAGGTATTCTGTCTTCTCTCGGCTCATGCACAACCCATGGTCTTCAAGGGCTTCTCTCCATTTTTCTAGCCTCTGGTTTAGTTCCTCCGTCGATCTCGCTATCAGCGCAATGTTATCGGCAAAAATCATACACCACGGTAGTTCCTCCTGTAGGCCCTTGGACAGTTCGTCTAAGATTAACGTAAAAAGGTATGGGCTAAGCGCCGAACCCTGGTGTAGGCCCATATCTACCGAGAAAAGATCCATGTTCCCCACAGGGGTTCGAACACCGGTCCTCGCCCTATCGTACATATCCCTAATAACCCTAATGTATCTCCCGGTAACCCCTTTCGCTTGTAGCGTCCTCCAAATCTAGGAAGGCACAGTGTAGCGCTTTTTGTCTTTCCCTATACTTCTCCATAAGGCTTCTGGTGATGTGCACTCAAGGTTGGAGAACTCGTGACTCGGACTTGACTCGGGGAGGGGAGGGGGGGGGGGAGTCTGGAGTTTTTGATAGAATCACGTTTAATCATCAATTTGTGCGTATCGAGGTAAGAGAACTTGTGACTCGGACTCGACTCGGCAACGTGGGGATTCAAGAGTTTATTTTAGGTACTCGGCCGACTTGGGAGAGTTTTACAACCATGTGTGCACTTCGTACCTCCAACTCGTATCAAGCAGATTAAAAATCCAATCAATACTAGCATATCAGAATGGATTTAAAAAAGACCGCCAACCGTGAGGGGAGAACGAATGGCTCAGGAATCGACTGGTTCCGAGCAGACTCAAAGACATCAATGTTTGAAAACTGTACACATACTAAAGCTACATACTATTAGTATAACATAAGCACAAATTACAACCAGCTGGGAGCTTATTTAGATGCACTCAAGTTATATTAATCAATAGTATTGATTCAAGTTACAATCTTCATACTAAACCAGAATTAAACTAAACCACTTCAAAATTAATCTTAACTGGGGCATAATCCCAGAGAAAATGAATTTTCAATGTAATCGGAAAAAACTACAAAACAGGAGTCTTGAACCTGACCGGCTTCATATGATTACAGCTTTTCATATACCAGAAGACCGGTTAGCATACTCTTGAACCAATGCCCCAAACAGAGAAGGTCTCTCAATCAACCGTGAAGGTTTGTCAAATTCTTTAGCATAACCTGTTTCCAACAAAAAACATTCACAATACAGTGAGTTCAAGTTTAAAAGCACATATTAAGATTTACAGGAACAAGACTTACCAGCATCAACTACTAGAACACGATCACAGTCCATGACAGTTGGTATTCTATGAGCAATGCTAATGATGGTACAATCGGCAAAGTCCTCACGTATGATTTTTTGAATGACAGCATCTGTTTGTGAATCAACAGAAGCTGTTGCTTCGTCCATGAATAACAGCTTACTGTGCTTCAGCATCACTCGTCCTAAACAAAGAAGTTGCCGTTGTCCCACACTCCAGTTATCTCCATTATCAACAACTAGAAACAACAAACAGTATTTTTAAGTATAGATGCACAGAATTTCTGCAATTTGAGAAAATCACGTACATTTCAGAGTTTTGATCAGTTTCTAGTACCTGCAGAATCTAATTTACCAGGTTTTGCAGATACAACATCCCTAAGTTGGCACCGCTCGAGACTCTGAAAAAGAAGTGAATGTGTTATATGACTCATTGGAGGTCAAAAGAAGTTAGAAATAATCGTCAATAGGAATATGAGATTACCCTCCAGATCTCTTCATCAGAATGTTCACCAATGGGGTCAATATTGCTTCTAACAGTGCCTTCAAAAAGGATTGGCTCTTGAGGAATGATACCGAACCGTGACCTTAGATCATGTAGCCCAAGGGTGGATATATTGATGCCATCAATGGATATACTTCCACCAGATGGTTCAACCAATCGGAACAGAACCTGGATTAGAGTTGACTTTCCACTTCCGGTTCTACCAACAACACCGATCTTTTCACCACCTTTAATGCTTAGGGTAATCCCTTTGATCACCAGAGGGGTGTTTGAACGATATCTAACCTGAACTCACAAGTAAACATTCAAGATTTTTAATTGAGATCCTCAAAAAAAGAGTCCACTAATTTGGGTATAGGATCACATTTTGTGGTAGTTGCAAGTTACCTGTAAATCTTTGAGTTCTACATTGCCTTGAGAAGGCCAATTTGAAGGAGGGGGGTTATCCTTTTTAACCCATTCGGCTTCTGAAGGTATGTTGGTGAACTGTTTAATTCTTTCAACAGAAACCATTCGGTTCTCCACCAAACAACTAAAGTATAAAGCCAAAAACAGCACTCCATTGAGTGACAATCCATACGAGAGCGATAATCCAACGTTTGCTGATCAAGATTGCATATGCAAAGATTATTTCTATAAAGAAATAATAAAAAGTGGCAACAGGGTTAAGTTGTGAATATACCTGGATTTATGATGCTGCTAGGCAGGATGATCATGAAAACTGTGGAAACACATAGAAACAAGCTTCCAATGAACTCCAAACGGAAACCTAACCACTCGTTCGACGCATTATTGTGGAAGTCCATTCTGAGGTTTCCATTCACACGATCAATGTTTTCTTGAACAAACTTGTCTTGCTTCCTGAAACACCGAATTGTCATAACCCCTGCAATGCTCTCCGAGAAATGGTGAATAATAGGTGCTTTTGTTATGGAGTCGAGTCGTGTTATTTCACGAGATGTTGAAAGATAGTATCTCTGAAACAGTGAGGCCATAAGATGATATTAGATTTCCAAGTCCACTTGTTGTATCATTAACACGTTAAAACACATTAAACGTACCCGATACCATAAATTTAGCCAACCAAGAGGAACCACTAAGAACACAGTAGGCCAAGCATTCTGGCAAGTAACAATTATAATTCCAAAGACTGTTGTGAACATGGTTAGAGCCAGGCTCATAAAAAACGGAAGGAAGACATCAACGGTCGTCTGATCACTTGATGCCTGAAAAGATCAAATAAATGTCCATTAGATGGTTCTCTAAATGCATAGCAGTTAACATATGGTTAAATTTATAGAAACTTTACCCTGCTGAGAATTCTCCCTGAAGGTGTAGTGTCAAAAAATGACATTGGAGCATGAAGGATGCTGTGAAGAATCCGAAGAAAAAAGACCTGGGAAGTTTTAAGTCCAAGGATTGTTGAACAAATGACTCTACCGAATACCATCACCATTGATACACCTGCTATAACCGTATAAACTTCTATAAACAGCGAAGGGTTAAAAGAGGCAGCACGAGCATCAGCAGTTTCATAGGCCAACCAGTAATCACTTGCCATCTGCGAGCCTTGCCACAATAATGCAAATAATATCACAATAATCACACCCCACCACCCAAACGCCTCGGTCACATAAACCTTATAAACGTTCAAGCTGATTCTTCCTGTTTCCCTCTCTTCTTCTTCGACTAATTTTGATGTGCCAACGATTTTACTAGAAAGGGATCGTTTTAAAGCCTTTTGATCTTCTTCCTTATGGTTTAGGCTAGGAGATTTTTCAAGAGGTTTAGGGGAGCTTTTATCTGATGTTGTAGCTTCCATTTCCACCAGTTTCATAGAGGTTTCATGGGCAGAAACTAAAGCTTTAAAATCGAGTCCAGACTCTAGTAGTTCATCATACTTTCCTGATTGAACAACCATCCCATCTCGCATGACCTAACAGAGTTCAAGTTAAATTCTAGTCTTAACAAACACTGAAAACTGTAAAACTAAATTAGGACAGTAGATGCATACCAAGATCAGATCAACGTTATGGAGAAAATCAACTTGGTGCGTCACAAGCAAGATTGTCTTGTTCCGAAGGATCCCCCTCACACATTCCTTTGATCAAAATCAAAAAAGCAAAACTATTAGGGGGCAGTTATTTCGGGACAACACCCCCTGTTTTCAGTTATTGTTTTCTATGCAAACATGGAAAACATAAAATACGATCAAATCATAGTTTTCCAAGAAAATTTTCCATGAAAACAGACAACATTGTTTTTTACGTTTCAATGGGAAACTTGGAAACACCTTTTTGTTTTCCACAGTTTCCAATTTCCAAATCTTAAAAACACCAATTTATATTTACTCGTCCCACACCACTGACCATCCTCCCCAAGTAGATTTTAACATGTTTTTTTATATATATGGAAAATGAAAATAGCATCTTCAAATTTTGAATGCATTTACAGGTTTCATTTGTTTTCTAGAAAACTGGAAATGGAAAATTAGAAACACTTAATGTAGACTTTGATTCTAATATGATTACCTTGAATATTTCTGAACCAGTGTGTGCATCAACAGCACTAAAAACATCATCAAGAAGATAAATGTCACAATCTTGGTAAACAGCTCGGGCGAGTTGAATTCTCTGCTTCTGGCCACCACTTAGGTTAATCCCACGCTCACCGATTTCAGTTTGGTCACCAAATTCCATCATCTCCAAGTCCTTATCCAAGCAACAGTTCTTGATTACTTCCTTGTATCTTTGTCTATTCATAGGCAAACCGAACAGGATGTTGTCTTGAATTGTCCCATTTTGGATCCATGATGTTTGTGCAACGTATGCAGTACTCCCACATACCGTCACCTGTTATACGATCAACAACAATATTTATAATCTTTTTTGTTAAACCTTATGGTCCCATCTACAAATGACTTATTATAAAGATTAATGGTACCTTCCCGGAGATTTTGTGCATTTCACCAATAATGGATGAGAGAAGTGATGATTTCCCTGAACCTACTGTGCCAACGATTGCTGCAAGTTCACCTTTCTTGATCTCAAAGTTCAGATTCTTGACTGCAGCACCTTCAGCCACTTCATCATCCCAACTAAAAGACCCATCTCTGACTTCAACAGCTGTGCTGCCACCACAACCCTCCTTCCTCTCCACCGCATCCTCTTTCAACTCCTTGCTCATCATGAATGCATCCAATCTTCCCAGTGAGATCATTGCCTGAGAGATTGATATCATTGACTGAGGGAATGTCCGAATAGGCTCTTGCAAGTTCTTGAACAATGATGTAGCAGTGAACACTGTCCCTGCATCAAGTGGGATTCCAAGCAAAATCGCACTCCCAAAAGTGAGTGAAGAAATAAACAAAGGGGCGCTCCACAACACGATCATATTTCCTCCTACAGAGTACATGAATTTAGTGAGCCATCCATATTCAGACTCACGAAATGCTTGAATCCTCTTGTTGAAATGTTCTTCCCATGCTTGGAACTTAATCACCCTCATATAGTTAAGCATCTCATTGGTGGCTTTCATTCTCAAGTCACGGTTTTGCATTATATTATATTGAAACCGGTTGTTACTTTTAGTGCCCAAAATTGCATACAAAAGAACCAACGAGATTCCGAGCAAAGATACCAAAGCTGGCAGCCCAATGTAATTGTAAAGTATCGTTAATGCCACAGAAATTTGAACAGGCATGATCCAAATAGCATGCAACTGCATCATCATATCACCGAGTTGCTGTGTATCTACAGCCATGTAGTTCACAATCTGTCCAACACCATGTGATTGTCGAGCAGAACACGTGAGACGTAACCCCTTTTTGTATAATGAAGTTATCAATGTGGACCGGATCAACATTCCCATCTTCAGAGAATGAAAGTTGAACTGGTGGGCTGATAAAACTTCTACAAATTTTGCAACAAGAAGTATCATTATCAAGTAATAACCCTCATACGGGGAGGTTCTCTTCCCTGCAGTGTAATCAACAAATCTTTGGATCAATAGGGGACCGACATACATTACACAGAGCCTCAGAACTGCAAGGGATGCTGTGAAAGCGGCGTGTTTCCAGAAGCATCGGATCAATGTGAGTCGAACAGGATGTTTTGAGTTTTCATGAGGCTTAGGCCAATTTTCTTCAAAAAGCTTTGACATTTTCTCAGCTCGATGTTCAGGTGAAAGTGATGGAATGTCCTCGAGTTTTAGAGGGGCAGTGTACCCTTTGGTCAACAACGGGTTCATCCACAGCCAAAAGACTTTCGAAGGGATTGAAGCTGATGCCCATCCACTCACGAGTGGCGACTTGTTCAACTCATCAGCAGGTATTACTTTACCATTCCCATTGGCATTTAGGGATTCGGATTCTGTAGTCACTGTGATCCCGGTTGATCCATTTACAGATATGACCAAAAGAAATATTGAAAATGGTACATATATCAACGGAATTATATCTTCAGATTTGAAAGCTGAAGTGTTTCTGTTTCCAGAAACTAGTCGGACAACACTGGATGAAGCCAATAAAGCAATGACCACGAAATTTACAACCCAGAAAACACGAAGAGATAATGGATGAGTGACAGCTTTAAATCTTTTTTCATGAATGATCAAAACAGTAATCACTAGGAAAGATAAAGTTTGGACTATCCAACATATTCCATCTATCAGCTTCCATGGCATTTGGGTATTTTGTGTAAATGCTAAGACCGACGACACAACTGACAAAACCGTTAAAACAACACTCGCGACAACTGACAACTTAAACCAAATATTGGTACTGACACCAATTTTGGTTTTAGTGATAAGAGGCTCATGAACATTTGAAGTAGTGTTGCTGGAGGTGAATCTTGAATACAGTTTTTGAATAGCGAAAACGAAAAGGATAAACAAAAAGACAACATCAATGGAGGTCAAAAGAGCCCTTTGAGGACATGGAGATAGGAATATAAATTTTAACCATTGAAGTATGAATGAAATTCCTTTGGCATCTTCATTCACAACAGAACTTGAAGAACATGAAACAGAAGTAACCCAAGAACCCATATCTTTGTATTCAAATTATCCCACTAAAACATC
The DNA here is from genome assembly GCF_010389155.1 of Erigeron canadensis. Taxonomy (NCBI): domain Eukaryota; kingdom Viridiplantae; phylum Streptophyta; class Magnoliopsida; order Asterales; family Asteraceae; genus Erigeron; species Erigeron canadensis. The sequence continues at coordinate 9,042,864 of NC_057769.1, read as the reverse complement.
TAAGGCCAATATATGCAAAAACAACAAATTGCTTCTTTTGGTAAATTTGTATCTTACCAAACTGCATATAATATGTTCCTGTATGGTAAATACATCCAAAGTTAAAGAATATAAAATCAACTCAAAGGACAAAATAAGGACCTATCACTATGAAAAATCTCTAAAATATCAGATAGTTAAAGAATATGTACAAAAGATTGACAAACATTTTTATAATTATAAACAAAATCTTCTTAACTGATTAAGAACAACAAACATTGGATAATTGCGTCACGTGCAGGATCTACTAAACAGAATCTTCCTAAACTTACAAAAAGACATACAACTATATACTATTATATGCCATCATATACATTTAACAGCGGGGTATGATATTCATACAACAGAATTTAGCCCATCAACAACAAACGTACAGATTTTAATGCACAAAGTACAACTGAATGATGCAGTTAGTATCAACTTTAACCTGAATTTGTTCACTTATACAATTTATATATGAACATATCTAAGTTATCAAGTTAGAATTTAAAGTATATATACATACACACATGAAACATGTTCATCATTCATCATTGAAGTTAGAAAGAACAGATAGTGAAATTAAAGTACATTTCTTTGAAAAAACATACTCACATGTCACATATTCTTGAAATCACCAAACACCCAGAAGAAAAAATAAGTAGTACAGTTACTACACTATTATGAACTTGTAGCTTTTTTTTTTTTTTTGAACTTGTAGCTGAAAGTAAAAAGGTAAGGAAAAAAAAAAAAGTACAGATTTGGTTGGTATACTAAGTGTTCATTGAGGGATTATTAATATATTTACATAAAGAAAAAAACTTTTCATAGATAAAACGAGTCTAGAAAACGACTTTTTCTATTATTCCGAACTTGAATTACCTTTTTTTTTTATCAGCTAAAGATGGAAAACTGAGTAGTAAAATATTGCCTTTTTCTTTATGCTTTTTTCTTTGCTGGTGAACAAAGTATTAAATATCAATGTAAGCAAGAATGAAACACGCAGGACAAAGGTGGAAGGTGAAGTATGTGGTTGACATTGGTTAAGTTTAGTAAAGACAGTGTAGTAATAATTTTAACGGACAAGAATTTTGGGAGGATATGACTATTATTATATTATTATATAGATAGATGGAAGAAAAAGGGAAACATTTGGTCACATATTGTGGACACCATTGCTTACGTATACGTAGTTATGTATACAACCTCATGTTTGTTCCCTACCTAACTCACTACAAATGCATAATCATCAAAATCTATTTCCTATTAATCGACATATAATGTTGGATAGAAATTTAAGTTGCAAGAGATAATGATCTTTAAATTATATCAATGATCATAATTTAAAAATGATTTTTAAATTTTGACTATTGACAACTTTACTATAGTATTTCAATCCTATAATAATATTTTATTAAATAGATAAATCCTAATTTTTATTAACGTTAAACAATTACAAAATATCTTTAATAAAATCTATAGAAATATATATCCATCAATAAAATTACCATAAATTTATAGGGGAAATGATATATATTGTATTGTATACAGAAGTTTAAAATTAAATTCGTTTCTTAAAGTTAATTACACGTACATTTTTAGTTCACGGTCTCTGGGAGTAGTGCCCTGAAGTTATATTAATCAAAAGAAAAGATTCAAGCTACAATCTTCATACTACACCATAATTAAAATAAACTACTTCAAAATTAATCTTAAATGGGACATAATCCCAGAAAATGAATTTTCAATGTAATCGGAAAAAACTAGTCGTACAAAACAGGAATCTTGAACCCGACCTTGATATGATTACAGCTTTTCATATACCAGAAGACCGGTTAGCATACTCTTGAACCAATGCCCCAAACAGAGAAGGTCTCTCAATCAATCGTGAAGGTTTGTCAAATTCTTTAGCATAACCTGTTCCCAACAAAACACATTGACAAAACAGTGAGTTCAAGTGTAAAAGCACATACATAGATATTAGCATGTTATTTAGACAAGAACAAGACTTACCAGCATCAATGACTAGAACACGATCACAGTCCATGACAGTTGGTATTCTGTGAGCAATGCTAATGATGGTACAATCAGCAAATTCCTCGCGTATGATTTTCTGAATGACGGCATCTGTTTGTGAATCGACAGAAGCTGTTGCTTCGTCCATGAATAACAGCTTGCTGTGCTTCAGCATCACTCGTCCTAAACAAAGAAGTTGCCGTTGTCCCACACTCCAGTTATCGCCATTATCAACAACTACAATCAACAAACACTATTTTAGTTATGGAAACACAGAATTTCCGCCATCTAGGAAATTCACGTACGCTTTAGAGTTTTGATCAGTTTCTAGTACCTGCAGAATCTAGTTTACCAGGTTTTGCAGATACAACATCGCTAAGTTGGCACCGTTCAAGACTCTACAAAACAAGTAACTGTATTGGATGACTCGATGGACGTAAAAAATGTTAGAAATAATAAACAACAGAAATATGAGATTACCCTCCAGATCTCTTCATCAGAATGTTCACCAATGGGGTCAATATTGCTTCTAACAGTGCCTTCAAAAAGGATTGGCTCTTGAGGAATGATACCGAACCGTGACCTTAGAACATGCAGCCCAAGGGTGGATATGTTGATACCATCAATGGTTATACTTCCACCAGATGGCTCCACTAATCGGAACAGAACCTGGATTAGGGTTGACTTCCCACTTCCGGTTCTGCCAACGACGCCGATCTTTTCGCCTCCTTTAATGCTTAGGGTAATCCCTTTAATTACCAGAGGTGTGTTTGGCCGATATTTAACCTGTACTCACAAGTGAACATTCAAGAACTTCAACTGAGATCCTCTAAATAGAGTCCAGTACTAATTTGGATATATGATCACATGTTGCCATAGTTGCAAGTTACCTGTAAACTCTTGATCTCTACATGGCCTTGAGAAGGCCAATTGGAAGGAGGGGGATTATCCTTTTTAACCCATTCGGCTTCTGAAGGTATGTTGGTGAACTGTTTAATCCTTTCCACAGAAACCATACGGTTCTCCACAAAACAACTAAAGTATAAAGCCAAAAACAGCACTCCATTGAGTGACAATCCATACGAGAGCGATAATCCCACGTTCGCTGATCAAGATTGACCATTTCAGATTACTTTTATAATGAAAAAAATAAAAAGTGACAGCAGGGTTAGGTTGTGAATATACCTGGATTCACAATACTGCTAGGCAGGATGATCATGAATGCAGTGGAAACACATAAGAATAAGCTTCCAAGGAACTCCAAACGGAAACCCAACCACTCGTTCGAACCAATATTGTGGAAGTCCATTCTTAGATTTCCGTTCACACGATCAATGTTTTCTTGAACAAACCTGTCTTGCTTCCTGAAACACCGAATAGTCATAACCCCCGCAACGCTCTCTGAGAAATGGTGAATAATAGGTGCTTTTGTTATGGAGTCGAGTCGTGTTATTTCACGAGATGTTGAAAGATAGTATCTCTGAAACAATGAGGCCATAAGATCATATTAGATTTCCAAGTCACCTTATTGTATCATTAACTCGTTAAACACAGGAAACATACCCGATACCAGAAATTTAGCCAACCAAGAGGAACCAGTAGGATAACAGTTGGCCAGGCGTTCTGGCAAGTAACGATTATAATTCCAAGGACTGTTGCGAACATGGTTAAAGTCAGGCTCATCATAAACGGAAGGAAGACATCAATGTTCGTTTGATCACTTGATGCCTGAAATGATCAAATAAATAACCATTAGATGGTTCTCTAAATGCATAGCAGTTAGCAAAAAGTGGTAATTAAAGAAACTTTACTCGACTAAGAATTCTTCCTGAAGGTGTAGTGTCAAAAAAAGACATTGGAGCATGAAGGATGCTGTGAAGAATCCGTTGAAAAAAGATTTGGGAAGTTTTAAGCCCGAGGATTGTTGCACAACTAATTCTACCAACTATCATAACCAGGGCGACACCTGCTATAGCTGTATAAACTTCTATAAACAACGAAGGGTTAAAAGAGGCAGCACGATCCTCAGCAGTTTCATAGGCCAACCAGTAATCACTTGCCATCTGTGAGCCTTGCCACAATAATGCAAATATTATAACAATAATCACACCCCACCACCCAAATGCCTCAGTCACATAAACCTTATAAACGTTCAAGCTGATTCTTCCTGTTTCCCTCTCTTCTTCTTCGATTAGTTTTGATGTGCCAACGATTTTACTAGAAATGGATCTTTTTAAAACCTTTTGATCTTCTTCCTTATGGTTTAGGCTAGGAGATTTTTCAAGAGGTTTAGTGGAGCTTTTATCTGATGTTGTACCTTCCATTTCAACTAGTTTCATAGAGGTTTCATGGGCAGAAACTAAAGCTTTAAAATCGAGTCCAGATTCTAGTAGTTCATCATACTTTCCTGATTGAACAACCATCCCATCTCGCATAACCTAACAGAGTTCAAGTTAAATTATACAGTAAGAACGTACAATGAAAACTGTAGTATGCAAAAGTACAAAACTATATATCAGAGATTAGGATGCATACTAAGATCAGATCAACGTTATGGAGAAAATCAACTTGGTGCGTCACAAGCAAGATTGTCTTGTTTCGAAGGATCCCCCTCACACATTCCTTTGATCAATATCAAAAAACAAAACTGTCAGATTTTACAACTCAAACACGACGGTAGACTTTCATTCTACTATAATACCTTGAATATTTCTGAACCAGTGTGTGCATCAACTGCACTAAAAACATCGTCTAGAAGATAAATGTCACAATCTTGGTAAACAGCTCGGGCGAGTTGAATTCTCTGCTTCTGCCCGCCACTGAGGTTTATTCCACGCTCACCAATTTCAGTCTGATCACCGAATTCCATCATCTCCAAGTCCTTCTCCAAGCAACAGTTCTTGATTACTTGCTTGTATCTTTGTCTATCCATTGGCAAACCGAACACAATGTTCTCTTGAATTGTCCCATTTTGGATCCATGCTGTTTGTGCAACGTATGCAGTACTTCCACATACCTTCACCTGTTATACCATTAACAACAAAGTTTGTAATCGTTTTTGTTAAACCTTCGTGTCTCATCTACAAATAACATGTTATAAAGATTGATAGTACCTTCCCGGAGATTTTGTGCATTTCACCAATAATGGATGAGAGAAGAGACGATTTGCCCGAACCTACTGTGCCAACAATTGCTGCAAGTTCACCTTTCTTGATCTCAAAGTTTAGATTCTTGACTGCAGCACCTTCAGCCGCTTCATCATCCCAACTAAAAGACCCATCTCTGACCTCAACTGCCGTGCTTCCACCACAACCCTCCTGCCTCTCCACCGCATCTTCTTTCAACTCTTTGCTCATCATGAATGCATCCAATCTTCCCAAGGAGATCATGGCCTGAGAGATTGAAATCATTGACTGAGGGAATGTTCGAATTGGCTCTTGCAGGTTCTTGAACAATGATGTGGCAGTGAACACAGTCCCAGCATCAAGTGGGATTCCAAACAAAATCGCACTCCCAAAAGTGAGTGAAGAAATAAACAAAGGGGAGCTCGACAACACGATCATATTTCCACCTATTGAGAACATGAATTTAGTAAGCCATCCATATTCAGACTCACGAAACGCTAGAATCCTCTTGTTGAAATGTTCTTCCCATGCTTGGAACTTAATCACCCTCATATAGTTAAGCATCTCATTGGTGGCTTTCATCCTCAAGTCACGGTTTTGCATTATATTATATTGAAACTTGTTGTTCCTTTTAGTGCCCAGAATTACGTACAATAGAACCAACGCGATTCCGAGCAAAGATACCAAAGCTGGCAGTCCAATGTAAGCGTAAAGTATACCTAATGCCACTGAAACTTGAACCGGCATAAGCCAAATAGCATGCAACTGAAACATCATATCACCAAGTTGCTGTGTATCTACAGCCATGTAGTTCACAATCTGTCCAACACCATGTGATTGTCGAGCAGAACACGTGAGACGTAACCCCTTTTTGTATAATGAAGTTATCAATGTGGACCGGATCAACATTCCCAGCTTCAGAGAATGAAAATTGAACTGGTGGGCTGATAAAACTTCTACAAATTTTGCAACAAGAAGTATCATTATCAAGTAATAACCCTCATATGGAGAGGATCTTTTCCCCGAAGTGAAATCAACAAATCTTTGGATCAATAGGGGACCGACATACATAACACAGAGTCTAAGAACTGCAAGTGATGCTGTGAAAGCACCATGTTTCCAAAAACATCGGATCAGTGTGACTCGAACAGGATGTTTTGAGTTTTCATGAGGCTTAGGCCATTTTTCTTCAAAAAGCTTTGACATTTTCTCAGCTCGATGTTCAGGTGAAAGCGATGGAATGTCCTCGAGTTTTAGAGGGGCAGTGTAGCCTTTTCTCAACAATGGGTTCATCCACAGCCAAAAGATTTTCGATGGGATTGAAGCTGACGCCCATCCGCTCACGTGTGATAACTTGTTCAACTCATCAGCAGGTATTATTACTTTACCATTCCCATTGCCATTTAGGGATTCAGATTCTGTTGTCACAATGATCCCAGTTGATCCATTAACCGATAAAACCAAAAGGAAGATTGAAAATGGAACATATATCAACAAAATTATATCTTCAGATTTGAAAGCTGAAGTGTTTCTGTTTCCAGAAACTAGTCGGACAACACTGGATGAAGCCAATAAAGCAATGACCACGAAATTTACAACCCAGAAAACACGAAGAGATAATGGATGAGTGACAGCTTTAAATCTTTTTTCATGAATGATCAAAACAGTAATCACTAGGAAAGATAAAGTTTGGACTATCCAACATATTCCATCTATCAGCTTCCATGGCATTTGGGTATTTTGTGTAAATGCTAAGACCGACGACACAACTGACAAAACCGTTAAAACAACACTCGCGACAACTGACAACTTAAACCAAATATTGGTACTGACACCAATTTTGGTTTTAGTGATAAGAGGCTCATGAACATTTGAAGTAGTGTTGCTGGAGGTGAATCTTGAATACAGTTTTTGAATAGCGAAAACGAAAAGGATAAACAAAAAGACAACATCAATGGAGGTCAAAAGAGCCCTTTGAGGACATGGAGATAGGAATATAAATTTTAACCATTGAAGTATGAATGAAATTCCTTGGGCATTTTCAGCCACAACAGAATGTGAAGAACAAGAAACAGAAGTAATCCAAGGAGTCATATTTTTTTGTCTTCAAATTATCCCACAAAACATCTAAGTGCAACAAAAACAAATTGCTTCTTTTGGTAATTTGTATCTCACCAAACTGCATATAATATGTTCCTGTATGGTAAATAAATCCAAAATTAAAGAATATTAAATCAAACCAAAGGACAAAACATGGAGTCCCATCAATAAGAAAAAATCTCTAACATATCAGATTGTCTCAAGAATATGTACAAATCATTTTGATAAATATAAACAAAATCTTCTTAACGGATTAAAAACAACAAACATTGGATAATTGTGTAACGTATAGAATGTACTAAACAGAATCTTCCTAAACTTATAAATATATATATATATATAGGGGTTAGGTATTGTAAAACAAGTATTAAAGTAAAACAAATAAAACAAGATCTTGACCTTTAGATTATGGTGCACGACGCAATTGATGAACGATGATTTTCATGATGCACGATGATTATTAATGAATAAAAACTTATTATTTTATTTGTTTTACTTTAATAGTTATTTTATTTTACCTAAAACATATATATATATATATTATATGTGTATTCAAACATGTTCGTAACTCATCATTGAAGTTACTGTAGAAAGAAGAAATAGTGAAACTAAAGTACATTTCTTTGAAAAATTATACTGTACTCAGTTGCTCACATGTCAAATATTATTCAAAATTTGAAATCACCAAATACCCAGCAGAATAAATAAGTAGTACAGTACTAGGAGCTTGCAGCTAAAAGTAAAAAGGTAAAGAAAAATGAGTAGAGATTTGGTTAGTTTACTAAAACTCTAAAAGTTTTGGTACGTGTTTTTATATTTCATTTATAAGTGTTCAAGGAGGGATTTTATATATAAATGAAAAAAGTTTTTACCTTTTCTTTTGACTAAACGAACATGAAATACCTTTTCTTTATCAGGTAAAAGATGGAAAACTGAGTAGTAATATTTCCTTCTTTTTTTCTTTTTTTTTTGCCTTTTCTTTTCTGGTGAAGAAAGTGGTCACAGAATCACAGTTGAGTACTCTTAAATACGTATCATGTAAGCAGAATGAAACACGCAGCACAAAGGTGGAAGGTGGGAGTATGTGGTTGACGTTGGTCAAGTTATAGTAATGAGATAGTGTAGTTATAAATGGTGCTATAGCAATAATTGAAACGGACAAGAATCTTGGTAGGATATAGTATTAATGATTATGAATTAGATTGGAAGAAAAAGGAACACACTTTATATATTGTGGATACCATTGCTTACGTATATGTAGTTATGTATACAACCACTTGTTTGTTCCCTACATACTTTACTACAAATGCACCAATCTTCAATTTTAGATATACATGCATCATAATATGCTCAATTAAAAATGTTAAGGAATTTTTTTAAAAAGATCTCACAGGGGCTAAAAGATTCATAAAAAAATCCAAAATAAGACAAAATGTTAAAGATGTATAAGAAAATATCAAAATTCCATTCAGCCCCTTCCACTCCCCCACCCACCACCCCTTCCATTGTTTTTTCCTTGTTGTTTTAAATTTGTAAGTATAGAATTAAATAAAAGATGAGTTCAAGATTAGTCTTTAGTACTGGGCTTGTTTAAGAGGATTAGTATCTGGGAGTGTTTTGTTGATGTGACCCTGACTGAGACTAGTCTTTCTGTGCTAAGGACTAATCCTTAGTACTGGGCAGCCCCCTAATGGCGAATAAGAAATTGTCTTTAATTCTAAGTTGGTACTGATTTGACATAGATTGTCCATGACAGTTCGCTAAAATGCCTACTCGTATTTACAAAAAAGATGGTGCAAATAATAGTCTTGGACTCTTGGTCTGGTTTCAGGACCATCTACACAACAGCCTTCCCGTTTCATTTAACTTTGTTAGAATTTCAGCTTTCACATTTGGATGTTCTAATGGCACTGATGTCATATCTATATTAACTAACACTAAATGACAAATGGAAACTCTTTACCCACAGTTTGGCAATAAATAATTGTCAACATTAAGATACCAAATAACAGTACAACCCTAAAAATACAGTGCATGGTCAGTAGAGAAAGCTACTCAAATCTGACAAGCAGCAAAGACTGTGATAGTATAGTAAACCTGTTGAAGACTTGAATCTTTTAATAGCAGATGAATCAATCTAGCTACTGATAAACTTCACTGTTTGATTACTTGTAGATCGGTATAGCTGGGGTATCAAAATGAAACTCAGCAAAGTAATTGTGATGATAATTACAGAACTGATTTCAGTGTAAATATATGACAGAGTGGTCTTCAAATGTGGAGGTCATATATCTAGTTTTTCAGATTAGGGTTACATCCCGGCCGGCGGTGCTGGGAACAACAGAAAGGAAAAAATGACAACAAATCTAAGAGGGTGGGGATCTACTGTTACAGCTGCAACTAGTAACTACCCACATCATTCGTTCATTCATAAATCTGTGATTAATGTGGCATTTGAGAAATCCATACAACTCATCACATTTACCTAATCTGATACTAAAATGCTAATTGAAATACATGACAATTTTAACATGGCATACAAATCTATACTATTATGTAAAACATTTTATCTTGCTTGTTAGGCCCTCCAATCCTGGTAACCAAACACACTGTCATTTTTCCGCGGCAAAACCTACACACACTCTGACACTTTCTATCATCTTGCAAATACAATGCTAGTCATTTCGCATAAATAACAATTCCCAAACACTAAGTAATAATTCAACGTATATATAAATATTTAAATATATAGATATAGATAGATAGATACCTTGCAGGGCCAGTTTTCGCGATAAAAATGACAAACGACACGATCACTAGCTTTAAGAATGGAAAAGAAATCTTTTTCAGAAAAGATTTCGGTATAGTCTCCATGACCAAGTGCGTGCCACCCACTTGCTACGTTTCTCAGCCATTTTTTTCATCTGTTGTAATCTCCTTTCTCGCAAGGCATCGATATCGTCTAAATCGAGTTTATCTAAAGCCGCGATTTCATCATCTATCTTATCCTCAACTGCTTTCGCTACACTCAATACTTGTTTTTCTATTATCTGACCAACCAAAATCAATATTATTACTTATTCATTGACTAAAAAAATAAAGTAAACAAGCATTATTATATATATGTTATTGATTATTTGATATGAAATCATGAGAGCGCATAATGATAACAAAAAAAAAAGTAAAAATGACCTCTTGCGCTTTGTTCTCCATTTTGATAGATTTTAATTAATTTGATGTTAATAGGAAAACATAAATAAACAGACATTTGAACAAAACAACTAGAAGGTTTCTTGTATTTTTGTAATTTGAATTTGGTCCCGGTAGGAAAAACCGCATGTTTTAATTTGAATTTTTCAAACTGGTATCGGCTGATTTCGGTATGCGAAAGCTTATGTGTTAATGGGTTGGGTTAAAAAAAGGGAAAATTACCTCTTTGGTCAAATTAGAGAGGTATTGCCTTGCATTAGACAACTTAAAAAAAAAAAGACCAATTTGGTCACAAAATCCGTGGCCTACGATGGCAAAATTCACAGAACACTTTCCAGCCAATCAACTCAAGACACCTAGGCACTCCTTCTCTCTCCCCTCTTTCTTCTTCCCTGTTCGTGACTCTTTTCTCCCTTTTCAATTCCTTTATCATCTTAAGAAAAAGAAAAAAAAAACCGTAGACAGGTTTCATCAATGATTTAATATGATTTTTTGGGGGTTTCAATCAAGATTGATGCTATTCGAATTTTCACTTCCACTCGGAGCTCGTCATTATTTCGATTTGTTGCACTTGCTGCTGGCGGTGGCTCCATGGCAGATGAATAATTGTTCGAGATTTTTGTTGAAACAGCGTTGAAGCTATTAGGTGGAGCTTATTTAGATGAGATACTTCGAGGTAAGAATTCTGATTTGCTTTTCTATAAAGATATGCAGGTATCCATTGCATAGGTTTATATACATATATATATATATATCACAATAAGTCATATGTAAAAGATTTCATTTTTATACCTGGATTTAAACTTGGGTACTTTAAGATTTTTATACTTGTTTAGAGATTGCTTGATATATCACAATAAGTTATATGTTATCTTTCCTAGAATTTGTGATGTTCTCAAGGTCAATGTTCTTTTTAAGTGAATTTTTTCAGAAATGCTAGAATTTCTACAGCAACGAAACCCCTGTTTAGTAATTGCCATTAATATATTTATCGACGTTTTCAGAATGTTTGTGGATGCATTGGATGCGCAAGTATACGATGAGCACCATCAGAGTGGTCTCTGCTACCTAAGTTTATCGAAGGTAAGCATTGACTTTCATGATGCTTGTTTCTATAGAATGCTAGTGAAGAGGAATGATAGAAGTTGATGATGATGCTGATAGAATGTACGAGTATTAGCTATATATACTTTCCTTCCTCAATTTTTGGCATCATTTTATTAGTCATCATTTCAGTAGAACAACAACTTAATTTTTCTTACTTGATGATCAACCATTGCATAAAGTGATAGCGTTACGTAAACAACAAACACCACCAGTCATATGTTTTGTTTTGTTTTGTTGTGGTAGTTTAGTATACTGTATTATTTGAAGTGAATTCACCTTTTCGTATCAACTTTGGTTGTATTAGAGCTTATAATTTGTGTTGGTATTTAAAGGGTTAGATATAAGTTGCTCTTTTATCTTGTTTGTATGAGTTAAACATGTTTGTTATATGTGTAGTTAATTATCTTTGTGCTTATATATCGAATTCTATATTTGACCAACTAGTCATAGCTTTGAAAATGTTGTTCTAATGCTGTCAAACACCTCCATTGCAGGATGGATTGAAGAGAATGGAACCGCGCCTGTGAAACCAGGCACGGGACTTACGGTTGCTGTTAAAACTCTCAATCATGACGGGTTTCAAGGCCATAAAGAGTGGCTGGTTGGACTCTACTTATTCATTTCCTTTGCTTAATTATTATTATTTGTGCTATCATGTAACTTTGGTTTATAATAAATGTGATATTATTGGCAGGCAGAAGTAAATTACTAAGGTGATCTCATTCATCCAAATTTGGTTAAATTGATTGGTTACTGCATTGAAGATGATCAACGTCTGCTAGCATATGAGTTCATGCCTCGAGGGAGCTTGGAGAATCATTTATTTAGAAGTAAGTTGGTTGCTTCATCTTCATTTAAGTGATGTCAATTGATGCAAAAAGGGTAAAATAATGGATGTTCTATGAATATTGCAATGTTTGACACTGCACAATTTAGTGAAAATGTCTGAATTTTTTTTTTTTAAGTTGATAGATATGGATATTATATTTCCAAATTTAAATAGTATAAGTATACGGGAACCTACCTTTGTGTTTATTTATGTTGATTTAATGATGCCTACTGATATAAGATACATGGTTTGAACAAGGAGACTCTGTATCAACTAAAATCTACGTATCAAGTTTTGACTTGCCTAACGGATAAGCATATGTTGTCATTGCAACATGCTTTTATTAGTAAATCAGTTGTGGTGATCTTAATTTGTGCCTAATTTTGTAGGGTCTTTGCCTCTTCCATGGTCCATCAGAATGAAAATTGCATTGGAGCTGCAAAGGGTCTTGCTTTTCTTCACGAAGAAGCATTAAAACCTGTGATATATCGTGATTTCAAAACCTCCAACATTTTGTTAGATGTAGTCGAGCCTACATCATAATCTATAGTTGCATGAGTCCTCTTTTTACATCATAATTTGTTTACTTCTTAGTTTATGTGACTCTAGACTAAAAGTGTGTTGACAATTTCTTAGTAATTGTTCATATTTTCCTACTTTTTAGCTACTGAAGATAAAAACACTTTGTTTCCACGTGAAGTATTTGTGTAAGTATTGTAAGGCATGACCGAAAAGATATGTTTTCGAATCAATATCTTGGGTTATTGATTATACCATTGCTAATTTGCTATAATTGCTATTATTTTTGCACCAGAAGTAAATTGTAGTTATGACAAACCTTAATCTGCAAAAGGCTATAGATGCAAATCTAACAATTTATTGAAAAGACCATCATCTACTTGTAGGTAACATTACGAGAATGCAAATGATATTGTTAATCACCAAATTGGTTACTAAATATAAAAGAACACATTCAACTACTCAAACAACCTTTTAGAGCAAGAAGCTTTTTCCTGTCTAGTTTTGATTGGGAATTTGAATGGAGGGTCGGGAGTTTTTTCAACATTTTCAGTCAACTCCACCTGCGAGACGTAAACATCGACTTCTCTCACCTTTGTTCCTCCGTCTCCAATATGCTTGAACATGTTTGACCTATCTCCAAGATCATTACTCAATCGACGTAGTCCATTATCCAAGTCCCCTTTGGGATTTCTAATATAGTAGTACTTGGATGACTTTGGATCATAACCTAGTTTTGTTATCATTTGATCCATTTGAGCAATGCAAAAAGTATTTGTGCTAATACAATCTACATAAGTTATTACACCGCCATTATAACTCCTTTCAGGTGGAGATGTAAAACTTCCATAGTGGTGCAATTTGATAGTGAACAACCAAGGAACATCATCTGTGAATATTCATGTCATTATATATAGCAAGAATTATTTCAAGTATCATGTCATTATATATAGAAAACTTACCATAAAACTTACCATACATCTCGTCGGTAATATTTTGTTCACCAGGAGATCTAAAATACCAATCATACCACTCATGATCCATGTTGTTTTGTTTGTCAATGTTATAGCTCCATATAGCCCGTATTTATATAGACTAATTTTTGAGTTGTCATTTCACTCAATAGTACACCTATCTGGCATAAAGTATATTTAAACCTTTTTTTTTACTGTTTGATTCCCTTTTGATGGTGCTAGAAACAATTAATAGATAATTAAACAAAGAAAGTTTAACCTTTATTAATATATAAATAACAAGATGATCATTATTACATAAACCTAATTCTTTTTATTAAGCTGATCGAGACCCCATATAGCTTTTTCGACATCTGCAATGCGATAACCCAGTGAGAACATAGCATTCGATACTTGTAAAATTAAATTATCTGTCCTCGTACACTTTTCTTGTAGGTACCCAACATAAATTTCTTCAAGTGGGGAAGTTGACCTTCCCTTTCTTAGTCTCTCGATTGCACGTTGGCTAGCAATTTTCGACGCCATAAGTTTGTGTACAGTATCATACATGTCTTCCTTATACTTTGTTTCCTCTTTCAAATCTGCAATCATTGCAGATTTTACTTCATCAACTGTCATATGCTTAGTATATGACGAAGAGGCATCCATTTTCGTGATTTTAAAAAAACTAAAAATTTATAAATCCTGTTATGATATGACTAGATGGTTAGAAAAGATATCCCTATATATAGGACAATTGTCAGGGTCTTGCAAGCTAAAGATTACCGACATCTACAGTAAAAGTCCGTGTTAAAGTTGTTTAGTCACCTCGATGTTCAGTATAATTCCGTGTTAAAGTTGATATGTCATTTTGATGAACAGTCGTTTCCCGTGGTAAAGTGTCCTTCTGACATCTACAATATTTAATTCTGTGGTAAAGTTGATTAGTCATTTTGATGAATAGTTTAATTCCGTGTTAAAGTTGACAAATCTTTTAATGAATAATATAATTCCGCGTTAAAGTTGACTAGTCATTTCATGACTAAGTATAACTTTGTGGTAAAAGGTTTTTGCTTATAAATGACTTATAATTATGAACACATGGGTGCAACGAAAGTAACTTAACACCTAAACATGTCTTCAGCCTCATCTTCTTCGACAAACAGGCATAGTTCTAGTTCACGAAGAATTAGAAGTGTTGTATGTTATTGTAACCCTCCACAAAGAGCCAAAGAATTTACGTCTTGGACTAGGAAGAACCCTAACAGAAGATTCTTAGGTTGCCGTAGTTATAATGTAAGTCATTTTGATGTATATGCTTTGACAATATCTATAATGTGTTAGTCAAATTAACTTAAACACATAATGCAGGGTTCTGGAGTTGGTTATTGTGACTACTTTGATTGGGTTGATCCAGAAATACCCGATGAAAGATACAAAGAAGCAATGTATGAGCTTCATCAAGTTTCTGAAGGTGTTAGAGAGGCGGAATTCACAAGAGAGTCTGAGATTGTGAGTTCGTTAAAACAAGATTTGGCAGAGCAAAGGAAAAAGACTACTCTTTATCAAACATGCTTGATTGTGATATTGTTTTTAATTGCAATTTACGTTTTTTTAATGTAATTGTTTCCAACGAGGATCAATAATAAGGCGTAATCTTGTTTACTAGAAGTTAATAAGTAGTAATGAAGCATTCAATATATAAACATAAAGTTAAAATAAATGACAATAAATATTTAGTTTAGCCAATATTTAGTTTACTGATCATAGGTTGTTCAAAATTACAACTAGTTCGGAAAGTCAGGTCTAATCTGTGATAAAAAAAAATATGAACCTAGTACCCTTCGAACCTAAAGCAGGATAACGTCTCTATATTGTTGTTTTGTGACAGAAGTACAGATCCTAGTTATGCATCATACAAGGCACTGAACTTTGTTTCAGAAATTACAACTACATTCACACCTCGGGTATGTTTTGCTTATGTTGACCACTCATCAAGTTTTTCCAGTTTAAAATTTTCATCTTTGTGAATTGTATGAGATATATGTAGGCAGCTTTGAAGATGATAGAAGTGTATATGGAAGGGTATTGACAGGATGGAAGGTGGCTGGTATGTATCTTATTGACACTAATCATTTAGAAAAGAGGCTTGCATACTGGTTTTCAGAGCTAACAGAGTTTTTCAAAAACCCAAAAAATCGTTATAAGTGATTTTAACATCTACCAAAAGAAAAGGAATAATCTATTTTGTAGTCGGTTTGTCCATCTGAACTGCAGCAATGGAACCTATATGTATATTAATAGAAGCTTATAGTTTTTGACCTAAAGTTCAAACAGAAAAATTCACCAGAAAACCAACGTGTTGCTAGTCATGATGTGGTGGCAGTTTTGACCTAAGCAACATCTCATACATTCACAAGGTGAGTC
Source organism: Erigeron canadensis (assembly GCF_010389155.1). NCBI lineage: Eukaryota > Viridiplantae > Streptophyta > Magnoliopsida > Asterales > Asteraceae > Erigeron > Erigeron canadensis. The sequence goes on along the minus strand of NC_057769.1, from coordinate 9,026,560 downwards.
TCCCCATGCTATGCATTACTATTATTATCTCTAGCAGCCCCACACATTTTGCCAGCTTTACTAGAATTCAATTACAATGGTTTAAGTAGTACCTCAATCCAAGGTGTCACCGGGCGCGGCATATAAGACTGCACCAATGCCTTCAGTTTGTTGAAATCTTTCTTCGTGTACCCGGGCAACGATGCCCGGGTAATTTCTACAGGTTTTCCTCTTTTAAAAGCAGTGAAATTTTCTTCTTGATCATGGGTAGATGGTTTACTCACATTAGCACTATTCCAAGGAAAACTTGACTTTCTTTTCCTAGCTTCTAAATCTGCTCGAAACCTTAGGTAATGGTGTGACTTTTTGAATTCTTCGTCACTGATGAAAGGTTTCTGTTTGTCTGATTGTGTTAAGATCTCCCCTAAACGATTTTTATTAACATATAAACAGCTTCTTCCTGTTTATAAACAATAAGAGCATTGAAACTTATATTAGGACATGCATTTAATAAAATAAAAGATGTATCTAGTAATTTGTTATGCGCGACAACCTTAACAGGTGGTGGCTTCGGGCAAAGTCCTATTCCTGTAGCGGCAGTATCCTGTCATTGATTCACAACATTGATTAACAACGGCTAATTTAAACCACTATCTTATGTAAATGAGTATATCAACTTTAAATTCAAGAGTACCATTAAAATACCTCAAGAACTAAATTATCAACCAAAACATCATCACACGGATCACTTAGATATGAGTATACGGATCTCATTCGAGTGTCCACTAGATCAACTATACCCTCAATCTGATCAAGTTTTCTACCGAGCTCATTTGCACTTGAACATAACCCCTCTAAATTATGCAACTCGGCTACGTTTTCCAGGCCAACAACCTCTTCATTTTTTTCCTCCATGAGCTTCTACATATGTAAAAAAAGTATTAAAAAAAGGTTTTTCATTTAATAAACAAATTTGTATAGGACAAGTTAAACAAAACCTTATGTTCATCGAGCAGTTCATCCAACATGCGCCAATCATCAACCTCTTCTTTCTGTATGTATGACTACATATATGAAAAAAACTATATATTCACTTAAACATATCACTATATATTTTCTTAATTCTCTGTGCATTATCATACCTGAAGTTTTTGCTCAAGAGTGGATACACGGTCCTTTAGACTACGCAGTTCTGAATGAACCATCGACTCCAATGCAAGAAGTCGTTCCTCAGTAGTAGGGACTCTCGGAGGTGGGTGTACTTGTACATTTTGATTCACTCTAACTGCCGGCTGGGGAAACCTATTTAAATAGGCGGAACTCATTATGTACCATTCTTGTGCAAGTTCATTATCCTTCGGTTGTAAAGGATGTATTGGTGGATGAAGCTACAAAATAAATGTATTTACCCGTTAGTAACAATTAATATATTGACATATAGATGCAATCAGTAACTAGTATCATTCCATGAAATTTTCTAACCGGCAAGCATTTAGAAATAAGTTGTAATCTTACATTATGAATGCTACTTAAAAGTTCAACACCATCTTCTTTCACATGAAACATGGATATCTTTTTCCAACCAAGTGCTCTCGGAATCATGGCATAATCATGTTCCCAGCAACGCACATGCGGAGAAAATGTCTCTAATATCCAAATCTAAAATAAAGTATGTACAAACACATTAAAATAAATTCAGTAATGTATTTATTTTTGAAAAGTTGTTATAAAAGTTTTATCTCATCACCTTAAATGCCCAAAAAAATCCGGTAAAAGTTAATTTTGGCATCTTTGGCTTTGTAGTATTGTCAGAAAGTTGACCCGCCTTTAACAGTTGATGATCCATTCTAGTTTTTGCATTCTTTAGGCTTGTATACGTGTTGGACCACACATATGAGCCCCATGCAAAACCATTCCATGCATTTAGATCTTCCACCAATCTTAGTAAATACCTTGAGACGACACATGTATGCTCTCGCCCGGTAAATATCAATTCTAAACATATGATCAGACATACACGTATAGCATCTTCGTCTCGAAGATCAGCAAACCGGTCACTATGAAACAAGTTTGTAAAGTCTCTTAGGGTAACTGACTTTGACTCGAAAGATCTAAAAACTCGGTCTTTAAATGGAATATCACCACGTGAATACGGCAACCAATTCATTGGTCCAAAGAGCATACCAGTAATTAAACAGAATTGCTCACGGCCAAACTCAAGTTCAAAACCACGAACGTTGTACACCAACGGGTGGTATTCCTCATGAAGATTCTGGTCAACAGGGATTTGAGTCTGAAGAATGAGGTTTACTAAACCGGGTTCATTATCCGTATACGGGATATCCAACCAATGCCCAAAACATGTTTCTCTAAACATGTTTTCTCTGTTCTCATTTTCGTTCAATTTACTCTTTATAAGGGTAAGAAAACCCATCTTACTCCTAATCGATAAATCAGCTTCATAAAACTGTGTTGACAAAACGCAACGCTGGATCATATTGCATTTCATATATACATTTGAAAGCAAATACTTATGAAAATATAAGCACCCAAAAAAAAAAATACAAAAATAACATTTTCAGCGTTAAACATGTCGTTTTCATATCTTTTTGTTAGGGTATATAAACTTCAAACATGTCGTTTTCGTATATTGACTATATATTATGATATTATTTAAAAGAATAAGACAATTTGGGAATATTACCTCATTTGCACCTGCATGTTGTTCCCTTATTATTACTATTATTATTATTATGGGTATTATTATTAATAGCCACTAGCCTGAAAAATATAAAAAAAAATCAGTAATATATACTACAATATAGATTAGTAATCAGAAAAGCAACAAAACACAAACCTTGTGAATCATATTGTCGTATCCCGCCATTAAAGTTTTGAAAAAAAACCTAAAATTTCCATTACACCACGAGCAGCATTATGGTTAAACATTTTTAGGGTTTTGTGACAAAAGTTAGAGCACGAGCAGCATCATCTTCGTGAGAGCAGCATTAGGGTTTTGTAATTATGTGAAATAGGATTATGATTGATGAAGATTAAGATAGTTAGGGTTTTTCTTTTGGGATCCCTTTTCTTTCTTTTTACTGAAGAGTGGAAGAATGTAGGGGGGAAAGAATGGGAAAAGTGGGAGGATTGTTGACGTGTATAATTCTTATTGGATAGAAAGTGTTCCGTGAGTTTTGCCACTGTAGGCCACGGCTTTTGTGACCAAATTGGTCCTTTTTTTTTAAGTTGTCTAATGTAAGGCAACACCTCTCTAATTTGACCAAAGAGGTAATTTTCCCATAAAAAAAACCACAAATTTTTACAAAAATAAAACAAATGTTAGAAGAATCATAGTTGGAACGTATTCGTTTTCCTTTTTAAGGACAATACCACGACATAATCATGTTTATGTTTACTTTAAAAAATGACCTACAGACAAAATGTTAAAAAAAAATCCGAAAAACAAAACTACAACAAAATGTTAAAGAAAAAAGTTTTTCAGATAAATAATCTAATGTTACACCAGGAATTGTTGAAGAAATTGAAAAGTATAATGAAAACAAAAAGGTTTTAAAATGAAAAAGTTGAAATAACAAAAAGTTACAAAACGAATATAAAAAGAAAAACAAAATGTTAAAAGAAACTTCCAAAATAAAATCAAAATAAACTAAAATATTTTTAAAAAACCCTTAAAATTCAAACAAAACAAAAAAATTGCAAAAAAAGGGCCAAAATGTTATTTTCAAATCAAACAAAAATGAGGGGTGAAATGTAACAAACATCAATTAAACAATGAGATAAACAAAAAACAAAAAAAGATAAAGGGGAACGGATTTTGAACCAGTGACCCCTCCCAGGGATTACCTCAAGTTATATTCTTAACAGGGGTTAAGTTAAAGAAATATTGACCTTTGGATTAAAATCATAGAACAAGATTTAATGATCATCTTTAAATCTTGACTCTTAAGTATAATCTAATGGCCACTATTTCTCTAACTTAACCCCTCAAGTTATTTTCAACTTGAGAAAATCTCCATCCCCCATTGAAACCAGTAGTCCAACCTATCAAACAAACACATCTCTTGTTTTAGTATTGCTAAATCAAATATTTATGTAAAAGTTTCAAATAAGGACAATAATGTACTGCTCACATCAAATTGATTTATTAAAGAAGATAATGTCAAAATCTATTATTCGGTCCCGATAAGCGGCTTTATGGCGATTTAGTAACTTGTAATTGAAAGAACCAGTTTATAACCAGTTTTCACCGGCTTTTAGTTTTATGTGGGTTAGTCTTGTTTTTCCCAGACAGTTTAGACCGATTTGTGATCCGTCCCTTCAATCCATGTTTAGCAACTCCTATGATACCATATGCAGTCTCTCTACAGTTGTTTGGTTACAACAACCAGTTAATAACCGATTATTTTTCCTCAAATATTCAATGTAATTGCTAATGATTTATAGTTTGCCAGACATGACTGCTAATTGTTCACTTAAAAGTTGCTAAAAATTCAAAGTTGTTATACGTAATTGCTAATAATTCAATATTTTACCTAAAATATTCGACTTAATTCAACACTTGGCTTAAATATTCGACATGATTGCTAATAGTTCATGACTTGACACTTAGATATCCGACGTGATTGTCAATAAGTTACTTAAAATACCGGTAAAAATAGCCTTAAAGAAACCGATTATAAACCAATTTTGGTAACTACTTAGTAACCGAGTCTTAAGGATCGTAAATTTAAATGGGCTACCAGCCGAATAATTAGGCTAAAACTGAAACCGGTTTATAACCTGTATCGCTGTCCTAACCGGCTTTTTGGTCCAACACTATTCATATGGGTATGGTTTTGGTCTTAGGCCTAAAAACATTAGAATTGAAACTCAATCTAATCTTGTTTGGTGAACAGTTTTCTACAATAAGGAAAATATATATTTGGATTTAAGCTATATTGTATCAAGGGAGGCTATGTATAAGAGTTTTTACTTTTATCACATAAACGGATAGCTGTAAATTAAATCATAGTCCTTGAATTCAAGAGATGATTATATAAAATATGCAAATCATTTGTGCATGAAATAAACTCTTTTACATAGGTTATGTTTATCGATTTCCTTATATTAATATACTTCCAGTTTCATTAAATTATAAGTAACGAACTTTAAAAAAAGTTTCAATTTATCTTGTTAGACTAAAAGAAAAAAAAACTTTTTATCATGTCGTTATAAAGAATAGTCAACTTAGGTAATCTATGAAACTATGAAAGCATTTCTTATTTATGTTGGAACAAAATTTGAGATTACAATGTATACTTTGCTATTTTTATTTTTAATTTTTGGGGTGTGTTTTCTAAATTGGAATTAAAACTTAATAAGATGGCACCTACATTGGTATTATTTTGTATTCATAAATCATAACTTTCATTGGGACAAAATGAAAATTATGTTGTTCATGCAAAGTCAAGATTGATATGTACATACGGAATATATTAGCGGTAACGTTGAAAAAAATGATGATTCTAATGTGGTTATTAATGTAAAAAATGGTAGGTGTAGTAATTTTTTTAAGATTAAAAGATGAATGTTGTAAATAATTTTAGAGTAAATTATACTTTTCGTTTTTAAAGTTGACACGTTTTTTATTTTTTGATCCTTAAAGTGAAAAAATTACAATTTTGACCTTAAACTTAGCAAATTTTTTTAATCGTGGTCCTTTGGCCAGACAGAGTTAAATTTTGGCCGTTAACATTACCCAGAGGAACTAAAAGTAAAAAACGTGCCAACTTTAGGGACATAAAATGTAATTCATTTTTCCATTCATCTTCTCCAACAAGATTCCGACATCTGGTCATCTTCTCCGATGGACTCGCAAACTTATTATTTTTACCCAATGACCAACTCCATTTTTAGCTAGCCATTGACCGACGAAAAGGGTGGTTGCCCCCTCTCTCTTTATCACTCTTTCTTGCCACTTTCATGATATGTTTGTCGTCCTTATGTTTGAGCCAATGATTTCTAAACTCCCCATTCATCTATCAATCAACAACCCTTCAAAATTATATATTATGTGGTATATTATCCGCTGCTTGTGCTTAATTATATTTATATTTCTATCTGGCTGGCTGGTTTGATGTTAAATGTATATTACTGGCGATGATGATACTTATCTGCAATATCTTATAAGTTTTTTTCTGAGCATAAATTGATAACGGGTGAATTCTTTTCTTATCTTGGTTGGCTGGCTGTAATGTTTTGGTTGTAAACAAAAATCCACTCGTACGTATGAAATTGATATCGTAACATTTGATTAAATGGTTTTGTTTTTTGGTTTAGATTTGGATTAAAAGTCAAGTTTTTATTAGGTATCATCGGAAAATAAAATGTCTAGTCGGAAAATTTCATTAGAAAGGATGACCGGAAAAAAAAAAACGAATGCAGGAATAAATTTATTTGTATGATTTTCACTTTTCGTTGGTCAATGGTTAGCTAGAAATGGAGTTGGTCATTGGGTGTAAATAATAAGTTTGTGAGTCCATTGGAGAAGAAGATCGGAGGCCGGAATTTTGTTGGCAAAGATGAATGAAAGAATGAATTACAATTTCCGTCCCTAAAGTTGACACATTTTTCACTTGTAGTCCCTCGGGTGTAACGTTAACGGCCAAAATTCAACTCTGTCTGGCCAAAGGACCACGTTTGGAAAAATTGACCAAGTTTAAGGTCAAAATTGTATTTTTTTCACTTTAGGGTTCAAAAGTGAAAAACGTGTCAATTTCAGGGACGAAAAGTGTAATTTACTTATAACTTTATTAAGAGTAGTATACATGTATTAGGTAGAGATTTTTAAATCTTTAATATATATTAAAAGAAAACCTTTAGATAGCAATACGAAGTAATCTTAACCCTTTATTAAATTTCTATCTTTAATCTCTACCTTTAGATCAAATTGATTACATCATCTTTGATTAAAGTTTTAAAGAAACATGATATTAGTCCTTTAGCTTTAGATAATTTGTTTGAACTAAAACACAATTACACATATTTATCTATCCAACTTTTTATTTATCAATTTTTTTTTAAAATAATAATATTTATCTTCTTGTATTATTAACAATTTGATAGCTTGTTCTTTTTCTTAGGGCTTTTCAATATACAAATTTCGTACATATGTTACTTAGTGTAATTTGCTACGCTGATTGACTAATATATATTTACATTCTAATACTAAAATACAAGATATTTACAAATGTTTTTATAACTATGTTATATATATACTTGAAGAAAAGAAAAAGTAAAGTAACTCATAATGCCGTCTTTCACGGGTTTTTGGTCTCAAGCACCGTCTTCGACGGTGTACGGGGAGGTTGAGATGTAGACAACTTTACCCCTACTAAAGGTAGAAAGACTGCTTCCAGGTTCTACCAAAGGTAGAAAAGGATCTCCAGCCTTGCTGTACATAATGATTGAACCCATGACCTCTATCTCCAAAAGCAAATGCTCTAACCACTTATCCAACCAAATTGGTTTTATATATATAATTGAAGATAATCAAAAATAAAATAAAATGCTAGATTTGTAGTTTTTTCCAAAGTACATGAAGATGTATAAAAGTATTTATGTTTTCATTGGTAGTTTGTGTTACTTTTTTTTTATTCTTTCAATTTTTTATAACTATAATATTTTTTTTTCTATTATGTCGGTATTTTTTTTTATGTATAAATGTATTTTTTTATGGTTCTTCCGTGTTTTACGCGGGCAGTGGGGTTAGAAAATATTTTGGGGTATATTAAGGTGGACGGAGCGCCCTGGGGAGGAGACATGTACCTATCCGGTACCGGTTTAAACACCGCGCCGACCCCCCGGTAACCGGTAGGGTGGGGAGCGAATTGGTGACCACGGTGTCTCTTTTGCTGCCTATCTTATTTTGTCTTTATTTGCTTTTTTTTTGTCTTTTCTTTCTTTATTTATTTATTAAATAGAAAAGGATGAGGAATGATGGTAAGATATTCTTAGCATTAGGCATCAAGCGGGGAAGAGAAGGAAAACCGGAAAAGGGAAGGGTGGTAAGGTCCTCCGTCCACCCTTTAGTGTGTAGGTGGAGAAAAAATTTAACATTTGAAAAATATATTTTATGTATTTTAAAGACTTTGAAAGTTTGAAAAACATTGTTTTATATAGTACGGAAACAAAAAACAATCAGCGGCAAACAGTACCCGTTTAGTTTCTATTTTCATGTGAAATATATTAACCAACGAAAGAGTTTTTTACAGAAAATTATGCTCGTAGCTTCTGATTGTTTGGCCGTGCATGTGAAATTAGTGAGCTTTCTGATCGTAGTTCCAATTCAGAGGTATGCATCGCTCTGCTTTCTTTTCTTGTTTCAAATTTTAGATGTGCATATGATGTGTTCGATAAAATGCCTGAATGAAATTCTGGTGAGGAACTGAGGATTTAACTTATAATTACCTCTTTTCTTCTTTTACTTAGATGATTATATGGCTTTTAGATTGTTTTAGTAGGATAAAGACGTGCGGATCAGGTAACCCGTAATATGTTGTCAATGATAGAACCTATTACGAAGGAAATTGTGTTCTTGTTTCTGGTCGTAAAATCGAAGACATGGTTGCAAGACCTTACTTGCTGTCTGCCCAACGAGACCGCCTCAGGGTGCTGGTCCCCGCTCGGGACGGTGCCCTTAGGACCTCGCAAGGGGAAAGCAGGTCCGTACCCGCATTGACTTCTACGTGTGTGCACTTCGTTCCTCCAACCCATATCAAATAGAAGAAAAGTCCCATCAATAGGAACATATTGACATGGATTTTAAAAAGATCCATTATGAAGACATCATTGATTGAAAATTGTACCTACACAATCATACTAAAGCCAAATACTATTAGTATAGCACAAGCACAATTTACAACCAGTTGGGAGCTTATTTAGATGCCCTCAGGCTATATTAATAAATAGATTCAAGTTACACTCTTCATAATACAACAAAAAAAATTACACCACTTAAAAATTTATCTAAACTGGGCCCCATAATCCTAGAGAACAAGAAATCTAAGGTCAACTGGGTTCATTTGATTACAGCTTTTCATAAACCAGAGGACCGGTGAGCATACTCTTGAACCAATGCCCCAAACAGAGTAGGTCTCTCAATTAACTTTGAAGGTTTGTCAAATTCTTTGGCATAACCTGTTTCCAACAAAACAAGTTCACAAATCAGTGAGTTCAAGTTTAAAAGAACATACTCAGCTTGTTTTATTTAGACAAGAACAAGACTTACCAGCATCAATGACTAAAACACGATCACAGTCCATGACAGTTGGAATTCGGTGAGCAATGCTAATGATGGTACAATCAGCAAAGTCCTCGCGTATGATTTTCTGAATGACGGCATCTGTTTGTGAATCAACAGATGCTGTTGCTTCGTCCATGAATAACAGCTTGCTGTGCTTTAGCATCACTCGTCCTAAACAAAGAAGTTGCCGTTGTCCCACACTCCAATTATCGCCATTATCAACAACTAGAAACAACAAACAGTATTTTTTTTTAAATATAGAAACACGGAACTTCTGCTATCTATGAAAGCCACACTTTAGAGTTTTCTTAGTTTTTGGTACCTGCAGAATCTAGTTTACCAGGTTTTGCAGCTACAACATCATTAAGTTGGCACCGCTCAAGACTCTGCAAAACAAGTTACTGCATTAGATGACTCAATGGAGGTCAAAAGATGAAATTATTGGTAACAAGAATACAAGATTACCCTCCAGATCTCTTCATCAGAATGTTCACCAATGGGATCGATATTACTTCTAACAGTGCCTTCAAAAAGGATTGGCTCTTGAGGAATGATACCAAACCGTGACCTTAGATCATGTAGCCCTAGAGTAGATATGTTGATGCCATCAATGACTATACTGCCACCAGATGGCTCCACCAATCGGAACAGAACCTGGATTAAAGTTGACTTTCCACCTCCAGTTCTACCAACTACACCGATCTTTTCACCTCCGTTAATGCTTAGGGTAATCCCTTTGATCACTAGAGGGGTGTTTGAACGATATCTAACCTGTAATCACAAACAAATATTCAAGAACTTCAACTGATATTTCCTTAGAAAGAGTTCTCAATATAGATATAGGATCTCAATAGGCGGATGCCTGTACGATGCGGCGATGGCTGTAGCGGCACCAGCGGTGGTGTTGATAGGTGGTGGTGGTGGCGATGGGTAGTGTATGATATTGATGTAAAAGGGAGTAGTGTAGTTGTTATAGGAGTTAAGGGGTACATGTTGTGAATTAATTTAATAATTAAGGGTATTATAAGTATATCAAGTGGAGATGTTTAAAATAATGAATAAAGGTGAAGGACACTTTAGGTAGTTCAACTTCTTTTTTGAGAAATGTGGGAGGGGTGAAATGCTTTATATAGATAGCTGTAAGTTACCTGTAAATCCTTGAGCTGTACATTGCCTTGAGAAGGCCAATTTGAAGGAGGGGGGTTATCTTTTTTAACCCATTCCGCTTCTGAAGGTATGTTAGTGAACTGTTTGATCCTTTCAACAGAAACCATTCGGTTTTCCACAAAACAACTCATGTATAGAGCCCAAAACAACACTCCGTTAAGTGACAATCCATAAGAGAGTGATAGTCCAACGTTTTCTGATCGAGGCGGCCCATTTCAAAATTAGTTCGTTAAAAAAAAACAAAAAAGAATGATTATAGGGTTAAGTTATGAATATACCTGGTTTCATTATACTGCTAGGTAGAATGATCATGAACACTGTGGAAATACATAGAAATAAGCTTCCAATGAACTCCAAACGGAAACCCAACCACCCATTCGAAGCATTATTGTGGAAGTCCATTCTTAGGTTTCCATTTACACGGTCAACGTTCTCTTGAACAAACCTGTCCTGCTTCCTAAAACATCGAATTGTCATAACCCCTGCAACACTCTCCGAGAAATGGTGGATAATAGGTGCTTTTGTTATCGAGTCAAGTCGTGTAATTTCTCGGGAAGTTGAAAGATAGTATCTCTGAAACAGTCAGGCCATTAGATCAGATCAGATTTCCAAGTCACGTTATTGTATCATTAACTCGTTAAATAAATGAAACATACCCGATACCAAAAATTTAACCAACCGAGAGGAATCAGTAGGAACACAGTTGGCCAAGCATTCTGGCAAGTGACAATGATAATTCCAAGCACTGTTATGAACATGGCAAGGGTCAGGCTCATCATAAATGGAAGGAAGACATCGATGTTTGTTTGATCACTTGATGCCTGAAAAGATCAAATACTTAACTATAAGATGCTTCTCTCTGAAGGTTTAGCAGTTAAGTAGTAAAGATTAAGAATCTTTACCCTACTAAGAATTCTTCCTGAAGGTGTAGTGTCAAAAAATGACATTGGAGCATGAAGGATGCTGTGAAGAATCCGTTGAAAAAAGATTTGGGAAGTTTTAAGCCCGAGGATAGTTGAACATATGATTCTACCAAATACCAAAACCAGTGATACACCTGCTATAGCTGTATAGACTTCTATAAACAGTGAAGGGTTAAAAGAGGAAGCACGGTCATCAGCAGTTTCATAGGCCAACCAGTAATCACTTGCCATCTGTGAGCCTTGCCACAATACTGAAAACAACATAACAGCAATCACACCCCACCATCCAAAAGCCTCGGTCACATAAATCTTATAAACGTTTAAGCTGATTCTTCCTGTTTCCCTCTCTTCTTCTTGGATTAATTTTGATGTGCCAATGATTTTACTAGAAATGGATCGTTCTAAAACCTTTTGATCTTCTTCGATGTGTAGGCTAGGAGATTTTTCAAGAGGTTTAGGGGAGCTTTTATCCAATGTTGTAGCTTCCATTTCCACTAGGTTCATAGAGGTTTCATGGGCAGAAACTAAAGCTTTAAAATCGAGTCCAGATTCTAGTAGTTCATCATACTTTCCTGATTGAACAACCATCCCATCTCGCATAACCTAACAGAGTTTAAGTTAAATTCTAGTCTGAATTAACAATGAAAACTGTAGTCTGCAAAACTAAATTAGAGATTAGGATGCATACCAAGATCAGATCAACGTTATGGAGAAAATCAACTTGGTGCGTCACGAGCAAGATTGTCTTCTTCCGAAGGACCCCTCTCACACATTCCTTTGATCAAAATCAAAAAACAAACTGTTAAGTTCTTAACTCAAACACGACGGTAGATTTTGATTCTACTATGATTACCTTAAATATTTCTGAACCAGTGTGTGCATCAACAGCACTAAAAACATCATCAAGAAGATAAATGTCACAATCTTGGTAAACAGCTCGGGCGAGTTGAATTCTCTGCTTCTGCCCACCACTAAGGTTAATCCCACGCTCACCAATTTCTGTCTGATCACCGAATTCCATCATCTCCAAGTCCTTCTCCAAGCAACAGTTTTTGATTACTTTTTTGTACTTTTGTCTATCCATTGGCAACCCGAACAAGATGTTGTCTTGAATTGTCCCATTTTGAATCCATGATGTTTGTGCAACGTATGCTGTACTCCCACATACCTTTACCTGTTATACCATTAACAAAGTTTATAGCTTTTGTTTTTTTATTTAAATTACTTAGCCCATCCACCAATGACTTTCAATAAAGATTAATGGTACCTTCCCGGAGATTTTGTGCATTTCACCAATAACGGCTGAGAGAAGAGATGATTTCCCTGAACCTACTGTGCCAACGATTGCTGCTAGTTCACCTTTCTTTATCTCAAAGTTCAAATTCTTGACTGCAGCACCTTCAGCCGCTTCATCGTCCCAACTAAAACACCCATTTTTTATCTCAATCGCCATGCTGCCACTGCAACCCTCCTGCCTCTCCACTGCTTCCTCATTTAACTCCTTACTCAACATAAATGCATCCAATCTTCCCAGTGAGATCATGGCTTGAGAGATTGAGATCATTGATTGAGGGAATGTTCGAATTGGCTCTTGCAAGTTCTTGAACAATGATGTGGCAGTGAACACTGTTCCTGCATCAAGTGGGATTCCTAGCAAAATCGCACTCCCAAAAGTGAGGGAAGAAATAAACAAAGGGGCGCTCCACAACACGATCATATTTCCACCTATTGAGATCATGAATTTGGTAAGCCATCCATATTCAGACTCACGAAACGCTTGAATCCTCTTGTTGAAATGTTCTTCCCATGCTTGGAACTTAATCACCCTCATATAGTTAAGCATCTCATTGGTGGCTTTCATCCTCAAGTCTCGGTTTCGCATTATATTATATTGAAATCTGTTGTTCCTTTTAGTACCCAAAACGACATACATTAGAACCAACAAGATCCCGACCAAAGATACCAAAGCTGGCACTCCAATGTAAGTGTAAAGAATACCTAATGCCACTGAAACTTGAACCGGCATAAGCCAAATAGCATGCAACTGAAGCATCATATCACCGAGTTGCTGTGTATCAACAGCCATGTAGTTCACAATCTGTCCAACACCATGTGATTGTCGAGCAGAACATGTGAGACGTAATCCCTTTTTGTATAATGAAGTTATCAACGTGGACCGGATCAACATTCCCAACTTCTGAGAATGAAAATTGAACTGGTGGGATGATAAAACTTCAACAAATTTTGCAACAAGAAGTATCATTATCAGGTAATAACCTTCATATGGGGAGGTTCTCTTCCCCGCAGTGTAATCAACAAATCTTTGGATCAATAGAGGCCCAACATACATAACACAGAGTCTCAGAACTGCAAGGGATGCTGTGAAAGCGCCATGTTTCCAGAAACATCGGATCAATGTGAGTCGGACAGGATGTTTTGAGTTTTCACAAGGCTTAGGCCATTTTTCTTCAAAAAGCTTTGACATTTTCTCAGCTCGATGTTCAGGTGAAAGCGATGGAATGTCCTCGAGTTTTAGAGGGGTAGTGTACCCTTTGGTCAACAACGGGTTCATCCACAGCCAAAAGACTTTCGATGGGATTGAAGCTGATGCCCATCCACTCACGATTGATGACTTGCTCAACTCATCAGCAGGTATGACTTTACCATTATCATTTCCGTTTAGGGATTCTGATTCGGTCAACATTATGATCCCAGTTGATCCATTTACTGATAAAACCAGCAGAAATACTGAAAACGGCAGACATATCAACGAAATTATATCTTCGGATCTGTAAACTGAAATGTCTCCAGTACCAGAAACTAGTCGGACAATACTGGAGGATGCCAATAAAGCAATGACTACGAAATTCACAACCCAGAAAACCCGCAGAGATAATGGATGAGTGACAGCTTTAAATCTCTTTTCATGAATGATCAAAACAGTAATCACAAGGAAAGATAAACCTTGGACTAACCAACATATTCCATTAATCAACTTCCATGGCATTTGGGTATTTTGTGTAAATGCCAAAACCGATGAAACAATTGAGAAAACTGTTAAAACAGATGTCACGATAAGAGACAACTTAAACCAAAGATTTGTGCTGACACCAACTCTGGTTCTAGTAATAAGAGGCTCATGAACATGTGAAGCAGTGTTGCTGGAGGTGAATCTTGAATACAGTTTTTGAATAGCGAAAACGAAAAGGATGAACAAAAAGATAACATCAATGGAGGTCAAAAGAGCCCTTTGAGGACATGGAGATAGGAATATGAATCTTAACCATTGAAGAATAAGCAAAATTCCTGATGCATTTTCAGGCACAACAGAGCTTGAAGAACATGAAACAGAAGTAATCCAAGAATCCATATCTTTGATTCCAAATCAAAACTAACTTATCATCAAATTAAGCCACAAAACGTTTAAGGACAATTTTTGCAATATTTTTGTTTTTGGTTTTTTGGTTTTGTTTTTTTCTATTCTGTGCCTCCACCAAACTGCATATTCCTGGAATGTAGACAAATTTCAAAGATAAAGCATATTAAACCAACAGACAAAACAACAGTCCAAACAAATAAAAAAATTTAGATTTTGTGCTCAATAATTCTGATAGTACATATGTAACAAATTAAAACAAACATGGGCAATTGTGTTACGTGTAGAATCCGCTAATTAAACAGAATCTTCTCAAACTACTAAAAATACATACAATGATACAACTATATATATATATATATATAGAAGTGAGTATGGGGCTGTTATGCACCCATTTTGGGTGAAAAACTCCTCATATACCAATATTTTAATATTTTGAATAAATGTTTGGTTTCCATGATTTTTATGGTTTAAAAAAAGGTATGTGAGGGGTTTTTCACCCAACTTAGGTGCCTAACAGCCTCATATAT
Organism: Erigeron canadensis; assembly: GCF_010389155.1. Lineage (NCBI taxonomy): Eukaryota > Viridiplantae > Streptophyta > Magnoliopsida > Asterales > Asteraceae > Erigeron > Erigeron canadensis. The sequence continues at coordinate 9,011,278 of NC_057769.1, read as the reverse complement.
ATATATATATATATGGGATGGGAATATAAGGCTGTCGGGTATCTAAGCTTAGGTGTAGAACACTCACATATATACGTTTTCCTATATATATATATATATATACGTTCATCATGCATCATTAAAGTTAGAAAAACAGATACCGAAACTAAGCTAAAAATATAAATAAAATTACAACTTTTAGCTCTTTACAACATATACACATCTTTTACTACACAATATATTTATTTGGCACTCCCTTTATGGAAAAAATACTCACATGTTACACATCTTATGATCTTAATGAGAAAAAAAACAAAATTTACAAAAGTTATTATGATGAACTTGTTTGTACTTTGTAGCTACCTGCTGGAAGTAAAAAAGGTAAAAAGAAGTACAAAGATTTGGTTGGTGTACAAAAAAAATACCCTTTTGGTACCTCGGCTTAAACATTTTCAAATGGTCAGTAGGATACTATATTACTATTGGTAACTGGATAAATGGAAAAAGAAGTAGAAATAAATGTTACCTTATTTATTGTATTTTTCTGGTGTGGTGAAGAAGCGGGCACAGGCGAGTATTATTTATTAAAGATAATATATATCATGACAACATATAGCTATCTATATCCATATAAATAAAATAATGCAAACAGAAAGAAACACGAAGGTGAGAGGTGGAAAGTAGTCTATATGGTTGACGTTCAGGCAAAACTGATATAATTATATGTGGAAGTATTATTATCTATTGGAATTCTACACTTCATTGCTTACGTACTTGTTGATTCCGCTATCTACAAATTGACAAAATATATAAAACAAAATAATTGGGATCTTTCATAGATTTTGGAGTGACATATTTTTGCAAGATTTTCGATATGAAAATATGTTGTTCCGTTACATTAGTAGACTTTTTTCATGAATGTTTTGTTAATTAGTTCTTTTAATCATAAGGATTGAGTACCAGAAAATGATTTAATCAACCGGTCAAATCCGGACCATTTATTTATATTTTTGTAAAGATGTTATAAAATTGTTATAGTCAAACAGAAATATACTTCTAACAGTTTAAAATAATATCAAACAGTTATAATAAAAAGATGAAGCGACATGATTGGACAGTGGTAAACACACTGATCTTTGAAGACAGAGGTTATGAGTTCGATCTCCATCTCATGCAAATGATGGAGGGCTTTTTCTACCATTTGGGTAGAACATGGAAGCATTTCTTTCTTTCTTAGTTATAATAAAAAGATATTTGTTTAAACTCTACAAACAACTCAAAATAATATGAGAAATGCTAGGATGACTAATAAATTACAAATACTAACTTACATGACATCTTATGTGGCATATCACGTCATTCTATATTACTTAAGGTTAATTAACCTAGGTTAAATAATATAATTTGATTAAAGTAGGATCTCCCTCTTTTTCCTACTATCACGTAATATCATCTCTATCATCATAGAAGGTCCTACTCACTTGAAAAAGAGAATCAGGACATCGCCTACTAACTATTCTTGATGCACATATATAGGCCATTGAATTTACCGGATAAGAAAGCTACTAAAAATATCAGAAAGCACAAATACTTAAATATGAATTATTGGTTGTGAAATGAGAAACTTATATACATATATAAAACAGGACTAAAATGTTGTCACAAAGTCGTTAACTCATATATACATGAAACAAGACTCAAATTCAGTAGAATAAGAATTTATGTTCTTTTTACCAGATATGCGCCACATAGACTATATATGCGCCGCATATCACCCTTCAAAAAATCGCAGAAAGTCTCCATGCGTTTCACCATGCGTCACATAAAACTAGGATTTCATATATGCGTCGCATATTTGTGTCTCACAGAACAAAATACACATTTTGACCCTTAACTCGAATTGCAAGCTTTCCAACTTAAAATCCCAACTTCATATCAGTATTGTCCTACTGGTCCAAACATGTGCTTTACATAACTATAAACATAATTCGAAGACTCATTTGACCATACAAGATTCACACACCCCAAATGGGTCGTTTACCCAAGATAACGTTTAAGTAAAAACAACCATACATATTTTTTAGATCAAAAGACCACATCATGTCCACATTTGCAGAAATTTACCAAAACCAAGATTATCCAAACATCAAGAGTGTCATGAGGCATTAAGAGGTGGGATAACTAGGTCTCTACATAAAATATCATTCCTTCAAGAATGGTAATACCTTCAACCTTCCAAAATCAACTTCTAAAACTTCAAATCCACAAGTTCCTAGTTTCTTCTTTCAGGGCCGCCTATAAAATGTAAACTAAAATGTAAGCGAATGCTTAGTGAATATACTTGCATACATTTACATACATGAAAGAGGACAACGCACAAAGGGCTATTACATGTAGCCTATGGCACTGTCATGCAATATCTACATGTTCACCTTTGTACTTTAACGCATTACGTGGATCCATATAAGCTAAAATCAACAATCAATATCACATACATATCAATAACTTGGGATTCTTAGGTCTCATTCTCAAGAGGTTCTTATGCCTCATATATCACATAACAAGAGGTTCTTATGCCTCATTCATCATATAACAAGAGGTTCTTAGGCCTCATTCATCATAATGCCCTACTTGGGCTTAACACCAAATCGAATACCATACACGGAATCCACCATCATATGGTAATCGACCTGCCGTATACATAATGGTATGCAAATATACTCACCTCTTTCGCGACTCAAACGATAACTCAAAATAACCGCAATGCACAATTTCAAGCTTTTTACCTAGCATCATATCATAATTTGCATAAGGCAATATTCACAATCTTAACTAACTCAACTTAGCCACTTTACTATTTCACTAGCATTCTTAACCCAAAATCATTTCACTTTGTCATTGAGTTGCTTTTCATTAAATTTTGCTTATTGAATTCTATTCATCATCAACATCATTAATTTCCTCATCAAATAATTTAATTAGTGATAATCATCACTTTCTAATAATCAATAATTTCATCACACATATATTCATAATTAAATATAGTAAGCAACTCAATAACAAACCAGATTGAATAAGAATTTAGGGAAAACTATACAAAACTCAACTTCAATCAAAATCCCCAATTGGGTACTCCAAGAACCATAATTTCAAAGGAATATCAAAACTAGGTTAGAAAATTCTCACCTTAAGGTATGGAAGAATGAAATTAAGAATTCAAATCACAATTCTTTCACCTTTCTTCCTCCTATAATTCGGCCACCACCACTATCACAAAACCCCTCAATTTTCAATTTCTAAGATGATTGGGGATTAGGGTTATGATAACTTACTTGCTTGAATTTGATTATTTGAAAGTGTGAAATTGATTGAAAGAAGAAGGAAGAAGATTGAAGAAGATGGTAGAAGTGTAAATGGAAGTGTGAGTCACAAACGTGATGATCGCTGGCATCCTGATGAGATGCATGCCCTTTATCTAATTTAGGTGGGAAAATACCCGTTATTCGTTAAAGTTCCAACTAAATTAATCGTGTATCAAAAAATAAAATACTAAGAAATCAATTTAATGTCAAAACCACAAAAAGGGGTTAACTTATATACCTTAAAAATTTTGGAATATTACAATACATCAATTGTAAGTGTACTATTAATTAATTTCAGTACAACCAATTATGTCAAACACATCTTTAAATCGAAATGGCTACTTGATTATTTTCTTGAAAACCTTTCTTATTTGCCGTCAAATACTTAACATCACCGTATGGTAAATCATTGACTTCTTACAAAATTCTTGCTTAGGCTAATCAACTAATTAAATAATTGTGGAATATCATCAAACACTTGGTGTATAATTTTTTTAAGGGAAAAATACATAAAAAGGTAATCTTGTTACTCAAATTTCCTAATAAAGGAAATCTATTTAGTTTTCTTCTATTAAAAAGATTTCATTTCTAAAATTTTCACAATAAAAGGAATATCGTTAATTTTTAACGTTAAACATCCATTAAATGCCACCATGACATGCCACATCATTAAAAAAAAATCCAATTTCACATCCGATTAGGCAATACACTTCATCATTCTCTTCCTTTTATATATACTACCTATACACACATTCATATATACAATATACAATTTGATGAATATATGTAGTCATCTAATCGACAAAATCATAGCTACTAGATCCGTTTGCATCAAACCATTTTTTCACTAAATTTAATTAACTAATAAGTAAAAGCATAAAAACATTACTAATTAAAAAACAAGATCAGTCCAATTTCTTCACTAAACTGCTACTTTATTACTTCCACAATCTTCAGTATCCACTCGATGTAATGTTAGCGATTTCTTGATTGATATACATCAGTTATAAACATGTGATTTTTCCGTGCACTTCGCTTGTAACATATCGGTTATCAAACTACAATATTTAACTTTTAGGGATGCTAACAGTGATAATAAGTGGTGGCAGCCGGAAGTGATATCTTTATTTTTAACTTCACCTTCAATTTCTTTATCTATATATCCATCTAGATCTATCATCTAAGAATTAATTTCTATTAATTAATTTTATGACAAAGAAATCCACTTTTAAAAGTTGAATGAATCCTTGGTGGTGATTTGTCTCTATAGTGATTTCAATGAAATATTTGTTATATATATATATATGGGTGCGATATTTTAAGACCACCTTTTATTTTAGGACCATTGATTTTTGTACATCATCATCATCTACTACGATATACAAGAGTTTTTTGTAAAAACACTAAGACTTTCCGGCGGACGGGCCCACCAGAAAATCATGTGTAAGTTACTTACACATGATTTTTCTGTGGGTCCGTCGCTGGAAAGGCTTAGTGTTTTTACAAAAAAGTCTTGTATATCGTAGTAGATGATGATGGTGGTGTATAAGTTACGAAAATCAATGGTCATTTTTTGGACTATTTTTAGTTGATCTCAAATTATCTTTCCATATATATATATATATATATTAAAATATTTGTATGGGGGACAACCCCATCTATGCTTAGAGGGCGGACAACCACATACTTACTTCCTTCATATATATATATATATATATATAATGATAAGTTATTTTGAGGTTCGTTTTTTTTCGAGAACTTTTCAAATCAAGCTCAACCGATAATTATTCTTTGCATGAAAATTATTTTTTGATTGATTTTTATGTGTAATTTTGAAGTTTATAATTTTGTGAAGGCATGGATTATCATCCGTTATACAATTATGTGGAGATTTGGATTATTGATCACATGTGCACGAATATTGCTATGATTACATGTGATAAACTTGCATACAAGTGATCAATACAAGTGATCATAACAATATTCATGCACATGTGATCAATAATCCAAATTTTCACATAATTTTATAACGGATGATAATTCAGAAAATAATTATAAAAAAACAATTTTCATGTAAAGAACAATCATCAGTTGGACTTGATTTGAAATGTTCTCAAAGGTTCTCGCAAAAAAAATGTTTACCCTATATATATGTGTGTGTGTGTGTGTGAATATAGGAAACAGTGTGTTACTCGTAATATAGAATCATTCAAAGTGTAAGCTGGAGGAGATGATTAGTCAAATGTCCACGTAGACATTTTTAATGACTTGGTAAGATGACATGACATTTAACGGACGATTAACGATCAAAACTAACGATATTACCTTTATTAAGAAATTTTGAGAAATGAAATCCTTTTAATAAACGAAACTTAAATAGGTTCTCCTTATTGGGAATTTTAAGTAAAAACATTATTTTTTTATGAATTTTTCCCTTTCTTCAACCCATCAATAGAACTTCAAAATAAAAAGGCATGCCAGATTGAATCCTCTTAGCATACAAAACATGATTTCCACCAACAATGTAAACAAGCGATCATCAAAACTTGATCAATAAAACCCCGCTACTCAGAAGAACCTCAAGGCCGGTAAATACCTACAAACCCACAACTATCCGGTTTTATCTTTCTATATTTAGGGAGATCGTGAGGTATTTGTTTTTTTTTTTTTGGAACGGCAGAATGAGGTATTTGGTTTTGAAACCAGATAAAGTTTATGTTTATAGAAAAGTGAGAGTAAAAAATGGATTAACTATACTTTGGTAAAAAAAAATGATGTGGATGGGTCACATCAGAAGCCACCTTAGTTTGTAGATAAATGTTTATAAAAAATGAGTCATTATAGCATTTCTTTTTCTTTTTTTTCTTCCCTTTCTAATTTAAATTTCTTAAATCTATTAAGATATTCGGTCTTATGGCGGTTTAGTAACCTGTTATTAGTAATACTGGTTTGTATCCGGTTTTTGGTCACCGATTTTGAATAATACCTAGTTGGTTTCTTGTCGAGTAGTTATGATTTGCCCGCTACTTTAAACCGGTTTTTACTCAATTTGGTTACAGTTTCCGGTTAATAACCGTTTTTTCCTCAAATATTCGATTTTATTGCTAATAGTTCATGGTTTTGACAATGAATATTCGACATAGTTGCTATTAGTTCACTTAAAAATTGCTAAAAGCTCAGTTTTTATACGTAATTGCTAATAATTCAATATTTTGCCCAAAATATTCTACGTAACTCAACATTTGGCTCATATATTCAACGTGATTGCTAAGAGTTCATGATTTGACACTTAAATATCCTACATGATTGCTAATAAGTCACTTAAAATATTGCTAAAAATAGACTTAAAAGAAACTGGTTATTAACCAATTTTGGAAACCGGTCTTAACAATCATAATTATTAACCAAAACCGACCGATTATGCTAAGACGAAACCTTTAACCGGTTTCAGGTTTGGTTTTTACGAGTACGGTATCCTAACCGGTTTTTTTTTTACCCCAACACTGCACCACTATTCAATTGTAACATATGGGCCTGGTTTAAGGCCTAGGTACATCATAATTGAAGCCCAATCTAATCTTGTTTGGTGAACTTCTTTTTCTTCAATAAGGAAAATATCTATTAGGACTTAAGCTATATTGTATCAAACGGAGGTTATGTATACGAGTTTTTATTTTATCACATGTATCAAGAGTTATAAATTAAATCATATATATTTTTTTACAGGTGCGAATCGAATATCACAATGGGAAATCTATACTATATTGTCTTAATCGGGTCCACATTAGAGTGTCCCCTCATCCAATTCTATTAGGAGGAAAAATCCCCTACTAATTCACGTGAAGACACGACAATAAATAAGTATAAAACTTGTGTCCGTCCCCTTCCCCCTCCCGGGCGACTCGAACTCGTCTCCTTTAATCCAAGCCTTCCTTGAAAAGATTTCCCTTTTGTCACTAAGCAAATAATCCAATGACAATTAAATCATAGTCAATAGTTCGGATTTCTGATTGAATTATTTTTATAATATGCTTTAGTAAATAATTATTCATTCATATATAATATGTACGAATCATTTATGTATGTAATAAACTTTTATACATAACTAGTCTCTATGTTTTTCGATTTTGTTATATTATAAGACATTAAGACTAGTCCACTTAGGTAATCCATGAAATCATTTTATTGATATCGGAACAAAATTTGAGATTACAATGAATACCTTGCTATTTTTTATATTCTTCTTTTTTTGGGTGTGTTTTCTAAGGATTAAGATTCCTTAAAGTTATCCTAACTTTTTTTTAAACAGCAATGGTGATTGGACTCAACGGCATGCCTCTTCATCGTCCGGTAGAGATCGACTACGTCACCAGCATAGTCAATCCGAGGGCATGACTGACGGTGGAAGTCTCACTACCGTTCTGGAGGAAACTAGCTAAATGCTAGAGAAAACCCTCATGCTCCACCTGCAAAGACTTTCCAATATGTCTTTCAAAGGTTTTGAACCCGTAACCAACATTTGGCTGAAAGACATAAGAAACATTAAATGTCCAGTTGGGCTACTAACTTAACTAGTCAAATTAAAAAGATCTTGATCATTGGATGAAAATCAAGGGTCAAGATTTAAAACTTTTTGTTTGTTTTAAATCTTAACCCTTAATTTTCATTCAAGGGTTAAGATCTTTCCAAAAGAAACAATACTTGAAAATATTACCTGCATTGATATTTTGTATTCACTAGAAATAGAATCTTTGCCCCACGCGTTGCCGCGTGTTTGTTTAACAATTCTTCCTAACATTTATATTACAACATAATTGAACAAAGAAATCTTAGTAATTTTGCCTAAAACTTATTAAACCTTTATAATTTTAAAAAGCTAGCAGTCATAAAATTTAACAAAGGTGGCTTCCGAATTTCTATTTTGAAACCTTTATGCATAAGATTAATCATTTATGTGACTATAAATATTACTTTTATAATAACATGGATAAAACCATTTACTAAACATAAAAGTATATGAGAAACTGTTTAATTTTTAAGAAGAAAAAATTGGCATTAGAGCATCAGGTATGGATACAGAATACAGAACCATTTAGAATGCCAACGCAGCGCCACATCAGCTTTTATCATTTCATCAAATTTAGACCGTTATGATGCAGAACCACCTAAAACGCAGAACACCACTTTTATCTATTCCTTTTAATAAAAATATATAATTAAAAAGAAAAACAAGACATTATTAATAATAAAAGTAGAACACATTTTTAATAATCTAAAAAGACATTCAGAATAATTTTAAAGATACATTATTAGTATTAATGAAGTTAATTTTTTCTTGAAAAATTATTAATATTATTACTTCATAAATATATAATATATAGATTTAGATGTATATGGTTTAATGTATATTCTCATAAGCATGCATGGTAAAGAAACATATTACAAATTTAATAGATAGATATTATACTTAATATTATAGAACTACATTCATCAGTTTACAAATATTAATATCTTAAGTGGGCCTACTTTTTTTACTAAATATAGAAGAGACATAACATGCCGGATATCGGCATAAACACCATGCATCTTGATGATTCTTGATTGTATCACTCGGTAAAGAATTAGGGGGGATGGAAGAGATTCGTCGCCGAGTGCCAACACACCATTCGGGGTTCGGCATATTGAGTCCATACCCAATGCTCTTAGTAATTTATATTGTACCATTGGACTCTTTTAAATTTGACAACAAAGAGAAAAATAGAAAGAAATAACACGTGTAGAGAACTAGAGATACATGTTATACATGACATGTTAAAAAAGTACAACGTATGTAGTTTATATAGCTTTATGAAAGATAAAAACAGTGGCCTGGTTTACCTAAGGTGCAGACAAAACCATTTTTATGTCCACATAGTTCTACTCTTACACTCTAAGGCCTGTCCTTATAGTGCGTCTAAGCCCACGTCCGACGCGAAGGAGCTCGAAGACGCTAGTAGCATCGGTGGCATCCAAGGGTGTGCCCGCGGGGTTTGTTCTATAGTTAGACGTGCTTCCAAGCTTGTGAGTATGGCCCAAATTTGTGGTTTCCTTTGAAATTTTTTTTTTTAAAAAAAAAGGAAATTTACAAAGTGGAAATGTAAACCATGTGATATAAAGAGAGATAGAGGAAGAAGACACTACATATATATGTATATAAATAATTAATATTAAATGTTTGTTTTAACCCTTGGACTTTACTATATTTACGAAATAATTATTGTAATTTTGCAAATGTTACTTCTAACTCCAAAACTTATATATAGATATTTATTGTTGTTTTTTTTGTGATTTTATTGTTATGATGATTCTGTTAGTGTTAGGGAGATACGTATTATATGGCACCTTTCAAATCTTCTTTCATCTTTGTTGCCTTTATTTTTTTGGAAGTAAACATATGAAGACGATGATGATGCTATTCATATTTTTTATTTTGGTTATTGTTTAGTTTATAAACCCTACTTTGAAGAAAGTTACCCATTATGCATAAACTGTAGCACTTTTAGCTACATTAGTTTTCCCTCACAAACCGACTTTACTTTCTAGTAGTACCAGAGGTATATCCGCGCGATACAACGACAACGATGGTAACACTAATGGTGGGGGTGGCGACAGGTGGTGGCGGCGGTAACGGGTTGCGGTGATAATGGCGGTGGCGAGTAATGTAATTTATTAATGTAAAAAATATGTTGTAGTTTAACTTTATCAATATTATTATAAGGAAGCATTGATAGTGTTATAAATAACAAAGATGTCTAGGGGTATTTTGATCTTATCAAATGCTCAAAAGTTTAAAAAGAAAAAAGGTGGATTTGTTTATGGGGAAAACTAGCATGGTACCCGCGCGGTGCGATAGGGTACCATGATACAGGCTTCTCATGTCGTGATTACCAAAAAAAGGAAACGTGGACAATCAATTAAACAATAGGATACGATGGATAACGTAGCTGTAATAGCGGCCAATGTCAATTTTGTGTAGAATGAAAGATATTTATATATAACTTAAACTTGGTATTGATAATGTGTATTTTTATTATGGAAATTCTTGTTAAATATTTCCTATAATTGTCAAAATAATGAAAAGATTTTTGTAAAAGTCTTGGTTTGCAATTGTCATCTCAGTTTGAAAAAATATATGAAAAACTTTTAATAGAAAAAATTTCATTAATATGAATAAAAATGAAATAAAGATAAGCATTAATTAAGAATATCTTTCTTTGAAAAACTTTTAATTAATAAAAACAAAATAATTATCATAGTTAGAAAACATATTGATAAGCATGAAATAAGTATGCTCACGTGGGGGTGGTATTTAAATTTGAAATAGATATAAACAACACAGGATTCTCACGCGGAGTGATTTGTATTTAAAGTGTTTTGTTTAATGAAGCACATAATAAACATTTTTCCGGGTATTTTCTTTAATCCTATTATATATTCAGATTGGATGTGAATAGGAAAGGACAACTTTTAAAGCTATAGGTATTAAAGCACTAGGATATATATTTAGTTTACCATTTATACAATAGACATTTTGGTAGTGTTATCTAGGGATGAGCAAAAAAACCGTTGACCCGTGCCCGACTCGGAACCGGCCCAAACCAACCCGCCCGAAGCCCTAATGGTCCGGGTCACGGGTCACGTTTTTGTTACATTCGCGGGTCACGGGTTTCACTGGTCGGGCCGGGCCGAGTCGGGTGAAGGCAAAAACCGAAAAAAAATGAAGGAAACTCGTGACCCGCCTGCGACCCGCCCGAACTCGAACCAAACCGACCCGTACCTTCATGGGCGGGGTCACGGTTCTGATTTTCATATATTCGCGGGGTCGGGTCGGGCCAGGTTTTCATGGACCAGGCCGGGTTTTCATGGACCGGACCGGGTCGGATCATTTGCACATCCTTAGTATTATCTATGAACAGTGCACGGTGTATACATAGTATCACCCTATATATATTTAAGTTTACAATCTATAAAATCATTTTTTTTTAAGAGAGGTGGTTTGCGGACTGATTTGTCTGGCACGCTCGAAACTTCGTGTGTTAATTTCCTTCTTTATTTTTCACTAAAATTTTTGATTTTTTGTTTTTGATTTTTTTTTTTATATTTAGTTTTGATTTTCTTTAACAAGCACTATAGATGATAGACTCAACCTTTTCATTGGGACAAAATGAAAATTACGCACGTTGGGACAAAATGAAAATTATGTTGTTATCGATGCACAGTCAAAGATCTATGAATACAGAACATGCCAGTAAGGTTGGATGTCTTTTTCTATCTATGGTAAAACCTGGAAGCAGTCTCTCTACCTTTGGTAGGGTAAGGCTATCTACGTATCAACCTCCCCCAACACCGTCTTCGACAACGGTGTTGGAGACCCAAAACCCGTGAAAGACGGCATTAGTAGTTACTTTTACTTTTAGTTTATTACCCGTTTGCTTTCTATTCATGTGAAATATTTATTCACCAACGAGAGAGTTTCTTTACAGAAAATTGTGATCGTAGCTTCTGATCATTTCGGCGTGCATGGAACTAGCGAACTTGCTGATCGTAGTTCCAATTCAGAGGTATGTATTGCTCTGCTCTCTTTTCTTGCAACGTTTCGATTTTTAAATGTGCATATGATGTGTTTGATAAAATGCCCGAACGAAATTCTGGTGAGGATTTAACTTATAATTACCTCTTTTCTTCTTTTTTCTTAGATAATTATAAGGCTTTTAGATTGTTTTTGTAGAAACTGCAGTTTATTATTGCATTATAATACCAATAGGAAAGAGTCTCATATCAGCTAGAACTGTTCAAAAACGAATTTCAACAAAACGGTTACTGGCGCGGTTGATTACTGGTTTTAAAGTGTCTCTGATTAGCTCGATTACTAACCAAAAATAGTCGCAGACCACCTTGATCACTGATAAACGTATCCCAAAAACATATTTGCTGATATACTCTTTAATATATATGCATTAACACTTCAACAGTCGAGACTCACTGATTTACATCGTCTATTATTTAAATAAATTTGGTGAGGTTACGGGCACTGTCCTGCCCAACGAGACCGGCACAGAGTGCTGGATCCCGCTAGGGACCCTACCCCTAGGGGCTAGGACCTTGCAAAGGGAAAGCGGGTCTGGACTCACGTTGACTTATATGGGTGTACACTTCATACCTCCAATCCATATCAAATAGAAGAAAAGTCCCACGAATACTAACATATTGACTTGGATTTCAAAAAGATCCATAATGAAGACATCATTGATTGAAAATTGTAACTACACAATCATACTAGAGCTAGATACTATTAGTATAGCACATCACAAATTACAACTGATTGGGAGCTTATTTAGATGCATTCAGGCTATATTAACCAATAGATTTACTCTTCAAAATACAACATAAAAAAATTATACCACTTAAAAAATTTTATCTTAACTGGGCCCCAAAATCCTAGAGAACAAGAATTTTAAACTCATCGTACAAACTGCAAAACAAGAGCTTTAAACCCGACTGGGTTCATTTGATTACAGCTTTTTATAAATCGGATGACCGGTGAGCATACTCTTGAACCAATGCCCCAAACAGAGTAGGTCTCTCAATTAACTTTGAAGGTTTGTCAAATTCTTTGGCATAACCTGTTTCCAACAACACAAGTTCACAAATCAGTGAGTTCAAGTTTAAAAGAACATATTCAGCTTGTTTTATTTAGACAAGAACAAGACTTACCAGCATCAATGACTAAAACACGATCACAGTCCATGACAGTTGGAATTCGGTGAGCAATGCTAATGATGGTACAATCAGCAAAGTCCTCGCGTATGATTTTCTGAATGACGGCATCGGTTTGTGAATCAACAGAAGCTGTTGCTTCGTCCATGAATAACAGCTTGCTGTGCTTTAGCATCACTCGTCCTAAACAAAGAAGTTGCCGTTGTCCCACACTCCAATTATCGCCATTATCAACAACTAGAAACAACAAACAGTATTTTTTTTTAAGTATAGAAACACGGAACTTCTGCTATCTATGAAAGCCACACTTTAGAGTTTTCTTAGTTTTTGGTACCTGCAGAATCTAGTTTACCAGGTTTTGCAGCTACAACATCATTAAGTTGGCACCGCTCAAGACTCTGCAAAACAAGTTACTGCATTAGATGACTCAATGGAGGCCAAAAGATGTTAGAAATTATTGGTAACAAGAATACAAGATTACCCTCCAGATCTCTTCATCAGAATGTTCACCAATGGGATCGATATTACTTCTAACAGTGCCTTCAAAAAGGATTGGCTCTTGAGGAATGATACCAAACCGTGACCTTAGATCATGTAGCCCTAGAGTAGATATGTTGATGCCATCAATGACTATACTTCCACCAGATGGCTCCACCAATCGGAACATAACCTGGATTAAAGTTGACTTTCCACCTCCAGTTCTACCAACTACACCGATCTTTTCACCTCCGTTAATGCTTAGGGTAATCCCTTTGATCACTAGAGGGGTGTTTGAACGATATCTAACCTGTAATCACAAACAAATATTCAAGAACTTCAACTGATATTTCCTTAGAAAGAGGCCTCTAATTTGGAATTTTGGATATAGGATCTCAACAGACGGCTGCTTGTGCGATGCGGTGATGGTTGTAGCGGCACCGGTAGCGGCGACGACTGGTGGTGGCGGCGACGGCGATGGGTGGTGGTGGCGGCGGCGAGTATTGTATGATATTAATGTAAAAGGGAGTAGTGTAGTTATTATAGGAGCTACGGGGTACATGTTGGTAAATTAATTTAATTAAGGGTATTATAAGTATATTAAGTGAAGATGTTTAAAATAATGAATAACGGTGAAGGACACTTTAGGTAATTCATTTTCTTTTTTGAGAAATGGGGGACGGGTGAAATGCTTTATATAGTATAAAAATAAAAATAAATAATTATACATTATACATTATAGATAGATAGTTGGAAGTTACCTGTAAATCCTTGAGCTCTACATTGCCTTGAGAAGGCCAATTTGAAGGAGCGGGGTTATCTTTTTTAACCCATTCCGCTTCTGAAGGTATGTTGGTGAACTGTTTGATCCTTTCAACAGAAACCATTCGGTTTTCCACAAAACAGCTCATGTATAGAGCCATAAACAGCACCCCGTTAAGTGACAATCCATAAGAGAGTGATAGTCCAACATTTTCTGATCCAGACGACTCCTTTCAAAATTAGTTCCTTAAGGAAAAAGGAAAAAAAAAGAATGACAATAGGGTTAAGTTGTGAATATACCTGGTTTCATTATACTGCTAGGTAGAATGATCATAAACACAGTGGAAATACATAGAAACAAGCTTCCAATGAACTCCAAACGGAAACCCAACCACGCGTTCGAACCATTATTGTGGAAGTCCATTCTTAGGTTTCCATTTACACGGTCAACGTTCTCTTGAACAAATATGTCCTGCTTCCTGAAACATCGAATCGTCATAACCCCTGCAACACTCTCCGAGAAATGGTGGATAATAGGTGCTTTTGTTATTGAGTCAAGTCGTGTAATTTCTCGGGAAGTTGAAAGATAGTATCTCTGAAACAATCAGGCCATTAGATCAGATCAGATTTCCAAGTAACGTTATTGTATCATTCACTCGTTAAACAAATGAAACATACCCGATACCAAAAGTTTAACCAACCGAGAGGAATCAGTAGGAACACAGTTGGCCAAGCATTCAGGCAAGTGACAATGATAATTCCAAGCACTGTTATGAACATGGCAAGGGTCAGGCTCATCATAAATGGAAGAAAGACATCGATGGCTGTTTGATCACTTGATGCCTGAAAAGATCAAAAATTAAACCATAAGATGCTTCTCTAAAGGTCTAGCAATTAAGTAGTAAAGATTAAGAATTAATCTTTACCCTACTAAGAATTCTTCCTGAAGGTGTAGTGTCAAAAAATGACATTGGAGCATGAAGGATGCTGTGAAGAATCCGTTGAAAAAAGATTTGGGAAGTTTTAAGCCCGAGGATAGTTGAACAAATGATTCTACCAAATACCAAAACCAGTGATACACCTGCTATAGCTGTATAAACTTCTATAAATAGTAAAGGGTTAAAAGAGGAAGCACGGTCATCAGCAGTTTCATAGGCCAACCAGTAATCACTTGCCATCTGTGAGCCTTGCCACAATAATGAAAACAACATAACACCAGTCACACCCCACCATCCAAAAGCCTCTGTCACATAAATCTTATAAACGTTTAAGCTGATTCTTCCTGTTTCCCTCTCTTCTTCTTGGATTAGTTTTGATGTGCCAATGATTTTACTAGAAGCGGATCGTTCTAAACCCTTTTGATCTTTTTCGATTTTTAGGCTAGGAGATTTTTCAAGAGGTTTAGGGGAGCTTTTATCCAATGTTGTAGCTTCCATTTCCACTAGGTTCATAGAGGTTTCATGGGCAGAAACTAAAGCTTTAAAATCGAGTCCAGATTCTAGTAGTTCATCATACTTTCCTGATTGAACAACCATCCCGTCTCGCATAACCTAACAGAGTTTAAGTTAAATTCTAGTCTGAAAAAATAATGAAAACTGTAGTCTGAAAAACTATACTAGAGATTAGGATGCATACCAAGATCTGATCAACGTTATGGAGAAAATCAACTTGGTGCGTCACAAGCAAGATTGTCTTATTCCGAAGGACCCCTCTCACACATTCCTTTGATCAATATCAAAAAACAAAACTGTTAGAGTTCTTAACTCAAACACAACCTTAGAGTTTGATTCTACTATGATTACCTTAAATATTTCTGAACCCGTGTGTGCATCAACAGCACTAAAAACATCATCAAGAAGATAAATGTCACAATCTTGGTAAACAGCACGGGCGAGTTGAATTCTCTGCTTCTGGCCACCACTAAGGTTAATCCCACGCTCACCAATTTCGGTCTGATCACCAAATTCCATCATCTCCAAGTCCTTCTCCAAGCAACAGTTCTTGATCACTTTTTTGTACTTTTGTCTGTCCATTGGCAACCCGAACAAGATGTTGTCTTGAATTGTCCCATTTTGAATCCATGATGTTTGTGCAACATATGCTGTACTCCCACATACCTTCACCTGTTATAGCATCAACAAAGTTTATAGCTTTTTGTTTTCATTAAAATTACTTAGCCCATCTACCAATGACTTATAATAAAGATTAATGGTACCTTCCCGGAGATTTTGTGCATTTCACCAATAACGGCTGAGAGAAGAGATGATTTCCCTGAACCTACTGTGCCAACGATTGCTGCAAGTTCACCTTTCTTGATCTCAAAGTTCAAATTCTTGACTGCAGCACCTTCAGCCGCTTCATCGTCCCAACTGAAAGACCCATTTGTGATCTCAATCGCCGTGCTGCCACTGCAACCCTCTTCCCTCTCCACCACTTCTTCATTCAACTCCTTACTCAACATGAATGCATCCAATCTTCCCAGTGAGATCATGGCTTGAGAGATTGAGATCATTGATTGAGGGAATGTTCGAATTGGGTCTTGCAAGTTCTTGAACAATGATGTGGCAGTGAACACTGTTCCTGCATCAAGTGGGATTCCAAGCAAAATTGCACTCCCAAAAGTGAGGGAAGAAATAAACAAAGGGGCGCTCCACAACACGATCATATTTCCACCTATTGAGATCATGAATTTGGTAAGCCATCCATATTCAGACTCACGAAATGCTAGAATCCTCTTGTTGAAATGTTCTTCCCATGCTTGGAACTTAATCACCCTCATATAGTTAAGCATCTCATTGGTGGCTTTCATCCTCAAATCTCGGTTTCGCATTATATTAAATTGAAATCTGTTGTTCCTTTTAGTACCCAAAACGACATACATTAGAACCAACAAGATCCCGACCAAAGATACCAAAGCTGGCAGTCCAATGTAAGCGTAAAGAATACCTAATGCCACAGAAACTTGAACAGGCATAATCCAAATAGCATGCAATTGCATCATCATATCACCGAGTTGCTGTGTGTCTACAGCCATGTAGTTCACAATCTGTCCAACACCATGTGATTGTCGAGCAGAACACGTGAGACGTAACCCCTTTTTGTATAATGAAGTTATCAATGTGGACCGTATCAACATTCCCATCTTCTGAGAATGAAAATTGAACTGGTGGGAAGACAATACTTCAACAAATTTTGCAACAAGAAGTATCATTATCAAGTAATAACCCTCATACGGGGAGGTTCTCTTCCCCGCAGTGTAATCAATAAATCTTTGGATCAACAGGGGACCGACATACATAACACAGAGCCTCAGAACTGCAAGGGATGCTGTGAAAGCACCGTGTTTCCAGAAACATCGGATCAATGTGAGTCGAACAGGATGTTTTGAGTTTTCATGAGGCTTGGGCCATTTTTCTTCAAAAAGCTTTGACATTTTTTCAGCTCGATGTTCAGGTGAAAGCGATGGAATGTCCTTGAGTTTTAGAGGGGTAGTGTACCCTTTGGTCAACAACGGGTTCATCCACAGCCAAAAGACTTTCGATGGGATTGAAGCTGATGCCCATCCGCTCACTAATGGCGACGTGTTCAACTCATCAGCAGGTATGACTTTACCATTCCCATTGCCATTTAGGGATTCAGATTCGGTCAACACTGTGACCCCAGTTGATCCATTTACTGATAAAACCAGCAGAAATACTGAAAACGGAAGACATATCAACGAAATTATATCTTCGGATTTGTATACTGAAACGTCTCTGGTGCCAGAAACTAGTCGAACAATACTGGACGATGCCAATAAAGCAATGACTATGAAATTCACAACCCAGAATACGCGCAGAGATAATGGATGAGTGACAGCTTTAAATCTCTTTTCATGGATGATCAAAACAGTAATCACTAGGAAAGATAAAGCTTGAATCAACCAACATATTCCATCAATCAGCTTCCATGGCATTTGGCTATTTTGTGTAAAAGCCAAAACTGATGAAACAACCGACAAAACTGTTAAAACGACACTGACTAGCAGGGACAACTTAAACCAAAGATTTGTGCTGATACCACCGCTAGCTTTAGTGATGAGAGGTTCATGAACATTTGAAGTAGTGTTGTTGTTTGATGTGAATCTTGAATACAATTTTTGGATAGCGAAAACGAAAAGGATGAACAAAAAGATAACATCAATGGAGGTCAAAAGAGCTCTTTGAGGACATGGAGATAGGAATATGAATCTTAACGATTGAAGAATAAGCGAAATTCCTGATGCATTTTCAGGCACAACAGAGCTTGAAGAACATGAAACAGAAGTAATCCAAGAATCCATATCTTTGGTTCCAAATCAAAACTAACTTCTCATCAAAAAAGGTAATTAACCCACAAAACTTTAAAGCAAAATTTTTGCAATAGTTTTTGGTTTTTAGTTTCACTTTTTCTATTCTGTGCCTCCACCAAGCTGCATATTCCTGGAATGTAGACAAATTCAAAGATTAGGCATATTAAACCAACAAACAAAATAAGAGTCCAAACAAATAAATAAATAAAAACATGAGATTTTATGCTCAATTATTCAAGATTCATGGATATGTACTAAAGATAGACAAATGATTCTGATAGTACATATGTAACAGATTAAAAAACATACACGGGCAATTGTGTTACGTGTAGGATCCGCTAGTTAAACAGAATTTTCTTAAACTAATAAAAATACATGCAACTATATATCATAGCATATCATATCATATATCCATACACATTCATCATTCATCATTGAAGTTAGAAAAACAAATACTAAAACTAAGCTAATAAAATAGATAAATTTACAACATCTTTTCGCTGTTTACAACACATATACATCTTTTACTACACAACATGTTTAATTAGCACTCCCTTAATGGAAACATACTCACATGTTACATATTCTTAAAATCACCAAATACCCATAATGACCAAAAAAAAGAAGTAATTATTATGAACTTGTTTGTAGCTACCAGCTGGAAATAAAAAAGGTGAAAAGAAGTACAAAGATTTGGCTGGTGTACAAAAAGAGAGTCTTTTGGTACCTCGGCTTAAAAATTTCAAATGGTCAGTATACTATTGGTAACTGGATATATAGAAAGGAAAGAGTTGAAATAATTGTTAACGTTTTTTATTGTATTTTTCTGGTTTGGTGAAGAAGCGGGCACATGGGTGATATTATTAATTAAAGATAAATATATTATGAAAACATATATCTATCTATATAAATAATACATCATGCAAACGGAAAGAAACACGAGGTGAAGGTGGAAAATGGCGTAATATGGTTGACGTTCAGGCAAGACTGATATATAATATAGAAAATGATAAATCAATCTAATTAAGTTGATTTCATTATTCATATAATAATATTAATATCTGGGAGTAATCGAGTAATATTATCATATTATGTAATGGAACACTACACTTCATTGCTTACGTACGTACTTGTTGATTCCGCCACCTACAAATTGACAAAAATATATATAATTAAAACAAATAATTGGGATCTTTCACGATTGATTAATTTTTGCAAGATCTAAGATATTTACTTGAATTAGTACACTTGATTAATTTCATGATTGTTTTATCAACCGGTCAAATCCGAACTACTTAATCTATACTTTTTGTATAAATGTTATAAAATTGTTACAACCAAACAAAAATATACTAAGAAGACTTAAAAATAATTTCAAACAGTCATGATAAAAAGATTTTGTTTTATACTCTACAAACAACTCAAAATAATATTAAAAATTAATTTTAAAAAACTTTAAAAAGAAAATAATAATAAGATTCAAAAACTAATTGAACTGGTCATTGGTTTACCCAATTAACAAGGCCCTTTTTAAAAAAATTATGATGTAATTAGATACAAATATAATACAAGTTAATGAAATGTTTACGTGTAGTTAACATTTTCAATATATATAAATAAAAGACTATTATATGTATGAATGTATGATAGGTACTTATAGAGTTGTAGTTACAAAACAAACATATAGTAAAATATATCACTATCTAATTAAGATTGTTTCTATTTGATTTAAATAGAGAGGTATCTGCGTAATATGACGGCAAATGCAACAACAGATGGTGGTGATGGCGGTGAAAGGTGGTGTTGGTAACATTGCAGTTATTAATGTAAAAGTAATTGATGTAAAAAAGAGTTTGTAGTTTATTTAAAGGTTGATGGATATATATTGTAAATATTTTTATTAAATATATTATATGTATATTAAGTTAAGACATTTAGTGAATAAATGAAAAGATTATTTTGGTATAAAGTGAGAGTTGAGTTTGTTTTGTATAAGAGTGGAGGGAGTGGGGGAGAGGGTTGATAGGGAGATGAGAGATATGGGAGTGGTTTGACCGCCACTCGAGCGAGCTCGCGGAGGGTTGCAGGTGAGCGAGATGAAAGCTCCCGGCGAGTTGATGGAGGGTTGGGGAAGGAGGGGCTGAAAGTGTTAAAGATTCAAACCTAAATGTAGCCATTAAAGGACTGCCAGTGTAACAAATGAGGCACTAGGGACCAAATGTGTAAAGCGGCCGAAACGTTTTTATTTTTGGTTTTCTTAGATTTATATACTAATTTAATCTTCCAAAAACATGACCAAAATAATATATTAATTCCTAAATACCATTTTATTTATAAAAGCAAATACAGCGACTAGAAATTAAAAGACATTACATGATCGACAAAGAAACGCATCATAATCTAATAAAAACTACTTTGAAATTAAAAGACATTACAAACTAATTAAACCATCTCATATTATCGTTGCACCGATATGTTACAGTTCCTCAATGCGAAATCCGCACTATTAAGCTGTTCAATTGCATTTTGGAGGCTGTCGATCTTAGATTGCAAATAATCTATATATTGTCACTCAAGTTCAGAATATTCTCTTGCTTGTAAAATAGAAATATGTTCTTGATACCATTTCTTTTTGTCATTTAGCTTATGCGTAACCGCCTGCAGTTCCTCTCTAAACATTACATAGTCTAGGATATCGGCCACCATACTTTCCTCCACCTGATTGACGGTCAATGGTCGTTTTGGGAAAGTGATATTTGATGAAGAAGTCATTTGGACGATACAAATTTATATAGATAAAGTATATATTTGCTCTGAAATATTTGTTTTTTTGGGGTGGACATGTTTGATTACAAAGACAATATATATATATATAGATAAAGTGGACGACGCTCCTCCAACGTTCAAATTCGAATTTATTTACAAAACTAGTCCCTCTAACGTTCAAATTTTAAATTATTTACATATTCAGTCCCTCAAACGGCCAAAAATTCAAATAATTTACCATTTTACCCTTCAAACGGCTAACATTGATTACTATATAAACACAATTCCAGAACATCCAAATTAATCTCACATTTCCATTTTATAATCAAATTTCAATTTTCATTTCATATTTCACATCCAAATGGCCTCATCATCAAACATCATTCATCGACCCCGCATGACCGTGGATGAGATAAAGGCACAAATCATGTCTGATATCAAAGAAGACAACCCCCCCCCCCAATCAAACAAAAGTTTCTAGGATTATGGAATGTTCACGGGAGAAAAGACGACGTTGTGAGGTGATGTTAAAGAAGCTACAGGCGCTAGGCTGTGACATTTCGAAGCATGAAGGCCAATATGCCTATTTTCTCCAGGAGGAGATCAAGAGGATCAAGCTCGCAATCAACTATGTTTTTGATGCCGGTCACATGTTGGGAGAAGAATGTACTTAGGCCGAAACGTACCATGATAATTGTGGTGAAGACAAAACCATCGAAGATGTCAGATTGTTGAAACATGACCAATGGTGGCTCGACCTAAATGCTCATCAGGGCATAGGAAGTATGTAACTAGAAGATCGTCATCAAATAGTTATGTTTTTTTTTAAAGTTATGCATTGTGTGTTTTTATTATGTACTGTGAAGTTTAACTATGTATTGTTTTTATTTTTAATTTGTAATGTGTTTTTAGTATTATGTAATGTGTTTTGTTATTAATAAAACATATAAATTAAAAAAGGGTTATGGGGTGTTTGGAAATGTGTTTTGAAGTGATTGTCTGATTATTACGTTCGTAAAACGCAAATAATCTAAAAAAGTGTTTGTATGAAAAAGTAATTATCTGTTGTGAAAACGCAGTTTCGACGAAGCACGTACCTACCTGCTTTTTCAAAACACAATTTTGAAAACGCATAATTTATTTTGAAAACGCAAAATCTATTTTATAATCACAATAACAAACACCCCTTTAGTTATGCAAAGTTTATAAATGTTAAGAATAAATTATTAAAGTTTGAAGAAAAAGTTGGGAGTGATGGTTGCCATTTAAAAAAATTGAAAAAAAGATTAAAATGAGCTGGATAAATTTGATTGGATAATTGAAAGGAGATGAGAGGGATGGAGGGTGATCACTCCCTCCACCCTAAACATGATAAACATTCGTTTGAAAAGATAATTATACTGATAATTTAAAAATAATTAGATCTTAACCATATATTTTTTCTTATTTCTCTTCCAACCATCCTTTGCAATCACGAAGCGTAACATGTGAGTCAATAATTGCGGAAACTCCTTTTTTTTTAAAAGGAGTTTTTCTTTAGTATGTATTTTACGAGATTAAACATACACGGTGTACATAACTAACTGAATATATAAATAAAAAATACAATAATTAATAGTTACTTTAATATTCATAATTTATGATAATATATTCGTAATATAGATATAATGATAGAATTAGTTTGATTTTAATTTGATTAAAAGTCTTCAAGATGTAGCCGACTTCGTCATTGATACAAATATATATTTTTTACCGTTTACTTTTTTTTTAATTTTTTTTATTAATTATGATGATTAGGATTAATGATTATAAATAATTTAAATAACATGGGATGATTAAAATTAAAAAATTAATAAGAAAATGACACATCATAAAAAAATACTACATAACATGCTCTCATAATTGTCAACTAAGCAAAAACATATTATCTTTTAGTTATATAGAAAGATTCGGTACATATTTTTAAAATCCTAAGTAAATTACAAATTTTAAATTATTAATAAGAATAATAAGTTTTAAATTTATTGAGATCGATATTTTCTAATTTATAATTTGTAGTTTTATATTTTATCATATGCATTATGTGTACAAATTATAAAAACACTTAAAGAAATAAATAAAGGCTTGTACAGACTATACTACATTATATTGGTTTTTTTTTTTATTTGACAATAAAATTTGGTTTATAACAAGAAAACGAACAAAAAAATTCAAACCTAAAACCTATGTTATATATGTTTTTGAATAAAATAATTACCACGAATTCACCTAATAAAAAGAAATAAGAGTATTCGTTATACAAATGCTTAATCACTACATTGGAGGTTTTCAAGAATCACAGGTATGTATGGTTCGAGTTTTACATACTCCTCGATTGAATGTTTCTGTAGCGAATGCAAACTATTAACTATTAACTCGATGTTAAATATTTTTTATAAAAGTTGTCATATTATATACTGAAATGAGACAAAAATCTTATTACATCCATCGAAGATGTTCTACGAGCTCGTCCATGGCCGCTTCCATCTCGTCGTTTTTGGACATTAATGCCACCAAACTCTTCCACCTCGTCGAAATGGGTAACGTTCGGAAATAAGAAAGGGTTGGACGAGCTACGTGTGGGGCCCGAGTGTAGTATCTGTTGCATAAAAAAAATCAAAAAAAGTTCAAGGAAGAGGTAAAGAAAAGGTCTTAATGCTAGGAGTAGTTCTTAAATTGGAACATGCTGACGTGCATAGTTGTCGACTCGTTGTTTTCGACTCGACTCAAAATCCTAATTTTTGACTCGTGACTCGAAACGTAACTCGAATCGTAAAAGTCAGGATATTTGATAATCTATATTTTATTGTAGAAAAATAGTATTATATTTATATATTAAGTTAAAAATAAGTTTATAAAAATAAAAAATTTCAAAAAATAATAAATTATTTTGTGACTCGTGACTCGGAACACGACTCGGACCACAAAAAATGATTCATGTTACGAGTCTGGAGCAAATACGAGTCATCCACCGAGTCGCCTCGTTTTTACTTCATTTTGACTCGACTCGTACGAGTCGACTTGTGACTCGTACGAGTTTAACAACTATGCTGACGTGGCATTTAGGAAGAGATTTAAAAAGAACCTTATTAATAGAGACCTAAAATGAAAGAAAGAGACTAAGAGAGGCAAAATCACTAGAAAGCTATAATGGCTTTTTTTTGTTTTTTTGTAAAATTAGTTTCGATTCAGACGTGTTGTAGGCAATTTTAACCAACAAATCGTTGGACCTTCAACCTCATCCTTATGGAAAATACTTTGAGATAAGAAACTCAAGACTCGAATCTGAGACTTTGGAGAAAACTGAGCTCCCGGACCCACATAGTGGATTTAGAAGATTTTTATAGTTCGGAGAAAACGTGGAGCACATTACGTTGACTACTTCCATTCATATAAAAAAAAAATTAGATTGATGGATTGGAGTTGATTTAACCTCGTTACTCTTGTACCTACTCTTTTGTTCAATAACCTGATTACTAGTACAATAATTGATGAGATGGTGATAGAATTTTTTAATTTATAAGCCTAAAAATTCGGATAGTAATATGTAAAAATTCAAAGGGGGAGTTTAAAAAAATAGATTAAATGAAATTGTGATATTTACTTGTCACATTCATTTGTTTAAGAAGATTAATTCTTTTACCTAATCTCATCTATTGATCTTGTCATATGTCATGATTTTGTAAGAAGATTTTTAGGTTGATTGATTAGGAGGATTTATCATTTCTCTTATATAATATATGAAAATGCTTAATCTTCCTAAACTAATAGCCTAAATATCCCCCTAACGATTAGATGATTACATGTAAAAAAATCAAGGGGACAAAATTATGAAAGAGAATTAGTGGATCCTATATGTCACTTTTTTTTTTATAGTTTTAGGAGGATTTTTAACATAATATTTAAAAAGATTATCATTTTCTTTAATATATACCTTTAATTTCTTTACAACTTTAATTATCATTGCATCTAATGAGTGGATGAGGTGGTGAATTCTTTCTGCAAAATAACTTTACCTATTTTTTAACAAGCGTTCATGTCCTCCTTTCCTCGATTTTTTTTTCAAATTTTTATTATTTTATCAAAAGTCAACACCTAACCCACTTATTATTGTTTGTATCGAGATCTGTGAGTTATATATATATATTTATTTTAAATTAGATCTGTGATATATAATATGTCATCATAAAGGAAATGGCTAAATAGTTTCATTTAATTGTTTGTATCGAGATCTGTGAGTTATATAATAATATAATATGTTTGTATCAAGTCGACGATTGTTTTGTTGTTGTTTCACTAAAAATGAAAATAACGCTAAAATGGAACATGAAACTTCTCTATACCTATATCTATCTATCAATATCTTATCTATCTATATCTATATCTATATCTATATATTAACTAAAAAAAGTAGTTAACCTGACTTTTTAAAGACCTCGTCAAATCTAAAACTATATTAAAATATTATCACATAAGATTTTATATCAAGTTGCATCCCCACATTTTTTACATTTTAAAAAAAATATCATAATCTCAAAATTTGAACTTTATTTTCGTCAATAATATCAAATAATCAAATAACTAAATACTAAGACCAATAAAATCTATATATTACACAAAACTAATAAAAAATCTTGACATTACAATTAAAATATCTAGTGTTCTAAATCTCTTCTCTAGCTATTAGTTATATAAGATTTGATTTTATTATATTTAAACTTTTTGTGTATGTGATCGTATACCCATATAAAATTATTAAAAAAAGAAAAAAAAGAAAACAAAAACCTATCAAGCTCTCAATTATTCCAGTTCATTGTCTTTACATCTTAATTATTTTACATATGTGTTATATATAAATATGGAATGAATATCCATATTTTTAGGAGATCTTTTGGTTATATTAGAAGATTTATTACTTTAAGATGAATCCACTATTATATTATAAATATAGCCTCTTAATGAGATGAATAATAGAATTCTCCATCCTCTATATATCTCTTGTCTCTTGTTCTTTATCTTGTTTTATAGTTTTATAACACGTTATCAGCACGCTCTAAACCTTAAAAAAAAAATTTGGGCCGATCAATTTTCGAAACATTCCAGTGATTAACAAAATTTCGGCTAACAAGTGACAAGCATCTACCTTCAATACAATTTTTTTTTTTTTAATCGGCATCCGTCAAAGTATAATTTTTTTAATTCTTTTAAATTCTTGTAGCTGATTGATTCTTTTTTGTGTTTGAAGTTTTTATTGGTCAAAAAGGTTATGTTTTTCTGATTTTAGTCTCACATATTACTTTTAGTTTCAAAGACACCTTAATGAACATTTATCATAAGGTAGTATGCATATCCAGTTAATTATTAATTGGACCGGTTGCAAAGTTTGAGCTAATATGGCTGATTTGAGGGTTGATACATGTTATGCGTTTCACTCTACCGGGGATTTAATGCAACCAGTTGCGTCTGGGTCGTTCAAGATCGTTTTAATTTTATCTCTTGTTCGTCATGAATCCGATCTGCGGAGGTATATTCGAATAACTTTTTTGAGTATTAATCTTATTTTTTTTTTCTGGTTCATTATTAAAATTATACATTTTAAGTCAAATCTTATTTTTTTTTTTCTGGTTCATTATTAAAATTATACATTTTAAGTCAATATTTTCAAGTTATTAAAATCAAAATATTTATTCTTAATCTTTTGATGGTCGATTGGAAACTAACGAAAAGCTTTATGTAATTTGAGTTGTACTAATATTGAAAAGGTATGAATTTTTTATTTAATCTAAACCATCCATTCGATGATGATAGTCATGATAGGCTATCAACACTAATTTTGATTATTACCATGTTTAATTCGATCGCTGTTTGGGGCTGGGTGACTTGACTTGTTCATATTATTATTATTCAATAATTAACATCGATTTGAGTCTACTGAAGACACATTGATCTTAGGATTAGTTTAATATTAAGTCTGTAAACTTGTTGATTGTTTATTTTTTTGAGAAAAAACCTCTATTGTTGCGGGCGAGATCTAAGTAACAGTTGATGTATAACGTTATAAGAGTGATTTATTCTTTATTGAAGAATCCATAAAATTTAGGTGGTGTATATATAAATATATGGGGAAAAAAAGTATTATTTTACATAGATATATGGGTTGGTGCGGATGAAACATTGAAGTAATAATAGATAAATTAATAGTTCTTAATGGAATGAAAGAATTTATGCATAAAGATAAAAGAAAAAAAAAATAGGATACCAATTCAGCCATTACACTATGTTTTTGAGTTTTTTCTAAGAAAGAAAAGAAAGGAATCTAATGGATTATAAAATAAGTTGTGTTTTTGAGTTTATTTTTAAGATAGAAAAAAAAAGAAAATGATATGATTTGAGGGGGTAATCTAGTTGCTTTTGTTTAAAAAATTTTCTCCCCATATTTGGGATGATTTGAGAGGAAACAAACTTATCTTTTAATCTTTTCTTTTCTTTTATAAATCAATCTCAAGAACATAATGTTAGAGTTATAATCCACGACCGAGGTCATCTGGTGGAATATGTGATATTGAGGTAATACTTGTAACTTAATTATTTATTGGAATCAATATTTGGTTCTCATGAAAATCTTGATGATTTGTACTATCTGACTTGACAATTTCCACATGCATGTTATATGTATTAATCAAGTTTAGCTTTATTGTAACATTACCGTATATGGTATTTTGCATATATGCATCTAAATTGGTTTTTATGTGGTTATTATTAAGACATACTTATATCATGTTATATTGTTATAGCAATATCATATTTTCAAAGTGATAGATATTGTGATTTTAGATATGAGTACATGTTTTATATTTTGGCTAATAAACAAATTAAGTTTGTACTAATTAGCTTCAATTATATCTTGATATGGCTGTATACTTCTAAGAACTTAATTGGTAGTTATATTTTGCTTTTAAGTCATGGCTAAAGCTTACTAAGGTCATATGTTTTAGCAATATAACATGCTTGAATTGATATTACGAGTATCGGTTTTACCTCATATTCAAATGACAGTAATTATCATAATGTTGTATGATATTGCTAGATTTGAATTATGGAATTTTGTATCAACAAATTTTTCTTATAAAGAGAAAAAGTGCTATTGAAAGCATAAGAATAAGATATTTGAGTTGACTCAAATTGAGTTGAGTGTTTGACATATATGTGTGACTTATGTTTATATATGGATTTATTTGCATATGAAATCGTTCATTAATTAGTTAATGGTATAAATGTATTTAGCGAAATTGTGTAACTTCACTATTATAGAACAACTTCACTGTTTAATATTGCTATACTCTCATATGAATATGATTTGGCCAAAGAGAAAAGAAAAGTGTGGTTATGTACTAATTTCTTCTATGTGGCTTGTATTAAAGTACTTATGGTCATAAATAATTATTTATGGACTTTGTTTATATGGTTGATTGGCCTGACCGGATCGACCATTTCGGGTCAATGATGATGCGAAAAATGTAGAAGAGTTCGGAGATTCTTCAAAGTGGTTGTTTAAATTGTGAATATTTGCTCTATATGAATGTATATGCCAAGCATAATAAGGATTGAATCCTTAAGTTAATGGAACATATGCAAAGGAGAGGTAAGTAAGCCTATACATCATCAATCAAAAGACCATTTAGTGTTTAAAATCGATGCATCGTCTAAATGGGCCATCAAAGTCGTAACATAAAGTTTGCGTGATTAATTGCTCAGTTGATAAGATTGAGAGCATGTTCCATATTGAGGCAATAATGATTAGTTTTGTAATGATTATTTGAGAGCAAAATGAAAAAGATTTGGGGCCATGTTATTTAACATGCAATAATTTGAATTCGCATCATGCCAAGAATTTATTGTGTTTCCTCCCCATTGAAATTGGTTTATGGTCAGAAACCACATATGTCTCATAAGAGTTTTGAATGTGCAATATATGATTAAGTTGCTCAACCACAATGTACAAAGATGAGACTTCAAAGAATGTTGGAAATAATGTTGGAAAAATAGACGTGCCTTGGAAGTGTGTATGCTTATGCTTTGATTCAGTTCGAAACTGTCTGATTAAACTAGACATTAGTATGGCTGTTTTGGGTATGAGTTGGAACATGAAAGAGGTGTACGTATTCAATAAAGCCATAATTGGAATATTTGTTTATGGCTTAAGTTTTTCATTGACATGATTTGGTTTTCCCAACATTAGGGGGAGACGTTCCCAACATTAGGGAAAGATGGAAAGCAGCTGAAATGAGTAATAATGAATTATCAAAGATCCTCACATCAATCAATATAAACTTAAAGTTTGTGGGATAATCCATTCACATGATTTAGTAATTGCCAGCAATGTAAACTGACCCAAAAGCTGCTAATGCTCCTATTGGTAATGAGTCTGCGCACATTTGAAAGAGGTAGAAAAGTCGATTCCAAATAAAAAGCCTCGAATGAAAAAGAGCATAAAGTTAAGATGGTCAAAGTCGAGGTATAAAAGACCCCATAAGAGATTGATGATGAGAAACTAGACATGAAGGTTTCGAGAAACCCCGGGTATTTGGAAATAATGAGATCTCAATGAATTGTGACATGTTTAGGTACTTGTGGAATCAAAAATAAATAAAAAAAAGACGTCGAGATTGATTGAATATGATAGTGCTAAGAGTATGTATAATGGTGAGGATCTTGAAAGCATGCATGCAAATGAGACATACGATAGTAGTTTGGGACGTGGAGTCTATGCACTTGAAAGTGCGGAATTATTTTATGGTGGAAGCAACTATTGAAAATCTGGCAATATTAGATACTTGATTTGCGTCTAAAGAATAAGAATAAAGCTCATTTTAGAGATTTCATGAACAGGACTCATGATTTTGGATGCTTGAAACACGTGTAAAAAGTTCTCGAGAATAGAAAGTATTATGTTTGAAACTTATAAATAAATTCGGATATGAGTATGATATAAGTTTCATGTATTTTGATGATTTGAATATTATGGACTCTGATAAAGTGTCCAATGATGATTGAATTATTAAATGTGAAATAAAAAGACAATGTTTGTCTTGTTTGTGAATCTTAGAGATAAATGATGTTCATGCTTATGAGGTCAGATGATATTGTAATGCCCCTTTTGACTTTCAAGATAATGATCACAATATTGAGTTGAAGTGTCACTGAATCACTGAAATTGAAGCAAAGAGATTTATTTTATTCAGACACTTAATATGCCAAACATCGAATATGTTTGAGAATGATAAGTATTTTAAGTGATGTGATTATGAGGGGGAGAAGATACGCGTTGCACTCTTTTTCAGTTGAGCAAGGCTTTGTCCCACTGGGTTTTCCTATCAAGGTTTTTAATGAGGCAACATCCTCAAGCGTATCAAAAGAATTATGTACTCTTTTTCCTTCACTAGATTTTTGTCCCATTGGGTTCTCTCTAGTAAGGTTTTAACGAGGTATAATGTCTTTTAATAATGGACATCCAAGGGGGAGTGTTATATATAAATATGGAATGGATGTCCATATCTTTAGGAGATCTTTTGGTTATATTAGGAGATTTATTACTTTGAGATGAATCCACTATTGTATTATAAATAAAGCCTCTTTATGAGATGAATAATAGAATTCTCCATTCTCTATATATCTCTTGTCTCTTGTTCTTTATCTTGTTTTATAGTTTTATAACAATATGATCTTTCTTTTGTTTTAAAGTACTCGATCATGGGGAAAACCATTGATACAAATTTTAATTATAAAATTTTTATTTGATTTATTTTGTTTTTCGTATGTAAGTTTTGATAGAAAAGGGTTTTCTTTTTTGTCAAAGAATTAATCCAATTTATGTTGAATATTACATGTGTTTGAGGATTGTATGGATTTAGATGATGACTCAGCTGTTTTTCAACCTTTAAAGGTAAATTTTTTGAATATGATTTTAGTCATAGTTGTCGACTCGTAACTTTTGACTCGACTTGAAAACCTGTTTTTTGACTCATGACTCGAAATGTGACTGGATTCGTAAGAGTCCGGACATTTGTATATACTACATAATATTGTATAATTATATATATGTGACGTATTTATAAACAAAATATAAGTTGATTATTTTAATATATTACCAAAATATTACATATTAGATACTTTTAAGTCATAAACTTAAATTTTATCTCCAAATTCATACTAAAAGAATAAAAAATACATATATCACGTACAAAATAATGTAACGTTAAATATGAATATAATATATAGCCATATTATCAAGCTAAAACAATCATAAATTTGCGACTCGTAGTGACTCGTTTCAAATTCACACCGCGACTCGTAAGAGTCGGGAGAAAAAAGAGTCACACAACGAGTCGCCTCATTTTCGGTCTAAATCGACTCGTCGTAAGATTCGACTCGTGACTCGTAAGAGTTTAACAACTATGATTTTAGTTGCCGAACATGTTTATATTAAAAATATATTTAACATGTGTTCATATTACTTAACTAGGTTTTTGGCTCGTGGGTTGCACGAGTTAACATAAATTCTTAATGAATAACTCAACAAAAACTCAATGTAAAAAACTATCATTGAATAACGAACATAAATTTTTCTGAAATTCAAGTAAAATGTCAAAAAACACAAAGTAATAAATATTATTACAATGAAAAATTATAAATATCAGAATGGGTGAATGTTTTCATCCCTCCCCATTCTTTCCCACATGCAAGGTATGTTTCACCATTCTTTCTCTATCTCTTTTCTCTTAAAAGAAGACAAAAAAAAAAACAAGAAAAAGATGAAACATATATCTTGAGAAGGTGGAAAAGAAACCAGAAACCACCATAACCACTTTGCTCCCCATCCCTTAGGTGCATATAGGGTAGGAGCGATTTTTCATCTGACTACCGGTCAGTCACTACCTTGCTCACCTACGTACTTTCTTCACTCTCAAAGAACTAAACATAGAGTATATAGAAAAATTATATTCAACTTAAATTAAAAAAACTTTTTTATGGCATCTTAAATTTAAATAGAGTATAAACTTCCTTTTATATAAATTGAAAGATTATAAAGAGATAAATATAAGTTCTCTTTAATAATTAATAATATATGACATTTAAAAAATACTACTATATATATATTTTAGAAAAAACTAAACAAATATTATATTTCTCATCTAAATAAATATACCACATAAGATTTTTTATATAAAAAATTATAAAATGTAATTTTAATCCTAAACAAAACATAAATTTTGCAAATGAAAGTTAACAATTTGATTAAATAATAGTTATATTTTTATAGAATATATAGAAAAACTAATTTAAATATGAAAGTGAAATCAAGGTATTTTCCATGAGGAACCGGAAGTCCAACAAATCACTGGTTAAAATTGACTCTAACACGTCTGAATCGAAACTATCTTTACCAAAAAAAAAATATGAAAGTGAAATTAATATGATATAATAAAATATAAAGTTCTTGTATTCAAAATAATAGTAATTAATTAATATTTAATGGTAAATTAGTTTATTAAGTAATAGATAATATATTTATATTTAGTTGGATAATAGATAACTATCTTATTATAAAAAAAAAGTGCTAAAAAACCAAAAAATAACACCTAAGTCAGAATCCTATGTGGCAAATAAAGATAATTATTACATAATCAATAACATATCATCTCTTAGTTATATAGAGAGATTAGTTTAAAAAAATAAAATTTAATGTATAATATATTAAGATTTCATACGGAGTATTTTTATGTGAAGTGTTTTTTTTATTAATCGTGATAACACATATAAAAAAGACAAAACATGTAACAATATAATCTTTACAGAAAACATATATAACATTGTTATATTCTAATTAATATATGTAGAATATGTTAATCTAAAAATAATATTTTTTTTCAACAATAAAATGATAATGACCTATTGTCATTTTTTAATATTCAAATATTATTAAGTATGTCCCAATCTACAACTTTGATGGACATATAATGAATTTGTAATATTCAAATATCGCCAAGCATAACACAATACACAACTTCTATAAACTTATTTTTAAAAATTAGTTTGATATAAAACTCATAGTGTTAACATATAAATCAAATTTTTATTACTAAAGTTTGTAAACTAAATTTTGAACCATAATAAATTGACATGTAATATTGGTAATGTCTTAAGTTCGTGTATTGGACACGAGTTTAAAATCTAGTTAATATATTAATTGTAATCGATAAGTTTTTAATACATCTAAATATCTTGCGGATATTAAAGACACCAATTAATTTTCTTAATTAAACATGAAATATGTAATAGGCGTATTTAAATTTGTGTGTATACAAAATAAAATAATATATATATATATATTATATATAGGGTAACACTCCGGTGAGAATACTTTTAAAATAAGAACGGTGAGAACACTTAAAAACATCATTTTGATGCATTAAAAGTCCATAAAACTAATATAGTGCTTAACTAATTATCATTATTTAAATGTTTAACAACACATTGATCCGTCAAAATCGAAAAAATCACGTTTTTTGTTTTGTGCATCCATCAAAATGATGCATTCAACAAAAAACGTAATTTTTTCGATTTTGATGGATCAATGTGTTGTTAAACACTTAAATAATGATAATTAGTTGTGCACTATGTCAGTTTTATGGACTTTTAATGCATCAAAATGTAATTTTTAAATGTTCTCATTTGTTCTCATTTTAACTTGGTTCTCATTTGATTGACACCCTATATATATATATATATATATATATAGTGGTCTTCGAACACCTTGCAATTCTAGCAAATGAGGATTCAAAACATAGCAAGAGCATTTTTTTGAAAATTTAACATCGGTATTGTTATAATTAATTATTGAGTACATATTAATTTAAATTTAAATGCCACATACCATTTAAATACGTAGAATATGTCATCTTCTTAGAGAAACTAACATGAAAACGACAAGTAAGAAAAAGATGATGTGACATTAGTATCACTCACACCTCTTTTTGTTTAAAACTAGAGTGGTCCACACTACTGTTTGTTTGTACTCACAATTTTAGAATCTGCCACATCCACTTAACTACAAAAACCATATAATCATCATCCAGATCTAACATTATTATTATCTTAAAAGAAAAAAAAATTACGGGCACACACTTAAACAAATATTTACCCTTTCATAAAAACCCAAATCTCTCATAAATTTCAAACAAATCTCATAAAAAGGTAAAACACATACTTACACCCATTGTAATTCTGGTAACAACTATCATCTTCCCCGACTACCCGTTGTAGATCCGGAAATGATGAGAAAGAAGTGATGGGTTTCAATTTTAGATGATAAAGATGGTGTTGTTGGTGAAAAGTCTGGTGGTGGTGCGGCAGCTCCTGGTGGGATTGGGGTGGTGGTGGCGCGGCTGTGAAGTGGTAGTGGGATGATGTCGAGTGGTGAAAGGAAATGTTGGGTGGTTGTAGATGGTGTTGTGGATGACTCTGAAAGTGTTTAATGATTTTTCCGGTTACCGAAAGACGGCAACAGTGGGTGGCTGGCCGGAATGGGAGAGAGTTTGCTTTGTTTGTTTGTTTGTTGTGCAAGTAAAAATGAAAGTGAAAGTGAGATGTGGATGTTGTAAGAAGTGAGTGAGCTGTGGTCCAACCCCTACATCATGTTTGATGGGGGTGTACTCAAATAAAGCCCCTATATATATATATAGAGAGAGAGAGAGAGAGAGACATGGTTAATACAATTGTACATGTATTAATCTATGTATAGATTTAAAACTTATAATGTTAAGTAATTTTATGAATCATTTCATTGTTGCTATGTGAAACTTGACTAGATACATTAGATTTATATTTAACAACGATGTGTTGTGTAACTTGTGTTGTTTTCAAATTTATATGTATGTGTTATTGCTTAACTTTTACATTTAGATTTAAGTACTTAACAGAAGCTTTTTAATTCTTAGATTTTAATGATAGTGTCGTCTTGGTAAATCTATACATTATTATCCTAGCTATGGCAATTAGAAGTTGTATCCGCTTCGGCTGAAGCCAACTACATATAGTAATTTTTTCTAAAATCAGTTCCTCAGTCGTCTTAAAATCATATAGGGGACATCTTCATGTTATTTTTACATTTTAAGACTTTTTTAACAAAGTTAAGGAAAGACACAATGAACTAAAGGCTTCTAATATTTTGTTTCAAACAATGGAATTTTAAGATTTTGCTTCTATCAATAGCTTTTAAATTATTTTTTATATATTATGCAACTTTTTTTATTTTTTATCTTTTACATATTCATATACAAACATCGTTGCAAATCTAATAAATCATTTGTTTATTTGATTATTTCTATTTATTGTTTATTTGATTATTAACATGCGGATTATCTTAATATATATACATGCAATTCATATTGTTTTAATAATTAATGTATTCTTGAATATTTAAACATTTGATTACTATGTTTCTAGCAATGGCACAATATTTAATTATTTATAATATGTGTTGTTCACTTTTAAAGGTTTTTGCAATTACTTTGTTTCTATGTTATTGAATCTTACATATTGATAAGAGAAAATAGCGTAAATAACTAAAAACCATCTTCAATATACAAAAATATCTAACTTTTTTTCAATTCATCAAAAATACCCACAAAATCGTAAGACCGTAAGGAGGAGAAGCGGATCGCAAGAACTGCTTGCGGATCGCAAGCACTGCTTGCGGATCACAAGGAATCCTTGCGATTCTCAAGCAAGGCTTATTGCAAGCCTCAAGCAGTTATTGCGATCCGCAAACACTGCTTGCAATTTTGACTTTTTTGACTTACGAATAAGATTTTTTAAAAGTTAAATGTAAAATAATGATATAAAGTTAAATGTAGATGCTACATTTTGAAAGTTTTTATATACAAGAGATAATTAATTATATGTTAAATTTGTATAATGTAACACCCCAAAAATATAAAAGATAAATAAATCAATATTTTATGTATTTTAGCCCTTAAAATAATTTCATAGTATTTTGTTTTGAGATAAAGGGTTAATTTAGTTCGAACTTTAGTGGCTAGCGGGTATAATACCCACTTAAAATAAATAAAACGTAGCAAGAGAGTGGGATGTCCAGCCACTTTGTGTTGATGATTCATGTTTTCACCATCTAACTCCCTCTCAAATTTTCTCTTCCACTAATTCTTCCATAACCTTCTTAATTCACAAAATTAATATATGAAATTCACTCCCCAAATTCTCTAATTCAAATTAAAGAGCTAAAATTTAATTGAGGGTTTGATTATCCTTGGAGGGGAGTTCAAAATTGACAAAAGGAATGAGATTGGATTTCAATTGTATTATTGTTCTTTTGAGGTAAGAAATTCTTCCTAATTGTTAAATTAAGAAATTAGGCTTCTTAATGATTGAAATTTGGGGTTTTTGTTATTTTTGGAAAAGAACCTTAATGGAACTAAAAGGGGAAATTAGCGGTTAATGCAAATGAGTTTTTATGATAAAACCCCATAGTAATAAACCTTATGTTTTTTGGTGTTTAGCTAGAATTATGGTATGAAAATCATTATGAATTTGTGTTGAAATTTTTTGTGAAGCCAAACATCATAAGGAATGAGTTCATAGTGAATTTAGTTTGGTAATGAAGGAGAATTGAGATAATGGAACTCATAGATATGTATTGTATATGAATAGGTGATGGTGAAGACCACCTAATTGTTCATAATAGTCAAGTAGAGCCTAATAGTCAAAGTTAAGGTGAGTGTATATGCATATGATCATGTTC
Organism: Erigeron canadensis; assembly: GCF_010389155.1. Lineage (NCBI taxonomy): Eukaryota > Viridiplantae > Streptophyta > Magnoliopsida > Asterales > Asteraceae > Erigeron > Erigeron canadensis. Next base: position 8,973,987 of record NC_057769.1, on the reverse strand, counting down.
TTGTTATTAGAGGTCATAAGTGGGTAAATTTCTATGACCCATATGTTTGTTGAATATGAAGTGAGTAAATTCATACTAGTCAAATTGTTGATTTAATGAATAAAAGCTAGTAGGTGGGTAAATTTCTACTAGCATAATTGATGTTTGATGATAAAAGCTAGTAGATGGGTAAATTGCTACTAGCATAATGTGAATTTGAATATGTGAGCTAGTAGGTGGGTAAATTCCTACTAGCCAAAGTGAATGATAAAGACTAGTAGGTGGGTAAAGTCCTACTAGCATAATCCATGGCTAGGGGTGTCCATCAAACCGTCAAAACCGGACCAAACCGGGGTACTTGGATTGGTTTGGTCGGATTGAGTTGTTAAAGCCTGGTCTGACGTTTTAATTTTTGAAAAACCGGGTTCCTTGGTCCGGTTACGGTTTGAGCAAAACGTAAACCGTCAAGACCGGACCGGACCAAAAGATATATATGTATATATATAATATATTTACTTCACATATTTATCAACTTTTACCGAAGATATTCTACTTACATATTTTAGTATTATGCGCAATATATTATCAGGTATTTTAGTTCAGATATATTATAAAAAAAAATTTGGTAGACAATTATAAGATATTCTAATAAATATTTATTTATATTATATAAATATACTTTTTCTTTCATTCTTTCCTATTTTTAGTTTATCCTTTTATTTTTTTTCATTTTCATTACTCCACTATTTTCCACTCAAAGATCAAAATTATAAGACTCGAGTCCTTCATCACCTTTAATATTTCATATTTTGTGAGTATAAAACACAATATAATTGTAACTTTATTAGTGTTTTTATTAATAATATTAAGATCATAGTGTTCGTGATATTTATTTGAGTAATAAAAGAAAGAAAAAAATATATATATACGGAATATATATGCATAAAATTATTTGGGGATGAAAATGAAAAAAAAGAAATCACGAAACCGTTGAACCGGTCAAACCGGACCGGCTTACATGGTTTGGTTTGGTCCGGTTTGACAACACACCTGGTCCGGTTTGGTTTGAGATTTAGTCAAAACCGGACCAAACCGGACCACGAACACCCCTATCCATGGCCATGTTGAAAATGATTTAAGATGATTTTTGTGTTTATGATTGATATGAATGAAATGTCTATCAAAAGATAGGCTATGAATGATGCTTGATGCTTTAATGTTTTGGTAACTTGATTATAATCATATGTATATGCATTCACTAAGCGTTGCTTAAAGTTTTAGTGTTTACTCCTTTATAGGAGTCGGTAGTAGCCGTGGCAAAGAATTGAGCAAGTAAATGTGCCTTGAATGAAGCTTTTTGGGTAAGAAGTTATTACCATTATGTATGATCAATTGGATGGTTAGTAGTCCCTTTTGACCCATGTGCTCCCAAGTACCTCCAAGTTGGTGTTTTGTATAGGATAATTGATGAATGAGGTTTTATGGTCATTGTAATGTAACTTTTTGTAAAATTTCAGTTTGGTCAAATAATATTGAAGTATGAAGTCAAGGTGTTAAACCTAAATGTTTGGCAAAATCGGTATGATGACCCACTTTGTGGTGTATTGTATTTTTGAACAATTGTAAGCTCTTGGAATGTTTTAATATGTGTTTATAACTTATTTGATTTGTTAAAGTATTTTGGAAAACTTGTAATTGAGTCGAAAACATTGAAAATTGATCAAAAGGCCAAAGTTTGATTCAGATCCACGCGCGGACTCTGAGATGCCTAGTGCGGAAGCTGTCAGGCCACCTACGGATGATGCAATCAGCATCTTCCGCCCTTCTTTGACTTTTTCGCTTACTTTTCACGAAGCATCGTTTGATCTTTCCGAGTTTTGAAACTCATATACTAGTCTTATTTCATTATTTTAAGAACATTCCAAGTGTCATTTGTTGATTTGGAACACTTTGATTTTTGACTAAAATTGGCTATATTTTTCTAAGTTTAAAGTTTTTCCCAAAGTGTTCAGTAGTTAAGGTCGATTGCTTTGATAATTTTGGTCATATAATTATGGGCGTTACATATAATATCATAATTTAACAAACATAGATTATAGATGTTGCAAAATGGTGATGTTGTCATTTTTAAAATCGTTTATTTATTGTGATCTCTCTAAACACCGTATACATATTAATATCTTTTATTTATATATCATAAGATATTAACGATGTAAACTAAGTAGTATAACCAATTCTCACCTGTTTACCCTTTTTTATATTTATTACGTCAAATGATAATAATCGCATGTTTACCCTTTTTTATATTTATTACGTCAAATGATAATAATCGCACGCTAAATGTAATAAAGAAGTAAACAAAAAAATGATTTAAAATATAATGATATAAAATTTAGGAATTATTTTTCATATTTATATCATTAAAATTATTACTTTTCATAATTATAAATTGCAAGGATTAGTTTTCATAATTACTGACTTATTAAATCAAAAATATAGAAGTTTAAAAAAGTGTATGCATTAGCATTTTGATCTAATGACTCTAATTAAAAGTTAAGTTTTATCTTAAGGTCCAAACTTTTACACTTTAAAGTTAAGGTTAGTCTTTCATATACATTTAGAGATATTCTAAATACTATAACTTTTATTATCATTATTCTTATAACGACAGTGATGTTTAATCCCAACAAAATTGGAATTTGAAGGAGGTACGACGTAGACATTTTTACCCATATTCAAAGGTAGAAAAGTTGCAGAAAAAAATCTCGACAACAAGAAGATAAGCAGAAGAGGAAAACTCTCGATCTTAAAATTGGATCTCTCTCAGATCTCATATCTAGAGCAACTCTAAGAGATAAATAGAGAGGGAGTAGTTGAGAGAGAGAGATCGAGAGATCAATATGCAAATTATTTTTTCTATTCTTATAAATCAAGGGGAATGTAACCCAATTATATGTTCTATCTATAATTAAGATGTCATTAATTAAAGCATCATAAATACATGATACATTTTTCGATATATGCATGATAAGGTATGTTTTACTTGCGAATGTAAATATTGTTGTAACCATATGATATGTAGATGAATCTGGTTCCTTAATTTGATAGATATAACAACCATACACGAATTATTAGATTATGGATGAATTGTCATAGGTTATATGTTTGAGGTTACAAAAACTGCACAAAAATTATATATGTTTTTCACTCACGGTTTTTTTTTTAATTTGAATTTTTATTGAGTTATTTTGTTAGAAATCTAGCTCGTGCAACGCACGGGCCAAAAACCTAGAAAGTTATGTCTATTTGATGTAGCTTCAAAATGCGGTAAACTATATTCCAGAACCCCGAGGTAAATCGAAACTAACCTATAGACGTGCTTTCTTAGGTATTAAGCTAAAACGTATGATGTTTTCCTTGTTTAGATTATTTAGATATGACGAATCTTTATGACTTAAATGTAGTTAGGTAACAAAAGAAACACCCACATTGTTTTGTGTGTAAACGTATTAATTATGTTGGATTCGTAAACGTAGTGTATGCTTTTACTTGAAAAAACCATACATTAGAAGTCAGAAAGAAATTAAAAGAATGGCTGATGGGCTTCATTGTAAGGAAGGTTCTTTGCCTTTTAATCTGCTTGGTTGTATTGGTGGCAATATGAATCGAGTTTCAAACTGGAATTTTTTATTCGATGTTTTTGAAGCTCGGTTAGCTAGATGGAAGGCGAATTGTATCTCAATTGTGGGCAAGGTTTTAAATCCGTATTGGAAAGTTTACCCATTTAGACTAAGTGGTATGAGGGGTTTTGGGGGAGGGGGGTCTTTTGACATGTGGCGCCAACTAGACATGATGACATTCCACCAAAAATGATGGTATGAGGCATTCCAACACAAAGGGACATCTCTTGCCATGTGTCTTTGACCAAATCTTTTTTTTTTTTTTTATAGACTTTTATTTACATATTTTTATTTATATACTAACATTATATACTTTTTACTATAGTTTAAATTATATGGTTATTACTACACTTTTTAAATAAGATAAAGTAAATAAAATTCCATAAAATCCATTACATAAACAACTAAATAACATAAACTTAGAACACAAAATTAAACTAAAGAAGAACATAAAAAAAAGACATAAACTTTGACAATTTTAAAAAACTACTAGTTACCGCCGTAATACTTTCCCCGAATTTCCTTTTTCATCTCCTCCATGATACTACGTTCTTCGTCGTCAAGATAGCTATAATTTTTCGCCATCATCTTCAACTCCTCCCTTTTCCCTTTTTTTTTTCTTTAAGTAACAATTTTCTTTCACTTAACTCCGCACGTTTATTGCTTGATTCCATTAAGCCATGCAATTCTTGTGTAACTTTCTCAAAAACTTCCGTGTAGTCAATACGCCGAACCAAACCCGAACCCGAAGCCGACCCCGATGCGGAAGCCCTTTTGGCCGCGTCTCGGCCTATGGGTCGAATATACCGACCTTCAACTTCCTCATCATCGTTTAAATCAATGTTCATCCTAATGCTTGACCCTTCGCTTTGTGGATCAATGGATGAGGAAGTTTTGGACCTTTTGGCGGTTGGTTCACCGTGTGTAGCCTTTCCATCAAACTGGGCAATAATATGGAACCTTGAACTTTTCTTAACAAGTTCCCAAATAGCCATGTACGGGAACGGTTTGAGCATTGCTCCTTGATACTTGGCCAAAACTTTTTCCAAAATTTGAGCATCGTACCACCACTTTGATGGTTGTTTTTATCTTTGTGACGAGTGTAGATTTGGTTGAAGACGGCAACTTGAGACTTTATCTTTCGCCATTTCGAACCGAGCGAGTTTTGGTCACGGTAGTCATCTCCTTTATTTTCAAGAGTGCGAAACTTCTTGGTAATTTTGCGCCAATATATCTTCTCTTTTTGATAGTTCGCTACAATTCACAAAAAAAAAAAAACGAAATTATGTTAAAAAAGAAAAAAAACGAAACATTTAAAAAAAAAAAAAGAAGTCGAAGCCTTTTTTTTAAAAAAAAAACTAATACAAGTTTGAAAAGAAAAAAAAAATAACAGAAACATTTAACAAAAAAAAATAAAAAAACAGAAAGTTTTAAAAAAAAAAAACAAACAGAAACATTTTTAAAAAAAAAAAAACCGAAACCTATTTTTTAAAAAAAAAGACAGTAACATTTTTTTTTTTTTAAAAACGAAAACTTTTTTATTTGTATTTTTAAAACCGAAAACATTTTTTTTTTTTTTAAAAAAACCAAAATCAAATATTAACAAAAAAATAATTAAAGAAACCAAAATAGTATATAGAAAAGTACCAAACTTCGGGTCCTCCGTCACGTCGAGCCACGCTTTAGCAAAGCTAAATTCTTCATCTAGTGTCCAAGGGATGGGCACCGCTTTCGCCCTCGGTTCGTCGGGTCCTTTCTTTTTGTGATTTCATTTTTTTTTTTTTGTGATGGACCGATTTGCTCTTCTTGTACTTGGGTCTTTTGTATTATTTCAATATCCGGCGAGTGTGGTGTGGGTGATGGAGTCTCGACCATCCTTTGTCGTTCTAAAAGAAAGTGTAAAAAATATATAAGTATATAAAAGTGTACAAAAAATTATATAAGTATATAAAAGTGTACAAAAAATTATATAAGTATATAAAAGTGTCAAAAAAAAAATATAAGTAAATAAAAGTGTACCAAACATTTGTTGTGGACTATTATAAAATTGTGAAACGGGTTGACTTTGCCCCAAACCGAACATGTCGGGCATCGGTTGCATCGGCATCGGCATCGGCATTTGTTGCATTTGAGCCATATACCTTATAACCCCGGGACTATTCAAGACGTTTGGATCGTTAACATCGGGTGGAGTTTGGGTATTTGATCTTGGAAATCCATAGTTGAAGTTGTTGGGATACATGTGTTTTTTTTTAAAAATATGATAAGATAGTATAGAATAAAGAATGAGAAGAGAAGAAAGTGTAAAGAGTTGTGGAGAAAAGGTGGAGTTTAAATAGAGTTAAAATTCTTTTTTAAAAAAATAAAATTTTTTTTTTTTTTAGAAAAAAGAGGTGGTAACGGGTCTTTTTTTTTGGGGAAGGGAAAAAGAAGCTTTTTGGTCGAACAATTTTGCCCGTTCGGTTTGGGCATTGTTGGCTTGCGAAACGCCCTTGCGGGCCGATGTGGACCGCGTCCTCTACCTCGTTTGGGCCGAGAACGGTGGGCTTCAACGCCTCACACCATATAGTCTTACTAGTTTTTCTTGTTTAAAGTTCCCGATATGGTCATTAATGGTTTGGAAGCAATTATTAGAAAATTTTAATGAAGCGGGTCGACCGAGAATAAAAAGATTCATTGGGTATCGTGGGAGAGGGTTACTATACCGATTAAAGAGGGGGGTTTATTGGGTATTTGTAAATTAAAGGACTCGAATATAGCAATGCTCTCGAAGTGGTTTTGGAGATACAAAAATGAACCCGATGCTCTTTGGAGGAAGGTTATAGATGCGCTTCATGTTTCTAATAGAAGCTGGAATTCTGTTCCAGTTAAAGCCTCTCTATCGGGGGTTCGGAAAACAATTGTCGGGGTGGTGGATAAGTTCAAGGTGGAGGAAAGAAGGTTACCAAATTTATTCAAAGGAGTTTGTGGCAACGGAGACAATATTCGTTTTTGGCTTGATAATTGGATCAGTGATGTTTGTTTGAAAGATTTATTTCCTTCTATATTCAAGATGGAAAAAAATAAAAAGTACGTGCAAGGTGAGTGATAGATTTTGTCAGAATACTAAGATGTTTGTTGGCTGCCAGGGTGGTACTCGATGCCTTTGAATGGCGATATGATAAATGAATGGATTAGTTTTCGTAATTTGGTGGATGTTGTTCGACTATCTGATGATACTGATAAATGCGTTTGGCTTAGCGATTCCAATGAGAGATTCTCGGTGAAAAGTGCAAAAGATTTTGTTAGAAGCAAGACGAGCGTTAATGGGAGATTCGTGTTTAAATGGGCAAAAGGGGTGCCAAAAGAGTGTAATATATTTATGTGGCGGACTTCTCTTAATAGGATACCTACTTATAAAGCTCTCCAGGTACCTAATTGTAATTTTGGCTCTACGTTGTGTGGATTATGCAACTCATGGGACGAAACCATTGAACACATATTGTGCCACTGCCATGTTGCTGCATCCATTTGGGATCACATTAGTATGTGGTGTAAGGTGGATTCGATATTTGTTTCTTCAGTCAAGGATATTATCGAGTTGTCTAGCAAAGTTAATCTTGATAAGAAGTCGAGGAAGGTTTTCAAGTGTATCGTGTTCGTAACGCGTTGGTGCCTTTGGAAGGCAAGGAACGAGAAGGTCTTTGACAATGCAACGATTACTATTGAATATTGATAGGGTGTTCTTCGATATTAAGTCGATAGGTTTTTTGTGGTATAAATGTAGAGAAAAAAAATCAACTAGGTGGGAAGATTGAAATTCTTTCGATGTAACTTAATCATTGTAATTGTTATCTACTCCGCATGCGGAGTAGAGTGATATATGTGATATGATACTTTTTTTAAAAAAAAAAAAAGGAACTACAACAAAAGGGGGTCCCAATATAAATAAAAATTCATATATGTATTTTGGCTGTATTTATTTTTGAATGTAATATATTATATTTATATCTTCATGATACTCATGAATCATGATACTATTTTTTTTATTCTTATATAAAACTGTTTGTGCAAAAACGAAGATAATGATTAGGCATTCTACGGAGTTTTTAAAAAAAAAAACTTTTCAGCTTGACACCTACTTTAGGACAAATTATATGGCAACTTCCTTGTTGTTCGAAAACTTTGATATATAATATCTTGTTAACTATGATTTAAAATCTTAACTTTTAATATTGTGATTTTCTTTTGGAAAGGCGTGGATTACTAGGGTCTAGCATCGTTGTCTTAACCGGGTCCGAGCTATATACCCCTCACTTCCAATATTTAGTAGAAGGGGAAACCTTCAACTACACCGCCCGAAGGCACGACATTTAATTGGGATAAAACTTTGTTCCCTCTGCAGAACTCAAACCTGCTTCACTGGATGACCTTATTTATGAAATTACCTGAAATGTCCTTCCCAGCACGTAAAGCTAGTGTTAATTCGATTAGATTACAAAACCGAAGATAAAGAGATTGACCAAAACGGGGTATGCTAAATGGATTTGGTCGACGAATTTAATCATTTATTAATGTTATCCATTGCCAAGTTACGAAAAATGGTTGCTTTATAGCGACGATAACCCAATATTATTTGCAACGAAAATGGAAATGTACGCACAATCTTTTTGGTTTATCAAGTATTTTTTTATTTAACGGCCAACAAATTCTAAAGCCCAGAACTCTATTGGGGGTGTACCAATGACGGAATTTAACGTTATCTAACGCAACTGAGTCAAGCAGAGCCCAAAGTCGAGTTGCACCAATTCCAAGAAAACCAATTCAAAGCCAAGCCGGTGATCAAACCTATGTCTCGCGAGTAAAACGTAGGTGCCCTCACCACGCGGATCATAGATCACTGGCTAATTGTGCAAGGGGTTAAGTCTATGGATTTTCTTTGGTTCACTTATAGAGCTAAAAAAGTGTCGATCATTTGGGAGAATTGATAGTAAATTTATATTGTCATATTTGTACATGGTGTTATTCCACCGGCCATTTTGGGGGTGTTTGTACCACCGTTGATGACGGTTTGACTTTGACCGTGCTGGTGACCACCGCTGATGACAGCTTGACTTTGACCTTGCTGGTCCATTGGAACAAGACAACGTCCCTGAAGATAACAAATTATCAATGGTAAAGTATACAACAGTGCAATTTCTTGTCATTTCTAGCACGGGTGTCAAATTGGATGGATTGGATAACGGGTCCAACAAGGTAGTTTTTATATGAGTTGATCTTTGATCATTTTTAGAGGGGATTCGATCCTCTAAAGTTGAAAGGAGTGGCTAATTCCTTGTCTGACTTGTTGCAAATATAACATAAGCCGTTCTAAAAAATAAAAAATATCAGTTTTAAGTAGTCACCACACATCATGCTTTTCATGTGTCTTGTGGAGAGGCGTGAAAGGATCAAGGTAATGTAGTAAGTATGCAGCTTCTGAACGGTTGGTGTGGCTTGCGACTCTAAACTGCTAAACATCTGGTTCATAATCATAAGCTCGTTTAGAGGTTTCTTCATTCGTTTTCAAACACACTGGCCTTCTCAAAGCTAGCCTATACATCCGGGCACTATCATCCAATCTCATCGTCATTTCAGTGCTCACACCTTTTTCTAATCTTCTCAATTCTCAACAAATTAGTTGGATGAAAACTCTCCATAACAAAAGAAACATCACCAAAAGATATCATATCCCATACAGTAAAAACGATCTTTTTCAAATATAAGAAAACACTTGATTGGAAGTTTTAATTATCTGTCTTGAATAACTAAGCAGCCTTTTCCATCCAAAAAAAAGGAACATCAATAAATCAAGCTGCTATGTGCATTAAGGCAGAAGCAGGACGACAACAAACAAAGAAAAAAAGTTAATAAAACTACTTTTTGATACCATCTGCATACCATAGCAGGTCAGCTACAAGCCTTTCTAGAAGTAGCAAAAGGAGCAGCCTATAGGTGTTTGCGCATCTACTCCCCCCTTATCGTGGTCCACGTCCACCTGGAACCATAACAAAAACATTTTCAGGGGCAAAACCAGGATTTCAACTCATAAGCATTTCTTTGTGTAAAAAAAAAGGATTACCTACAGTTTAAAATTACCAAACACCATAAAATCATCGAGGAAACAAAAATCAGATTAAGAAATAATCAATTTTTAATCAAATACCTCTGGTCCCTCCAGTCTTGCCACCGGGCCCACCCCTGCCACGCCCTCCTCTACCATTTCCATCATCATAGCCTATACCTCTCCCAGGTCGCCCACTACCATCACCTCTTCCCCTGCCACGTCCCAAAACAGGCGGTTTCCTATCTGAAAATTGTAATCCAAAAAGATAGCATTAGCATTAAGTAGTACATAGAGTTTGTACGGGGAAACATAAGCTTCTAAAGTCTGAAACTTAGTGTAGTCCAATGAGTTGGTATCGAAACAAAAATAGAGATACTCATAGTAATTAATAAAGAAATGAAATATACCGGCACGACTCTTCTCATCCTGAACCTTATCAATAACCTGGTTATTAACGAACAAAGTAGGTTAGAAATGTGTGCATTAATGAATGCCATGAAACACAACATATAAAGAAAAACATTTTAAGAGGATTAATAACTGTCACAAGAAGTTTAACGGGCAGACATTATACAATATATGAGCATCAAAAAACAGTATAAAGAAAATGACACTAACAAGACAGAAAAAACTAGACATTTCCATGTGGAAAACATTAAACTCAATATGCATATGCATGGCAAACTTCGAACTTTTTTTTTATATGTTTACACATGATGAACCCTTTTTCGTTATATAAGACGTGAACTAGAATCAATTACATCTTATTAGACGATTTATATAACCAAAGATGGAGCCTATGAGAACATTTAGCAAGGACCGATACATATGCCATTCAGAAGGTCTCCAGTATCCGTGGGTTACCTCATAACCAACTTATATGGTACAAGACATGTGAATAAAAACACAGTAACAGCTAGCCCTGGACAGTGAAAATGATGCGTGGACAGAGGCAGAGAGCTAAATCAATGTGTAAGTGAAGCACTCGCAAACTCTCTGAAATTTATTAACTTTTATACAATCCATTTAGTTATCGATCATATATTCATAGCCAGAAGTGTGAAATTTAGACCATTTACTTGATATATAACTCAAGTGCCTTGAAGGCCAGCCAATATGTTATATGAATGTTTGCAACCTTCTAAATCAGTTTAATCCAAGAAAACATATATTGTTTCGAAAGTATGGTTTTTTTTCCATATCAATATTCAGGGGAAATTGGCAAGAAAGATAAACAGAAATTCCAAAGTTACGTATGTGAACATGAAATCTCTCTCTTCTCAATAGATTGAGAGTTGAACTTTTATTTCCCTTCTTTTTTAAACAATAAGAGTGACAACTCATTTCTCGCCAACTTAGGTGGGCAGACCAAATTCAACATCAGTGAAACTTTTTTATTAGAAAGAATTCTTCCTCTACCCTAAACTTATGAAAACTTAAATCTGAATCCTACAATGTCAAAATTTGACCTCTTAATCCTAAGCGCTCAACAACTGAAGTCTCTATCCTATAATTGCCGAAAGTTGAACTTCAAGTCCTATTGATGTGAGAGAAAGCAAAAGAAAACAAACAAGAGGTCCAGTCACAAAACTCACAACACATAGTCATTCGATGCGACTCAAACACAAAAAAATTATATCCAATCTCACACCAAAGCTGGGCACTAACATACAGTAATTCACTCAGCAATTGAGCTAGCAGCGAGGTTTAAACTTAATTTTGTGTGTATGACATCACATGGGAGTATATTCATACTATCGCATATAAATTTACTCTCGTCCACGCTTCTTTTTTCTGGTTTCTTAAAAACATGCAAATAGAACTCGTTGCTCTTTCTTCCACGCTAGAAGTGAAAGCCAAGTTCTCTTTCTTTTCTATGGTGGACACATTGAGCATATTGTAGTACTTGATTTTCTATTTGCTAATTCTATTCGATGTGATATGTTCGCAATACAAGCCTATATATCAGATCTTCATTACCAATAGCACTAAATCAGTATGTGTTATAAGATACAAAAAATAAAAAAATCCAGTAATAGCGTAAACACTATCATAATAACAAGAGAGAACGTCTAGCTTACCTCATCAGGAACTCTAAGATACTTAATCGTATTACCACGTATGTAACATTCAGGCATTCGCCAAAACCTATCTCCATCCTACACAAATAATCATACAAAAGTGAGACTAAAATCATTGAGTAAAAACAAAACTGTATATAAAGATTTCTGTGAAGTTAATACAAACCTTTGAAGTACAGATAACTTCACGAAGATGGATATTCATCCACGTATCGCAGTTAACCAAATGTCCATTGTATGTCTCCCCATTTTTCAGTTCTACCAACTATCAGAAACACGCAAGTAAAACATATAATGTGTTTATATCCTTTGGTAAGACCTGATTAACTTCAGCTCATATACATATATGATAATAGAGAAATAATTCAAACAATTGACATTTTCTCTCCTTATATTATAGACTACAGGAACATGCAAAACGCAGTAACACGCTATTAGACAATGTTAACTTTGCAGCATGACTTTACTTTGTAACATACTTTTAAAAACATTTACTAAAAAGGTACTTTACACGTTAAAAAGCTTAAATACGTACCAAAATAATGCATAAAAAGAAAACTTAAAGGGTAACATACATTATGCCAATGTTACCCTTTAAATTATTCTGAATATTTAGTCAACTCACTATCGGACAATCATGAAGTATATGGTTGTAACACCCCAAAGTCTAAAGTCGTAGGTTGCCCCAATAAGTACAAGTAATAATGGAAGATATTAGGAGCCCATAACTCAAAATTTCTTATATTCTATCTATGCATGATCAGGTTGTTGTCCCCCAACTGAGAGACCTCTCTTACTTTTAGGCCACGGTGAGTTTAAAGTCACTCCGATTAACCCTTTCGCCATTAATTTACCAAAGGATCGGAATTTTGCCAACTTCAAAAGTTTAATTTTTAACTATGCTTTGAACATTGCGTTTAGTTTAGGACTAAGCAGATACATATATACGTATATAACTTGTGCGGAGAAAAAAAAAACCTACCATAGGATGGCCTTGAGCAGTCTTTAGTAGAGATAAAGGAAGCTGTAACAACAATTACACACCAAAATTACGTAAATGAACAAATTACTTCACAAAATACGATTCCGCACATTTTTTTTCAGACCACCGAACTATTTTTCATCTATTAGGTCACAAAGCTATCTTTTTTACCCCCTACGTGTCAAAAACTAATAAATTTTTAAAGTTAATACTAATAAACAAATAAATAACATCAGTTTTACATATAATAATAACACTAGTTAGTAAAGTTTCAACGACTCAATTGGACGAAGAATAGTTCGACGGTCTGGAAACGACAAACGAAAAAGTACTTAGGCATAGGTTATTAAGGCTAACAAAAAGGATGAGCTAAAAAAAATAATAATAATAAACAAAATTAGAGTTATAAAGTAGGTACCATTTTTTGGTGTGTTTTGCTAGGGTTTCAGAATGCAAGTAAAAGAAACCTGAAATCAAACAGAGTGCGGAATCAGTTGAATTATTATAGATTACAGATACAATAACTTTAATTATAACTACAATAATAAATATAACTATAATTATCTATATGTAAGCATATGGGATAAACCCCGTATAGATCTGCACTAATTTTATTAGTTAGCAATCTCATGATTATTATTATTATTATTATAGGGTTTAGTTAATATAACAATAGAATATATTAATAATAATAAAGTAATAATAATATGAAGAAGAGATACTTACAGAGAAGAATGGGGAAGACAGCTGAGAGGAAAATTATTGAGGTGAAAGATCGGGGCTTTAGCTCTTTTTTTTTTCCAAATAAAGTATGACTGAAAGTACAAAGTGCGACAGAATATATATTAACTATATTTTTTTTAAGGGTAATATATGACGTTGCAAGCCACCGGCCCACGGTCGATAATGATGTTTGTTTTGTTTAAATTTCAGGAGGCCATCAAATCGATCCTTTTGTCAAACAAATTGCTTGATTGTTTTTCGGGCTATCAACTTATCAAACTACTCATATACTCGAATGGTAGTAACGTTAAAAAAATCAATTCAACCTCAATATTCTCGAAATTAAATTTATAACTGACACAACACTATGAACAATATTTCATTATTTTTTTATTAATTTTTATATCTTTATATTAAATAAAATAAAATTGTTATGACATCACATTTTATAAAAATAACTAATTTGTCATCTCCAATTTTTTTCTTAAAATTAGTTCTTTTTTATTTAATTTATTTATGATGTCAAAAATACCTTCCTAATTAAAGTTTATTTCATTTTTATTTTGTTATTTTTGATGTCTTTTTTTTATTTTCTTTTGAAAACTCTAATATTTTATACATGGGACTTTTATATTTTCATCGTATAATTAATTTTATGATAACATAATTTTAAACTTTTGGCATATAATACAGGTTAATAAACTAATTAAATTTATTTGAAACATAAGATATAATATTACGAGGTTATGAGTAACGCTGGACTGTCATAACTTAAGTATCAAATATATGTTTTTACAAAACTTTTATTACTATTCTCGGGTTAAACCCGGGATACTTAGCTAGTACCCAAATATAATCCAAATCTATATTTATCTATACTCCTTTACAAAGGAGATTGGCTTAAGACATTCAGAACTTAAAATGTCAAAATTACCCCAATACAACCCTAACAACTCACGTCTCCTGGTCTTTTCCCACTCAATCACCTCCATCAGCCCAACATCATGCCGCCACCGTCAGTCATCTCCATCAGCATTCATTTGGGTGGTCGATTTACAATAAATCTCCATCAGCAAATTGATTTCTCAAACTGATTTTCCAACTCTTTTGGACTGGTAAATTCTCACATTAAACCCTATTTTCTTTTTGTGTATGTAGATTTCTTTAAATTAATTACTTCAATTCGTTGTGAGTGGCAGCCACCTCTGATCCGCTCTTTCCACCTCCGACTGGATCCACCGCATCCGCCATTGTTTCATTGGTAATATTTTTCTCGATAATTATATTGTAACCAACTTCAAAAATCTAGCTTTACATTTGGTCGCTTGAACCTTTTTGATTATCTGCAACAAAATGATTTAATGGGTTTCATGTTTTTTCTACAACAAGTATTTATATAACAGTTTGGATCAAGAATGAATATAAGGTTAGACTAACTCCATCTTTAGGTGATTTTTAACAGTTTCGTTCAAGATGATAGTTAAGTGATTTATGCTTTCAAAATGTTGATGGAAGCAACTAAACTTTTTATGCTGCCATATATATATATATATATATATATATATGTATTATATTCATCATGTTTTTTTCGTTTTTTTTAGATTTTTATAAAAACAATTTAGTGACAATATATGAAATTATGTTGCTTTTAAGGAGGAGGCTTTTCCTCAACTATCCTTATTCAAAATATGAAAGCAAGTCCATGATATTGTTATGACAATCCGCTACTATGGTTAATTTTGGATTATGAGAATGTTTATAATAAATCATAACATTCCATCATGATCATACATGAATCATAGACGTGTCTTATTGACTCCAAATAATTTATGTGCCATGCTTATAGTCTGTGTTATCTTTAATTCTAACTTTGTACTTCATTGCCCTATATGCATAGGAGGTGGAGAACTATATACGTGGGGATCCAACGAAAATGGTTGTCTTCGTATATAGGGTGTGAGATCGGAATTGCACCTCTTATCTTTGTAGTCACATTAATCCAGTATATATAACCGCTAAATTTCTCATATCAGAAGTATTCATGTCATTCGTGTGCCAGAAAGAGTTCAAGGTTCATTCCTGAAGCATTCTCTTTGCAAGGTCAGCTTTTTATGAAGTCAATTACAGCCTGTGGCACAATGGATGGTTTAGGTGTTTTCTGTAATGAGTAAAAATGTTTCTGGGACGGGTTGGATTTTGGTCAAAAAATTGTAGATATTCTTTACAGTTATTAGCTATATCAAGTTTATTGAATATGTAGAAGATTTTATACATTATAATTATGGTATTATGTGACGTTTTACCATACACCTGTTTGACCATTTGCAAAGCTTTCATTTTAAGCTTTTCTATTAAAACAAATTTGATAAAGTGTGGGATTGACTTCCAGGCACCTGGATGTCAAGGTGTTTTGACACGAGTTTTGTTGCTTTGGTGTATTGGACATCCAAGCTATGGCTACGGACAAGGTATTGTGTTGTTTATATTTTTCAATTTTTCACTAAAGTAAAATGAAATCATGGATTATAACCAATTCGATGGATTTCGATCCTACAGGTGAAAACGTAAATAAGAATGACAGGAAAAATTTGCTAGAGCTACTAAGAATCCCCAAATTAGTCCAGTGACAATAGCTGGGTCATCATGGACATTTTGATGAACCATGACGTTAGTGGCCCGGGTTCAATTGGAGTCTTCAAAAACCAGTTCGTTGACGATCCAAAGGTAATCTTCTTCATCTTATTAGTTGCAATGTAACTTGAAATAATTGAAATAAACGAGCGTTTAATTGAATAGAGGTAAATGAAGAACCCAAGAATGTTCTTCAAGTGGCTGGGAAAAGTGAAAATTCTGCAAGCATTGTTGTTGCCACTGGATATTATAACCAGAACATTCCTTTACACGAAATCTGTATAGATATAAAACAGTAATGTTTAGTCTTTTTTTATGGTTTTTAATTGATTGCCTGTATGGTGTTAATTGCAGCCGCGAATGGTGGTGTTATTGCAAATGAAATGAATTTACCAATTACCATCCATCTTGGCTCACGAGATATCTATACTGTCATGATCTATAAAGTTGGGCATATCTCGGGTGCACATATGAACCATACAGTCACCATAGCTTTTGCATTTGTTAGACCCGTGGAAGCGAGTTCTAGGTTAGCGTCGGGTCCAATTAACAACTCAACATAGTTATTCTCAAGTTATGATCTCACACACACACACATATATATATATATCTTTAATCACATAAGGTATTTCATAATTGTTCTTGAAAGTTGTATTATATTTTCCTTTTTGTATTCCTTAATATGAGCTCAAAGACCCGTGTTTGATGACAGTGGAATGAACAAGGCGACAATGCAGACAACCAAAAATTGTGAAAGCATTTGGTTGGATCGTAGGTATGATTGGATTTATTTTTTGCATGTTTTTTATTTTGTATGGTTTTAGATATGATTTCATTCATAGTTAATAGTTTAAGTGCTAATAATAGTCAAG
The DNA here is from genome assembly GCF_010389155.1 of Erigeron canadensis. NCBI lineage: Eukaryota > Viridiplantae > Streptophyta > Magnoliopsida > Asterales > Asteraceae > Erigeron > Erigeron canadensis. The sequence continues at coordinate 8,956,954 of NC_057769.1, read as the reverse complement.
TTTGTAGATTTCGAAGCAGATGGATCGAAAATCCTCATGTTAGTCATCGTTGTGGAATGAATAAAATAGTTTAGTATTATGTGAAGTTATTTAATAGGGGAATGGTAGTCGCCCAAACATAAGAGCCCAACATAAAAATACAACAGAAACTGATTTCTCAAACGAAGTAGCAGAGACTGTTAATTGAAGGGGTGGAGGTTGTTATTGCTCTAAATGTTTTTTCTCTTTTTTGTATCATCTTACATTTGACACTTATCTTGCTGACAAATTACAACATAAGAATTGAGACTACGATATACGTCTTTTGACATGGCCTCTGCTAGCGTGTTGTATGGCACTATGGCTATGCATACCCATCATTTTGTATATAGTTGCAGGTGAATAGTGTTTTGGATTGTTGCTGGAGTTGTTGGAATTACCATGTTGCAGTGGATCTATGTTGCACTTGATGTTTATTTGTTTAGTGCAAGTATGTTGCTTTCTTTATATGCAAGTAGGTAGGTCTTATTACGGTACATTTCTGTCACTTGAAAATTGGTGGGTATAGCTCCTATTCTTATATATGATTCAACTTTCCCAGCACATTTCAACAATTCAATAACTTTTTGGCTATCAAGATGATATGTTATTGTATTAATATGTTTAGTATTGCTCGCTTATATATGTATATATTAGATTATTGGCAGTTCCCATTGGTTTATGTATGTATATATGTAGTTCCCATTGGTACTAATCCACCGTTTTGACGGAGATTTTTGGTGCGTGTCGGCATTACTTTTAGGTAAACTGTTGTTTCAATGATGATTTATACTGATTATTATTCAAACCATATTGAGTGTTCACCTTTAATCGGACTATAAAAGCACATGGGTTTAATCGACATTAACACAACAGCACATTACGCCATTTAACAACTGCATTTGTTTTAAAGATATCGCTACAATCCGCGGATATTATGCTAGTGTATTAAAGAGAGAACCACAAGCTTGTTACTTCCTCATCAGTTGATTTTAAGTTAATTAAATTTTTTATTGGTCAATAAACAACTATATCAATTATTTTTTTAGTATTAAACTATTAACAAAGATAATGATGTATAAATGACATACATATATGTATCTTGTGATTAAACCTCTTTCGATCTAATCTATATTTATACTCTATTACAAAACAAATTATCCCTCCCAACTTTTTACCTTTGAAATACCTAAAATACCTTTAATTTTCAATACATTCTCTACTCACACACTATATCTACCCAAAATATTCTTAAAATATTTTTCAACCATATTTATCCAAACTATCACTACTTTATTCATTAATTTAAATATTTTCACCTAATATCTCTAAAAACTCTTAATAAAATTATTTACAAAAGGTAAATCAGTTAACCATATAATAACTACACTAACATTTACATCAATTATTTTTAGATTAACAACCACATCGTTACCACCACCACCACCTGTTGTCACCGCCGCCGCCGCATTATGTGGGTACCCCTCTCATATATTAATAATTTATCCATCTATTTTGCTTTGCGTAATCGTTGCTTGATTCATATTTTAATTCTTATCGATTATAAGAACAATATTGAATCTTGTCATAAAATGCACTCCATAAAAATATATTTGTTTTTTTTTTCATAAACTTATGGGCACTATTTTCATGAGAATTAGTGTTAACATAAATTTTTAATATATATTAAAACAAACCCATAATTCTAAATTAGAAAAGTAATGACCATTGATTGAATTTCATATCTTATTCTCTATCATTAGATCATTTTGATGATATCATCATTGACTAACACTTTTGCTCCTCATAGTTTTATAGAGATAAATGTGTCTTATAGAGTCTTTAATATTTATTTATTTTAGGACAATAATGATACTTCGTAGTCTTTAATGTATATAAATTATAAATACTATATTATATTTTCATGTATACAAAGTTTTATATATTATAATGTGGTGTAAATGATACGAATATTCAGTGTCAATCGGAATTTAAACGACCACTAATGTAACTTCATGTTTTTTAGTGGTTTAATTATTACTAGTTAAATATTTATGATATTGTAAAATTTTAACCTATCATTAATTATAAGCATTCCTAGTACATTGCATATTATTGTAGAATGTACCATATGTGTAGTAATGTCGATCCTGGATATAAGAATGTGGGATCTTTTTCATGAGTTAAATCTGGCTATAAATTGCTAATGTGTTAATCATACACCATTTAAAAATCTTCAAATTTCTCAAACGATAACAAATAATCCAACTAGGATTTTTAATCCCGTGCTTTGCACCAGAAAACGATATAACTTCTTTTTTTTCAGAGTCTAATAACATTAACTCTCCATGCATAATCTCGCTATAAATTTTTAACCAGTATAACATATTACAATATTACAAATTAAAAAATATTAACAGAAATGCAAGAATATTACTCTCAATATTGATAATCTATTTAAGGGAACAAATAAAAAAAGTTATGCTACACCAATCAAATATTATCTCCCAGAAAAATACATAAACTAAAAACTTAATTAAGTTACGAACTCTTCAACTCTTTAAAGTTACATTGTTTATATAATGCAGAATAATCAAACAATTCATTATACTCTAACTTCATCTGGTTTCTATAAACACCATTTCACCTCATCTTATGTCAGGATATCAATACATATTCCTCAATTTCAGTTAAAAGTAGTCCCGAAACTAAGTCCTTTAATCAAAAATAAAAATAAAAAAAGAACCGTTTAATATGCTTTCCTGGTAAAATTCAACTCTTTTTGCATTTGGGTTGAAACTATCACCTATAGTGAAGGTTTGTAGAACAGGTACAAATACTTCCGGGCACTCTTACACACTGAATCAGCCAGGTGACTCAGTTTCTGAGAGCTTGTTTCTGAGATCCTTGAGAGCATTTACTACCTCGGTATCAAGATTGTGCTTCAACAGTTTACCCTGTACTGAAGTTGACCTGAAAGGAAGAGATGCACCATGGTTGAATTACTTGAATCTCGCATTAATGCAAAAAAATAAGGGGGAAAAAAAGACGATAACTTGAAACGTTGTTATGGGCAGGCCCGCCTAGTTAGGTGAAGGTGATCTATCAAAGTGGGGTGGGCTACCTGGCTTGACCCCGCAAAAACTTGGCTTTTTTTAATTATTTGAGCTTGCAAGATATAAAATGCTTGACAACGTTCTATCAAGATTTAGGTTATTTTAGATATTTCATTCTGAAGAACTCACTTGTGTTCTTGAAGCATTCTCTCGACCTCCTTTTGTGAAGTCTTGATCTGAAAAAACACAATATTTCTAATTTACACATCAAAGGGGTTAATAGTGGTGGATTATTCTATGTAGCATATTTTTGAAGACACAAGTAGTAAATGAAGATATATGATGCCATATATAATGTACTTGATAAGAGTGCGAAAATCTTGAGTCATAAAGAGACCAAAAAACTAAGAGATACTGCTGGGGCTTTAGAATTGCACAACCTATGAACTTCATAAACAAACACTCAATCAGCTTTGCCTTATCGCTCATCTACTCTTTAACAACCTATTGACGGTCACGATAATATTCAGATTGATGAGAACTATCAAAAGCAAGCCAGAAGTGCTAGCTAGAGGGCATATTATCCAAGATAAACTACCTATACACACCAATCGCAACAACCTTGAATATTCTAAAAACATATACTTAAATTAACCAGAGGTTAAGTTTTGGCGCCAGGAATTTTGACATCATAGCCACATAGGGCCACTTTAGAAGTCAGAAGGAATTACCGTTCATCAACATTTGAACGTGATGCAGAAGAGTCATGAACAACCCAACCTCTATTGAATTTAATTTAAGTTATCTTTTATTTTAATAAGTAATCTTTTTATGATTATTTGTTATCTTCTATTTTTATAAGTTATCTTTATTTTATTAGATAATTATAGCTTGATTTGTTTCCTAGTTTAATCATGTTAGGATTAGTATAAATAGGGGTCTTTGGTTATTGTAAAGTGGAGTTGAATATTATTGAGTTATAAGAAAATTGACGTTTTGTCAATGTTTTTCGGTCTTTGATTAATTAATTGTTCTTTTTGCCATTTGAATGCACGCGTAACTGCATCAGTTGGTATCAGAGCTCAGGTTAATTCAAATGGCTATGCGTGATGAGAACCACTTTTTTACTCGCCGAATCACCGAAAGAGGCAGCGATGAAATCGTGTTCTATTCACAAGATCGCAAGATCCAAGAAACTGACCCAAAGAATGTCATCTGGGATGAAATCATTGGGAAAGAGGAGCATCTTGAAGACGGCGATGGTTACAAGTTTCAAGAAACCGACTCACCGACTTTCATCCGGGATGAGGACGATGGGAAGGAGGAGTATCTTGGAGGTTGTGACGATATCTATCTATCAACTCCTCGTTTTGATAGTTATGGAGATGAAGAGGTTAGTAATGAAGATTATTGGTGGGTTATGCAAGCCTTGAACATAGGTTTGGTTCAAGATAGGATAACTGTTGAAAAAAAGATCACTGGAGGCTGTTCCAAATATGCAAAGGTATTCACGGGTATTGAAAGGGATGAAGATATATTAATTTACGGTATTGAAAATATCCTTGCTAATAAGGATGTTGGATGGGAATCAATTCCAAGTGTATATTATAAGTATTCATGTCAACGTGAGACATATATATGTGGGCTGTCAATTCCAAATTACAGTGGCCATGGGAGTTCGATTGGGCCTAATATCTATGATGGGAACTATAGAAGAAAATTAACAAGACTGGTCGTGGCAATGAATAACAATGATGTTCCTTTTGATCCAGGAGGATGTGGCTTAACTGGTGTTGTCAAACTTGTTACAAAACTCGAGGACGAGTTTTTTCGAAGAGGGAGAGAATGATGCAGGAGAGTCATGAACAACCCAACCTCTATTGAATTTAATTTACGTTAACCTTATTTTTAATAAGTAATCTTTTTATGATTATTTGTTATCTTTTATTTTTATAAGTTATCTTTATTTTATTAGATAATTATAGCTTGATTTGTTTCCTAGTTTAATCATGTTAGGATTAGTATAAATAGGGGTCTTTGGTTATTGTAAAGTGGAGTTGAATATTATTGAGTTATAAGAAAATTGACGTTTTGTCAATGTTTTTCGGTCTTTGATTAATTAATTGTTCTTTTTGCCATTTGAATGCACGCGTAACTGCATCAGAACGCCATATGTACAAATTGTAGTTCTTTGTTCAACATTAGAGTTTAACTATTTAAAATATTTAATAATTTCTTAGGAGATTCGTACCTTCATATAGAAGGAGACAAACAAAAATATAAGTAATCTAGATAACGTTCGTTCTCTTAATTGAATTTCAATGAAACTCAACCCAATTTTTACTAAAAGAATTGAGCCAGACCCAATAACCGAAATAACAAGTAAGAATAATAGAGTGACAAATATGTGTATAATTACACACATACAGAGGGCAAATGTTTTACCTCTGAGACCAATGCCTTTGAACTCCAAACAAAAGCTCCCTGAAATCAAAATTCAACAAGTCAGTACCATAGAACATATTTTAAGTAACACATAATGAGCAAATTGTTTGTTCTAACCATAAAAAGATACTTTTTGCAAACTATGTAGTAAGGATTTCACATCTTCATAAATAGATGACGTATTATTTTGAATGGGAGTATAATACAAAGGGTATGCATAGAAACACAAAATCTATGGTATCGAAAGATAAAATCAAAGGGCATACTGCTCCATGTGCTGCGTCTTGCTGACAACGATCAGATGTCACAACCCATACCCTTGGGCATCCATCATCCCTCAAGGCTGCAACCTATCATCGAATTCAGGGTTACATTAGTATTAGAACCAACTTTTTTTATAAGTCCTTCAAAAAAATTTCTAAATTGATTATATCAATGAACTTAGGGGGCATTTGAATTTGTAAAATGGTAGACACTCTAATAACCAAATAATTAATTTGTAAAAAGAAAATATGTGTATAGCTGGGACTCAAACTCTTTTATATAAGCTTACAAATAAGAGATAGATGATGATCAAGTATGCTGCAGCTAGTTTGAAAACGTCAGATAATCTCACGTTTTATTCACGCACTATGTAGTTAGTACTACGAATTGTTGTTACACGCAGACAAGCTACGAAAATCCAAACACCCCATTATGTCTAACAGAAGTAAAAATACATGTTGCTACTTACCTCTTTCTCTATCCATGCATCAGCACAGGTTTCAGTTGAATAAACTATGTCAACGCTGCAAAAATTTAAGCCATCTAGTAGACAATTAAAAATCAAAAACAATATACAATAAATATTAACTATCAGGTTATGAGAGATACCCAGCAAAAGTTTCTTTGTGCATTGGAAGCCCAGACATCATAGCATCAAAAACAACTACCACTTTCACCTCTGCAATTGTCCAAATACAATATAAGAGAACAAGATTAGAAAGGAAAAAAAAAAGTGACAGATATAGCAACAAGAAGATGACTCTACGCTGAAACACGAATACACCAACAAAAGTACCATTTCATTCTACATGAATTTTCATAGACATATAAGATTACTGCGTACATTTCAAAGATGCAAAAAATAGCTAACAGCCTAACACACTTACTTAAAGGTGGAAATTTCGACCACTTACTTATATACAAACTGATTAGTTTATATACTTAATTCTGCCAGGTAAAATGAGTAGAAAAACTACCTACAAAAACAGGCCAACCAAATCAAACAGGCTGAAAGTCCCCTAAAGTGTACTTTCAATGCATGCAACTTATAAAATTGCTTTATTTTAGATACTTGTTAGTTAAAAGTAATAATTTTGTAAGCATACTTAGTAGACATTATACGGGGGAAAAGCTTCGATAGATCCAGGAAAAAGTTTTCCAGGTCGAATTAACATGATTGGTCCTATTCCATCCTTGCAAACATTTTGACCCATTACCCAAATGACAACTCGCCACTACCCCCCACCCCCACCCCACCTCTTCCCCAATTGTTTCGATTTGCTACCAAGGTAAACCTTACTACCTTAGAAGTTGTTTCAAGTGATTTATGATGTTTCAAATTAAATAGCACAAACCTCTTAACATGCCAAAGGTTATGAGCTCGTCAACAAGCTTTTGGCGAGCAAGGTCAAGTCTTCCACCCATGAAATGCTTTTTGAGCTTCGGCCAATAGCCGCAAACATTATAACCATCAACAAGCAACACAGGGACTGCAGTGTCTATTCCCTGATTTGTACTGTTTAATACATTCAGAAAATCGCTATGTAATCATTTGAGGCCAGATTAAGATCAGGAAAGAGAATTACTAATAGAGGGTCAAAGTAGGGTCACGATATAGGTTGGTATCATCATCCGGAAGGTCATCTTTCTCCACCTTCTTCCTACGGTAACTAGTAGCAGGCCTGGGTGTGCCAGATTTCCTCTTTTGATACTCCTATAAGTAAAAAAGTCTTCCAGGTTTTAGCAAAGATGGCAAATGAGCAAGTGGGTAGACAACCGAGTTGTTTTAATATGGCACATGTTTTGTTGACCCGCAAACATCTTTCTGTCCACACGTTATAAACACTTATTGCATTATATATAACACGGAGTAACAACATACTGGGTTTTTAAAATATTTGCCTAGTTTCATATAATGAAATTAAAAATGATTTACAAGGATCCAGGAATTGAAAATACATTTAGGGCACCTTTCAACTTTTTTGACCCATTTGAACCCTTACCACTTTTTACGTAAAAAAAATTGCTTAACCCATTTGGCTCAATATAAACCATGAACCACATAAGTCCATTCATAAGAGACTGGGTCAAAATTACCATATCTTAGTTTTAACTAGCAGCTGGCACCTGAATTCTAAAAAAAGAAAACGCCCAAAAAGGTCTGATCAGTATTCATCATAAATCACCTTCCACAACTTCAAGAACTGCAAATTCTGCTTTACATTTGATGTAATCCTAGCCGGAGGTGGCTCAGAACCCTATCAAAATGAACTCCGTTAAAAGATAAATATAATTAAAACCAAGTTATGAGATAATTTATAGCACTTTTCCAACGGACATTCAACAACATTCATAAAACTGTTTGCACATAGTGTTATTTGAACATTGGAACCGCCATCTTTACGTAAGAGTTATCCTCCTTTCCGACACGAATTCACCAGCAATAAGAACGCAATATGGTCATTGAACGTGATTCATGGTACGTTAAGGCATTGCAGGACAGATATCCGGGACACTCGAATGAAATTAGTAACAGATTACAAAATCTGTTGTGAAAAAACATAAGTAGCAGCATTTCATCTAACTTTTACGAGCTAACGAAATAAATGGCTCAACTGTCACAGTTTTTTAGCCCACAAAAATATCATTACATAAAGCAAATTCACTTATACATACATAGCAGCAATTCACTTTAAATAACAAGAACATTAAGTTTTACTCTAACCAGCTAAAAATTAGTCAATGCAATCAATCAATATATACACAATATAATTCATATGCTAATATATATATATATATATATATTACCTTAGAAGGGGATTGGGAATTATTATTATTATTATTATTATTATTATGATTTTTGTTCTTTTGGGCAACAATAATAATCTTGGAAGATGAAAAAGAATAAGGAAATACCAAAAATGAATTTGAAATAGAAGTTGTGATTGGTTTCATGGATGATTATTATTATTATTGCTACTTAAGTTTCAATCTTGTTTTTGTTCTCCATGTACATTCCATAACTTTTTCTCTTTTTTTTAATGTTTCAAAAGATTAAAGTTATTTAAAACTCCAAAGAGAAAGCTTATTATAACGAAGTATGGTTATTGGTTTGTCTGAAATTAAAGGTGCAAAGGGGATGATCGTGGTGGCAGGAGGTGGTGGGAGAGGGAGTGGTGGCGGGTTTTGTTGAATATGTGGTTGTCGTGTGTTTTCAATAAAACAAACAAATAGATAGGACATGAAATGACATATACTACTTTGATATTACATTAATTTTAATTCGTTATTGAGGAAATATGTTATTATTTACGAGAGCAAGTACCCGTGCGTTGCGGTAGTGAGATGGTGGGGTGATACCTAGGTCATAGAGTATGATAGATTATAGGAGTTGATATGTCATAGAGTATGATAGTCAAATGCCTTAGCCGTACGGGCTCCGCTCTCGGATTTAAAAATTTGTCGAAAGTATATCGAATAACATCTCTAATGAAAGAGCATGAAATTTTAAGAACACTCATACAATTTTTATAATTTATCGATGTACGATTTTTGAGATAAAAGATTTTGAATGAATTGGAGGAATAAATGATTTATGGATGAGAAAGAAAAAAGATGATTGGTTGAGATTTGAGAAGAGAGAAAGGGTATTATAGTTATTGTAGATAAATATAGAATAGATAGGATGGGCATTTTGGAAAAGTACTTAAAATCAATATTGAAAATTTCAAGTTCAATGTTGAAAATCTAGGGAAATCTGCTTTATAATATAGTATAGATATGAAATCAAATCAATAGAGCTACAGTAACCGGTTTGGTTGCTAGAGCTCCGTTTTAGTTGCTACAATATCCGGTTTCGTCAAAGCGTACTCGGTTTAGTTATCAATAGAGCTACAATTGTGACAACTCATTTCCTTACACTTTTTGCAGCAACAAGTACAACTTTTATAATATACACACATACATATATATAATCATCACATCTTACATAACCAGTTAACCATCAGGAAAAACCGTCGCCTTTATTTTCTCAGGCTTAAAAAATGGTAGTGACTAGTGACTATTTACGTCGCCGTCAACACCAACCATCCACCGGTTTGCAAATCCAAATAATATCATACAAAAACTGGAATCTCGAATATGTTGGTGTCGTCAACGTCAACTGTCAACCGTCTTCGAGATCCAAAAATTATCAAACGAAAAAAAGGGCCTTGCATGTGGTGGTGGGAAGATTGTAGCCGCAGATGATGATGGATTGATGATAATGATTGTACAAAATAAATAAAGTGGATCTCAAAAAGAAGACACCCAAAGGCCTTCCGTCGTCTTTCCTAACGAAGAATAAACACAGGGACCTTAAAATCTCTCCATGGAGAAAGTGTTGCAGGATAGAAGGGTGACTGAAGCTACCTAGTAACCGGCCTACTCTAATCTTTCCCTTGTTAGTTGTTACATTAAAATATAAACGAGGGGCTCCTATGGTAATAAACAAGGTCTTTTTTATTCTATCAAATAAGAGATTTAGTAATCCAACATATATGTCAAAAAAATTTGTTTACTTTAGTTTCTCCATCCATAGCTTTGATTAACAATCGTTTTACCTCTTCCTTCCATAGCCAAGACAAAAGATATAAACGAGTAACACATAACCATACTATGTTTAGAAGATTTTCAAAGAAAAATAATTTAGATCATAAATAGTTATGAACCATAAAGAGAAACATCCGCATGACCCCACTACGCCATGTGCGCTAATATCATTTTAGTTCTATTCTAGTATACTATAAAGCAAGTTGTATTACTTTTCGACCAATTAATACTGAATGAATATTAATGGATTTGATTGATATAATACAATTTTAAGGGGTTTTCAAAACAAATATCTAGAGGCTGATTACAAAGTGTATTAAATAGGTTTTTTTTAGAACGACAGATTCATTAAATATCTAGAGGCTGGTTACAAATATCTAGAGGCTGATTACAAAGTGTATTAAATAGTATATATTTATCATAAAATTCGGAGGAAAATTTTTGATCACGTTAATTTTTAATTAGGAAGAAAAACCTGCAACAACATGCGGGTATATTTTACTTGTTTTATCCTAGATTAACGAGTAATTGTCTATGTAGAGAGTAGAGACACGGGGGATTTACTTGGATTATAGTCGCTTCAAATTCTCCTAACAATTTCAAATTTTCAATTAAAATCAAAGTCAAAATTTAATAATCATCTTTAAATCATCAATGATGATTTTTGATTTAAGATACTTCAAATTTGACCAACTTGGTCAGTTCAAATCTTATAAATGAAGTGTCATGGTTGATAGTAGTATTTGTCATTGATCTATTGGTCTCTAGTGTAGTTTTAGGTATGTTAATGAAGAGAATATAAATTCAAGTAGCTTATTTCGAGTATTAGATTTGGGTAGCCTACTACAAAACTTATATGATAAAAATCAATGGCCTAACAATAATTCCGTAAATTATTAAATTTCTTCCTAAAATTAAACAAAACAAACCATAAATTACCATGTAGCGAGTAAGGTAGGTAATTTATGTAAGGTAACTAATGTTAAAAAGGTCGTGTAAAGTTAAAACATTTTAAAATTATGTTAAAGTGAAAATATTACTTTTCATTACTTTCAAGTCCTAAGTCCCAACAATAAAAAGTCATAAATTTTTTATTAAAAAAATATACATAGCTCAATAAGCTAGTCAAGAATGACTGATGCAAACAAGCTTCAGCCAATAAGCACTCTCAAGCTATGTAGCACCGAAACGGGTACGGTAACGGGGTACAGGAACGATACGGGATCAGGCGATGGCAAAACTAAAAAATACAAGATACAGGTACGGCAATAAAAAACATACAAATTTAAAATATATCAATTTTTTATAGACAGACTTGATACTTCAAATATTATGTATAACTGTATTTGTATAATATATGATTGATTAGTGATCACTCATCAAATGTTTAGTGTTTAATAATTGGTTTTGAAATTAAAAAAAACGAATGTTGATCAAATTGTATATAATATAGTCTGTTTGGAATACGAAAAGTCCATTAAACTCTAATATTAATTAGACTAAGTATGGAAACTTTAAAAAAACGTTTCGGTATCTATGGAAAATTCAAGGAAAAGTTTCACTCGTGTTTCGTACATGGAAATGTTTCCATGGAGTTTCTAAAACAGGTACGGCTACCTGTTTGGAGTTTCGGTGCATCATAGCTCTCTAAGTCATTTTTTTAAGATATCAAAATCTTAACATTACTATGAATGAGCAGAAATTCCCTCCTGATTTCATCAGCAGAATAACTTTGGTACTAAAATTTTTGCCAATCAGATGATACAATATACTTGCTTACTCCTGGGTAATCTACAACTATTGTTGTTCGGGAACCTAAAGCTGTTAAATTATACCGCTGGAAACATGGTGATAAATGATAAATCAGACACCAGAAGATCGTGAAACCAGCCTTCGTGAATTTTACTTGCATCCAAGCATAGCAACTTTCAAACCCCGAGAGTTTTTACACTAAACTAACATTGTACATGGGCAACGCATGGACGATTACAGGATGTCTTGTGAGTTTGTCACAAGGTTGAATCATCTACATCGGAACTTTTATGCACAGTTGTTAAATCCACTAAGTGACGCATTGTCGGTCTACCATGTGGACAATTCCATGGAGATCTTAGATCCATCAATCTCTCAACTATCTACAAGAAACACAAATATGGTAACAAATTTGTCAAGTTATGATGAAACCAAAGGGATTAATTGCATAAACAAACATAAAACTATAGCAGAAAAAGGTACTCACAATAAACTTTCGGCTGATTTTTATGTGTAACACACTTTGTACCAACAAAAAATATCAAACTTTTAAAAAATATTCATTTCGGACAATTTTCCAAACTTAACCAATTTCTAGGCGTGACAGTGCCACATAAGTGTTACGAAATTCCGATCAACATTTTAAGGGTTATTGCCTTTCTGAGGGTGCATATAAAGTGTGTTAACTGTTAAATAAAAAACTAACACAGTTGGCTACCTTTATATGCAGTAACCCCAACAAAATATTTCAAATTATATTGAGTATGTTTTATGTACTTGATAGTTTGGGCACTTCTGAATCTGGATTATGGTTTGTTTTTCATAGTTTAATCAAATTTGATAATTCTTCTCTTCCTTTCCCTAACCTCTCAGAGTGTCAATTAATGAAGGAAAATTATATAATTTTAAATTAGCAGGTTACCAAGAGGAATAGAAGAGGGAGTATATTGTTTAAACTTTAAACCATATAAGCAAAAATAAAGTGATGTACCCTTTGCATCTCATTTTTTCCAAGTGGATCTCCAATCATAACAGACGATCTGCAGGCACGTGATGCCAACATTGCACGTACTCTTGGGGGGCAAACTGAATCGGAGGTGTCCATCTTATAAGTACCCATCATTGAGCATTCTCCTTGACTATCAGTCAAAATAGATATGAGCTCCTTCACATCTGCAAAATACAGATCATATGCAAAGCTAAAATAAGAACGAGTTGAAGAATTTACGCAAATCTTTAATTCTTTTGAAGGGCTGAAGAATCTACACATATTGATGGTGTTTATCAATATTGTTTGCTAATATGGAATGAAAAAACCCTTCTAGACAACAGGTTAATCCATAACATATCATTGGGAGTCCAAGGTTCAATAAAGCACCCTACCTGTAACTCCAAAGGTTATGTTCTTACTGAAGGGAACGGCTTTTAATCTATAACGGTTCCCAGGGGGAGCATCCACATTCTCTTCCAATGAAAACCCATTTTTCCTGGACATTAAAGAGAAGAATACATATCAATAATGAATATAAAAATAAAGATCACAAGTATAACGTATTAATTTAATACTTCAAACTAATAGATTTTGTCCTTGAACTTCTAATTTGGAGCACTGAAGTCCATAAAGCTTTTCAGTCACAGCCAGATTACCGACCATCATCTTTAACCTATATTTTCTATTTCTATTTTTATTATGTAAATAAAATTCACATAAGAAAACAAAATACATATATTTATTTCTTGCAGATACTGCCTTCACCTCCTACATTATCCCACAATATCACAATCTTAATTCCAAGAACAACAATATGGATCCCGTATCAATGTTCTCTACTTTAAATTAATTAATCAACCAACATTTTGAACTAGCATAAGCTGAAACTTATTAGAAGGGGAAAGAGTAAAGCTATAAATGAAGGAGTGAGAATGGCTAGGTAAAATCACCTGATAGTATTCATGTGCATCGAGACCACCACTTCCTCTTCAGGGGATAACTCCACCACTATTGGTCTATTACATCATATTGCAGAAGAAGAGTCGTTATAATTTCCCATCAAAGAACAAATGCAAGTGCCAAGTAGAGAACTATGACTCGTGTTCGTGTACGACTTTAACATTAATTGAATATAACAAGATCTTCTTTCCACTGAACATTAAACCAAAAAAGGTCCTCACCTCAGCAAAGGTTGTTGATTCAAGATGGTTGACTGTGATAAATGCTCATAATTGTATTTCTCATCCGCAGCATGCTGGTGAGCCAAAAATGTTATTAAACTGTCAAGTACATATACATACTTGTATACTTTATACCCTGCAAGCTAGAATCTGTTCGAAGGATCTTCAAATAATATTTAGTTTTTATGTTCCTACATACATACAAAGTATAGGGAAGATGAAAAAAGATGTAAGACCTGATCCACTATAAAGAGGTCTTGATCCAACTTGCCAATGATAAATCCAAGATTGAATTGCCCAATAATCTGGAGTAATATACAAGGAACAGGAAAAATAACTTATTACATAGTTGAACCCTGCTTTATTACCATGATGAATTAAAATGAGCTACAGTTCGCTCCTTAAATTAGCTACATTTGTAGCACTTAAACAAGCAGGAAGGATAAACAACCTTCATGCGGCCAAAATCTTCCTTCTTGAATAGCTTTTCCAATTCCCTTGTTGCTGCAGACAAAGCTCGTGCCTTGGCATCTTCTTTTACCACTTGTGAAATCTCTAATGTTGCATCGGCATAGCTTCTGTAAGTAAAAAACTAAGAACAATCAAAAAGCAGTACTTTCCAATTCATCCCACCAAAAATCACAGTTTAATACCTTTTGTGCTTTGATACTTCAGATTTATTTTTGCTTGCTTGAAATGCTAATATTTTTTGGTGCCTCCACTTCTTTAGTCCCTCAAAACTGAACTTCATGGTATAACACCTCTTTGGACCAGAAGAAGACTCTAGTGTATCTGAAGCTGGCTGAGAAGAATGTAATGGAGTAGACATGTCTACTACATCTGGGGCATCATTGATATTTTTAGGAGATGAAGCATCTAATACTGGTTTTGGAGCAAGTGAAGGTGTCTCTACTGTTATTATGTCCTGGATAAGAAGCATGGTATAAAACCCATAAGATAAAAACCAATGAGAAGTAACAGAGATTATGTACTTGATTAAGCTGAGTTGAGAAATAAGCACCAACTTTCCTCAAACTTCTATTTAGGGTAATATCGTAGTTTCTCCCTCATAGAAAAGTACAGACTTTAAAGAAAAAAAAAACTCGATTTTGGTAAGTGAACTTGACGTATGAAGCTAGTAAACTGACTATCTTCGGCAACACCCACCTCCCAAATATAGAAATAACGAAAACTGTTTCTCTTGAACTATACAAAACTCAAGGTTAGTTACCCAAAATAGAAAAATAGTTATATAAAATTTAAGTTAATAACATTTAAGAGTATCAGAATACTATAATACCTAGAAAAAGCTTGGCTACCTTTACATGCAGTTAGCCCATTCAACTTTTATTGTGTTCAGCTTATTGTATGAAATAGCATGTCAATTCAATAATTAGTTGACATCGCTATGATGACATAAAAATCATGAGAGTTTCCAGCTGAGAAACATAAAAGAGGATATCCAAAGCCTTCTATAGCATGTTTAGAACGTGAGATGAACCAACAACCAAACAACTGACATACCTTGTCAACTTGTCCAAATTTTGTATTGACTTTATTAGGTGAGACATCTAATTCCATGTAGTCTTCATCCTTCATGGTACCAACGGATGGCTTTGACTCATTCCTATCAACTTCATCAGAATCATCAACCACATGAAGCTTCATTGGATTCTTTGAAAATGTAGAAGGAAAACTAGAATTTTGCTTAACTGATTGACGAAGGATGGGTCCATTTCTAAGGACCGGCACCTCAGATGAATTATTAGTGATACTTTCAAGCTTCCTCTTGTTTACGGTAACAAATGATGTAAGCCTTGACTGAATGGGACCTGAAGAACAAGGCGAATCTGTTCCTTCGGCAACAATTTTGTGCATTGTTGAGCTGTATGATGACATCTGCCGATTGTAAGTAGTGTCGTTACTTATAACTGCTTGCTTCTTACTAAAGTTCCCAGAAAAGGTATCTGCTTTCCTCATGCCATGAGATCTAAGTGTAAAATCTCTCTTTGATAAACTGTAATCTTCAACATTGATCACATTAACAGCAGGGGAGGATCTTGGTGTCTCTTCACCTTCACTTACAACACTGATTGTTTCTTTAAGTTGCTTCTCACTGCATGCTTCTTTTTTACTAGCACTTTTCTCAGGTGATACTTGTTTCTGTGAAACCTCTGAAAAAGACTTGTCACGTGGTGAACACAACTTGGTGTTCATTTCCTGGCTGATTTCCTCAGATTGTTGTACTGTGAAGCTAGCAAGATTTGGGGAATAGATCTTTAATAAAGCTTCCTTCAATGACTTCAGAAGCAAGCCTTCATCAGAGAAGAAGACTTTTCTTTTATCCGGAGTCACATTAACATCACACACATTGGTTGGAACAACAAAATTCATGATTGCGATTGGATATTGCTTTGAATTTGCAGATCTGTAAAGTTCATTCACAAGCTTACTGACCTTTGGCATGTCAACTGGTCGACCATTTACAAAAAAATACTGTCGATCACCTAAATGCCGTCCACTGCCGTTGCCAGGCTTAGAAAGAAACCCATCCACCTGGCAAGTATCTGAAATAAATAGACTCACGGATTCTAAGCAGTTAAAAGTGTTTGTGCCAAACACTGTAATGATGTTATCTTTGAGGGAACCACTTCCCTGTGTTTTAATCACTACAGTGTTTTTAGTTCTTCCAGTCGTATTTGTACAAACCAGCCGAACCCCTTTTGCAGTCAGAGCATAGGCCTGAATTACAAGAATTGTCATAAAACCAAGGTCAACTTTAGGCATCAGACATTTATTTAAAATGACTTGACCTACCAGACACTACAGATTTTCCAGAATACAAAAATATTGAAATGATAGACCATGCCCCTTTCTAAAGATGAATAATGTATACTCATAACTACCTAGAAACATCGATATGATAGAAATTTTATCTGAATTTGAATAAAAGCAATCAAAAAGTAACAAGATTCACATTCTTACATACCCAGAGTAAACAGAGTCCGCAAGATTCAGCAACAATTTTGGATCAGTCCTAGTACTAATCAGAACATGATAGTAGAGTAAAATACAATGAAAAGTTTGTCATCTATATACACATTGATTTTCTATGCAAGATAACACTAGATATCTAAAGAATGAGAAGCAAGATGAGCATCAGAATAGCATCCAGGGTAACTTACATATCTAGCCTAAATATACATCATCCATGACAGCCATCTATGGGAATGGTAAACTTGACAATTGTAAATGAAGAAAGAAAACAAGTACTATATGATCTATGCACAATTAAGAAAATTTTCCAAAGGAGCTATAAGTAGAATATAGATATCATCAATAAGCGGCAAAAAATAAAAAATTAGGACAAAAAGCTCACATTGAGTAAAGAGATCAACTTGCCATACTCTTTCCGAATGTTACGGTGGAACTCTTTACATCTCACAGGCAAGTTAGAAAACAAATTCTTCACAGTAACAGTTGTACCAACTTGTCGTGCCGTCTTTTTCTCATCAGTAAGCACACCCGACCGGTCAAAAGTCAAATGCGTCGCAACTTTTTCATTCTTCGTTCTCGTTTCAACTGTCAAATCTCCCAAGTTACACAAAGCACTAAGAGCTTCACCTCTAAACCCGAAAGTCGTCAACGATTGAAGGTCAGGGAAATCCGTTAGTTTTGACGTATGATGCTTAAGCGCTAAAACCTACCACAATATCAACAGTTTATACAGCATCAACAAACTTGACACACTAAATCACTAATTAATGGTTATAGACATAAAGTCATACAAGAACCATATACTTTCACCTTAAGTTTTCAACTTATGATCTGTTTTCGTAAATTAAAGTTCTTTTTCCATATCTAGTAATTACAGGTTCTTATTTACCTTTTCTGCAAAATTTCTTATATTTAGACAAAACTAAAAAGGGTAATGGAGGGAACCCTAGCCCCGATACCACAATTAGATACCCATCGACCCACCCCGTATGAGCCATATGATGCCGGTAAAATACCTCCATCCTAATCCCCCACATGATCTGGGCACCCATATAGGAAAATGGATATCAAACTATATATGAAATTCCATAAACTATGGTTAAAGGGACACTATGCTAGTATATATATATGTATATATACCTTGAAGTTGTTTGGGGAAATGCCGCAACCGTTATCGACAACTTGAAACGATTCCTGGCCGTATTCTTTCAAGCCGATTTCGATACTGGAAGCACCGGCATCCAAGCTGTTCTCAACTAACTCCTTAACAGCAGAAGGGAGGTCCAAAATCACTTGACCTGAACAGATTCTATGAATAGCATTCTTGTTTATCGGTTTTATAATAATTGATGCAGGCGGTGGTGATCTCACTGACCTGCTGCTTTCCATTTTTTTTTTAAAAAAAACTTAACCAAATTGCTGTCTGATTTAATTAACTTTTTATTTTGTTGTTGAATGATTTATGAGAAATTGGGGGGATTTTTTGGAGCCCTAGTTATTTAACAGCGATGTTTTGCCGCCAAAATGAAGGTGTAAATTTAGTGTGTTTATAGTTGATGGAAGGAGGCCGTATAACAACAGCGGTTTCGTGGTGTAGTTGGTTATCACGTCAGTCTAACACACTGAAGGTCTCCGGTTCGAACCCGGGCGAAGCCATTAGTTTTTTTTTTTTTTTCAGAAACAATTCATTAGCAATAGTGAGGGATATTGTCCGATAACTTTGAATCTTTTGATACAATCGCTATTACGAGTAGTTGTTAGGTAAATCTGACCCAAAACTCTCGATACCTTCAGCCCATTTTTTCAATGCCGTCCTTGATAAAAAAAAAAAAAAACATTTAAATTTGATGGAAAAACCAATAAAAAATAGTTTTTTTATTCAAAGTTCTTAATGAGGGGAACCTATTTAAGTTTAGTTTATTAAAAGAATTTATTTTCTAAAAATTTCTCAATAAAGGTAATGTTAGTTTTTATCGTTAAATGTTATGTCACCATGCCAAGTCACTAGAATGGGTTACGTGGACATCTGAGTGGGAATGAGAATACACTACAACTTCTTTTTTGTCAATGTTCAACAATGCCTAATCGAATACAGAACCTACTTCAACATTGAAGAATAGTTAGAAAGAAAAAATATTGTTATTGTTGTCATCTCCTCCATAACTATATAGTCGGCATCTCCACCAACACTAGTCTGATGCCCGCTAGCCATCTCCACCACCACACTGCGGCATGCTCTTCACTCTACTCCGTTGTATTTCTAGATCTATGTGTGTATGTGTGTGTGTGTCTATATGTATAGTTTTATATATACGTAGATGTAGATCTACCACCATTATACTGTCAGCCATGTCCAGCACCACTACACCGCCGACCATCTCCACCACTACACTACCGACCATATCAGCATATTAGGATTAATCTTCATTGGTTTCTTCATATCAACGGAAATAGAGGACTTTAATTGCACCTTATCTAATTGCAACCATAATAGGATATTAAATAAACAATGGAATCCCCATCCATCACGATCTGATGAATGAGTTATTAATTGTATAGTAAACAATGAGATGGATAAGAATTGAATACAATTATTAGTTGAAATAAGATCGAGTAAAGCGGAGGAGCCTCCAATAAAGCTAAATTATGGCCCACCCAAAAAAATCCAATCAAAAATCACCACCGGTCCAATACGATATAATTTAGTGGGAATGAAAACCGCAAATCGCCGAAACCCTTTTGTCGGACTTCACCACGATTCAATTACTTAGTTTTCTCCTTCATTTATGTTTATACTCGTATATATGAGAGATATCCATGTAAGCCTTTTTAATGAGGCGGCATGATGACGTAATATTTAACGGATGACTAACGAATAAAATTAACGACATTACCTTTATTGAGATATCTTTAGAAATGAAATCCTTTTAATAGATGAAACGTAAGTATATTCCTCTTATTATGAATTTTGAGTAAAAATATTACCTTTTTATTGAATTTTCCCTAAATTTTACTATATTTTTTGCCGCATATGGATGCATATCATATAGAGAAGTTCCTTTGTTTTCTATTATGTTGGTGAAATAATGCCGTATATGGATGCATATCATATAGAGAAGTTCCTTTGTTTTCTATTATGTTGGTGAACTAAGGAAACAGACTATATATACGATGACTAAAACCGTAATCATATATGTTAGTCTATTAGTTCAAGAAAAAAGCTATATATATTGAAGATAAAATTGTTACAAAATAATGATTACATATAATACTTTTTTGTTTGGCGTCGTATCATGTAGTATCTTGTATTAGTTAGTTTCTTACTAGCAATTTTCTCTATTATTAATAAAAATATTAATTGTTGTTCAAAAAAAAAAAACATATTATACTTTTTTCATATCTAACATTTACGAAGACTTGTAAAACTTACAAATTTTTAAAGATTGTAATATAAAAAGAGCCAAGTAAACTGTAAAAGTCTACTTATGATTAATATTAACATCTGCCTATTGTTGAATTAGAAATCACTATTAATAAGAATAAAACTATGAGAATTGACTACCTGATTTTTAACATATTTACTAGACATGTGACGCATCTTACTCATGTTATAACCTTTTCTCTTTGTGCCCCCTACTCACCAAAATTTTGGATCTGTCTCTAGGTGACAAGATATGAGTATTGTTAATGATAGTTGGTGTAGAGGAGATGTGAAGGTGAAAAGATATGAGTATTGTTAATGATAGTTGGTGTGAGGGGATGTGAAAGAGGTAAAGATAGGTCTATTTGTTTTTTTATATTAAATGTATTATTTTGTTTGGGTATATAGTAGCCTAGTAGGTATTATGCGGTATTAAATCTAAAGGTGAATGATGATATGTGCTTATTTTTTTAATAAAAATTGTCAGTATATTAAATTTATAAAGTAAACAAGAAATGTGTCTTAACTGATACACACTAACGAGCAGTAACTCATTCATTTGTAGTTAGTTAGTCGGTAAGTTCATGGTCATTCGTAGGGACACTTACAATACCTAAATCTAGTAATGTGTGTAATTATAAAGCAGTAGTGGGTTGTCACGATTTTAATTAAACTAAAAAACATAAAAGTAAAAGTAAATAAGGTCGCAAGTGCTTGGTGTATCGAAAAGTCCGTCTAGTGCCTAAAATACGAGAACAGTCATATTAAAATTATACTTGTTTGGAAATCAGATCGCATGCATAACGATGGTCTATTACTATAGTTTTAATGTTGGACTTTTGAAAGACTTTTTCACGATTTAGATCCTAGATATATTCACCAAATCAATTTAGTAGATATCATAGTTATATTATGATACATGAGATTAGGGAATTTCCATCCAATTACTTTTTTTTTCTTTTTCCTTTCATAGTTATATTCAGTTTACCCTTTAAAAATATCCTCGCTAAATTCTACAATTAAGCATTATTCGGTTCAAGCCTATGTTTACGATTTACTTAGACATTGTGATCTAGATATTGTCTCCATATCATTAGCACTTCTCAGACATTATAAGCATCATCCTCATCTAGTTCTAATTATATCAATTATGGATTCACTAGCTTGAGTAGATTCACTTTTACAACTAATTATAAACCGATTAGCCATTTTCCGTCTACAGATTATTAAATCCTAATGACTAAGTATAGATAGATCATGTCAAAAATAAACCATAGATATAAAATTAGTAATAATATTAAAAACTAGATAACGATGAATCATTGATAAACATAAACACAATTCAACATATCTAAAAACAAAGTAAAAAGATGGTCTACATATCACATCATCCAAACAAGTATTAATCTACTAGTTAGACGTAATTAAAGGAATAACAAAGTCCATATATGTAAAAGGACATTGTTTACCAATTGAAAGTAAAGAAAGATAAAGATCCTATGTTGAAGATCTGTAGATCAACAGGTGTTTGGAAGTCCAAAATCCCCTTAAAAGCATCTGATTTTCAACCTAGAATGTAGGGTTTTTGTCTGACAGGTTAATTGTCCTGTCTCTAGAAAGTGAAGGTTTAATCGTTTATTTATAAGGCAAAAGTCGGTTCAGCCACCGCCTTGACAAGCGTTGCTTATCGAGGGATGAGTGATTTATTTATGACTTTATATATATCTTTTGATCGTGTTTTAATGCTAAAATGAGTTTATATATGTAAACTTTTGGTACTTAATGAGATTTAATATTAACACAGGTTCACGAGAGATGCGAATGAGTGTAAATGTCATCTACCAACTCAAACTGAATGCCAAAGGACTTTACAAGACACAAGACGGTGAAACGAACGTAAAACGAAAATATTTGGAGTTTCATAGAAACCAACGCCGCTCGTCAGCATGACGAGCGTCCCCCCTTATTCTAGTAGCCACAAGCGCCGCTCGTAGCCCCTCACGAGCGCCGCCCGTGGCCCTGAAGTCTAAATCGACCATTTTCACTATAAATAGAAAAAAAATCCTCAGACGTTAGAGAGCAGTTTTTTCAGCCACCGGATGCTACACACAAACTTCAGGTTGAATTTTAGAGCTTTCTAAGAGGACTTTGGATTTTGAAACACCTCTTAATCTTTATCTTTAACCTAGATCTTCATTCTCTTTATCTTTTTATTTTTGGTAAATAATGTCTTTCATCTTTTCAGACTTTGTGATTTCATTAATAAAGTCAGGCTAGTAGGCTGAATACTTCTTTAGATTGATATGATCATTAGACTTTTATTTGTTCTATTTAATAATTAGATATTTAGATCCGTTGGATTGTGTTTATTGTTTACCGTAGATTCATGATTGACCAGATTTTCACATTGTTATTGGTTTTATATCTCAGTATGTTAATTTATTTTTGATTGATGTGTCAATAGTCTTTCAGTAGGATTAATATACTCGAGACTGAAAATTAGGGGTGTTTAAAACTATCCGTATTCGAATCTATTATCCGAAATCCTAAAAATCCGATCTGATTTTATCCGAAAAGTCGGATATCCGACTTTGAACACTCCTACTGAAAATACTAATCAATCTATAATTAATAGTAAAAGATGATTATACTCTAGCGAGCAAATCCAGAACCAATAAATTAGAACTAGTTGAACATGATGTTTAACAATGCCATACGCGATCTAATAGCATCGAAATGTGCACTATGACCACCAGAGATAATTAATACACAGTGCCTGACTTAAAATCTGAGTATAACTAAAAGTAAATCATAAACACTACCTTGAACTAGGGATGAGCACGGGTTAAAAACCGGCCCAACCCGGCCCGAACAGTCAAGACCCGTGACCCGAAAATGCATAAAAAATGGAACCGAGACCCGGCCCATTGATCCCCTGGGCGTGTCGGTTCGGGCCTGGGTTTAACCGGGTCGGGTTCGGGTTTTAATGGGTGACCCGAAATATGTTATGAATCAACATCTTTTTATCTTCTCCAATAGTTTTGAACAATGAGTAGTAACAATCTTCAAAAGCAGCTTTGCATCCTCGTATATTTCTAGTTATATAAGGTAGATATACAAGATATATACACTATATATATATAACATAAAAGAGACTATCGTTGTGATGGTGTTGATGGAAATGATGAAGAGCACCGGAGATGGAGATGAGGGTGTTAATGACGATGATGAAGAGTATATATATCATTACATATTTTTGCTGTGAAGAATCAAGATTGGAAAGCAAAAAGGTGTTGCCTCATGTGAGTGAGAGAAAAAATATATCAATTAAAATATACATGTAAAGTGGTGTAGCAGAAGATTTGGCCATATAATATCGAATAAAAACTAAAGTGGTGTCACATCCAATAGATGCAAGTGTTGATGAAGTACACGTACTATATATATAATAATGTTAAATACATATATGGAGCATTGTAGTGTCACATCTATGTAAAGTAATCTTGCAGGCTTTATCATATACATGCTTTATCATATACTTTCGGGTTTCTTCGGGTTTGACCGGGTTTGAATCAGCCAGACCCGAAAACCGAAAATCCACTAAAACCTGAAGCGTGACTCGGCCCGTTGACGGGTCGGTTTGGGTCGGGTACGGTCAGGTCTAAGACGGGTCACGAGTTTTCGGGTCTTTTGCTCATCCCTACCTTGAACTATAATGCTTAGCAGTGAATCTAGCAAGAATTTGAAATATTTAAAGATCAGATAGTTTTTAAATTTGATAGTGATTTTATAGATATAAAAAAAAACGACTAAGTGATAGAAAAAATAATTTCAGTGATTATAAAATGTAATAGATGAAAATTTTGATAATTTGTTAATATTAAAGTTTATTTTTAAAAAGATAAAAATGAAAATAATAAAAAGTAAAAATTGTAGTTAATTTATAAAAGATGTGAAGTGTATATAATCTTAAGGTTATAATGAATGTCAAGTATACTCTCACCTTTCTCAACTTTTTAATTAATTATATGATAGATATATGAGTTACACCTTTCTCAACTTTTTAATTATATGATAGATAAGATATATGAGTTATTTAGGTGGGTTGTTGAAGTATAGAACCCATCTAACAAACCAACCACCCCAAAATTGTATCTTTTTGTCCCTCAAAGCTTCTAAGCGTTGGCCTGTTATGGTTTAAGAACCCACGCCTAAGAGTACGGACTAGCAAAAACAGAAAGCCCATTTAAACCAATTGATATTAACTATTTAGTATTCTGATATCCGACAAATTTATTAAACACGGAATAATGTTTTGCCAAGTATTAATATTAATAGATTTAATTATGATTTTTAAACACCAGCCCTCCTGTATAACTATTTGTAGGAGTTTCGCTTATAAGTCTCCATGACTTGAGTTCGAAACCAGGGTTGGTATCTATTTATAAAAGCGTGATAATCCTTTCAATACCTTCTTTTTTTCAACAACTTTCAAGGAAAGTAGAGAGAATATTTATATTAATCTTTTATTTATTTATATAAAGTATTAAACGTGATCCATCGATGATGTTGATACTGTTGGAAATAACAGTATAATAACAATATGTAATTCCTTAAATATATATATATTATATATATATATATATATTACAATACGATTAAATAATGATAAAAGGAATTAAAGAAGAACAGAATGGAGGAACTAAATAAAAGAGGCAATTTGAAAGGTTCCTGCAAAACAAGAAAATGTAATAATAATAAGTAGAACCGGGCTTGTGTTTGACACAATTCCCTTAAACAGATTCGCCGTCTGTTCCCAGGGTACACCGGTCAAAAGCAGCGTACTGCCGGACGTTGAACACTTGCCTGAAAGACGAACGGAGCACAGGGATGGTTGCTGTTTCGTGACCGAAGTTGTAGTGAATGTGTGTGTGGTATGAACGAAATGTATTGTTGTTGTTGTATCTTTCAAGTCCCTGATAGGACCTTATATACACAAAATTGTAACTCCAAATAATTAACTAGCACTAATGGTGAGTTAATTATTTATCAGTTTCATGAGTTACAAAACTGATACTTATGATATCAGTTTCAGGAGTTTCAAAAGCTTCTTCTAGATCATTCTTGAACGGGTCAAAAACCGGGTCGGGTTTATTTCGGGTCGCAGCAAAAAGGAGCCCCGCACGGGCCCCAGTTTTTCGAGCTGCATTCGTGTCCGCAGGTACACGCATTGGTTCAGAGAATTTTGACCCAAAAACCCGTTTTCTGCACCCCCTGCGCGCGGGTAGAAGCCAGAGTAAAACACAACACAAGATCTTGACATAACTTAGAAACCTTCACTTATAAACTAGTAAAAGTTTATATCCCACACCAATGTAGGACAAAGCTTTTCCAACTCCAACTTATGCACCAAACACACAACTTTGAGACTCGATATCTCATTCACCTTTAACCCAATTTGGACGCATCTTAGTTTGTTACGTAGCCTTGGCCAGAGACTACAAAACCCACTAAACGGTTCGCAATATATGTCACACGACTATATATTTATTGATGTCCAAAGTGGTGAAAAAATGCACTTTTTCACAACAGATACTTCAGTTTTTTCAAATTTTTCCCAAGGCATGTTTCGAACAACTCCACCTCATTATACAAAAACAGTCATTAAACGTGAATTACGTTCTTTCGTTAATAATCTGTGTTAGTAATATTCATCAAAGTACACGGCATGTAATAAAATAATACATACAGAAACGTTCACTAGCACAAACGTTATTTTCACATTAAAAAAAAGAATCAAAATACACACAGTTAGTGATACAAAAGCATAAACTTCTATACGTACATAAAAACTGTTACCTTCACATAGTATTATATATATAGATGGATTAAACAACAAAATACAAGTTTACAAGTGTTAAAAAACTAGACCAAACCAAACAAAGTTTAACCAAATCACCAGCAGTCCGGTTCACTCGTCCAAACATCTTGTAACAATAAAACAAACTAGTAAAATGACCCAAACACACAAACAACCCGGTTCGGGCCGCTTCCATTTTGAAAAAAACCGGGTCCCAAGCCAAACTTAACCCAAGTTGGCTCAAATAAACCCCCATTGCACTTGGGTTTTCATGAAACCCACCTTCGGCCCAAACTAACCAAGCTGACAAGCCCATAACAAAAGATGAAGATATACATGTTAAATGCAAAGCCCACAAGGGTGGAACCCAAAAGGGCTTATCAATAGCCCTGTAAGCTCGGTTCCACCCAAAAAGAGCCACGTTGGCCAAGGTTAGAATCAATGGGACCATGATTCCTATTGCGAGTGACCGCATGCCTCGTCGTGGTATCGACGAGGGTTGTGATTTTTGGGTTCTTGTTTTGGTGTTGATGTCATTGTCTTGTGGTGTTGGTTGTTGGTCTTTTACTCTTTGTTTTAGCTCTTGGGTTGTAGAGTCCATGGAAATAAGATACAGATTTTTTTTCGTATGTATTTTGTTGAGATGTGAAGATGAGTTTATTTTATACTTTTGTTACTAATTACTCGTAAAAAGGTCTTTGTGGTTTTTATAGGTGTTATAGTGGGAGATGGAGTGACACGTGTAAAGAAAAGTGGTGAGTAGTGAAACATGAGATGAGGATTTGACACGTAGTGGAGTACAGGTGCCACGTGTGTTCGTATGATGTGTGGTCAAGTATTTTATCCATTTGAGTGCTTGCTTGTGGGTGAAGTGAAGATCGGCCCAATGTTTTAGCTCGGTGAGATAATGACCAATTGACCATCTATCTATCTATGAGGAGTAATATACAAATAGAAATGCTTTAAATCACGTGTAATATATTTTGCCATTTTGGCTTCTTGTGGCTTTGTTAAATACAAACCTTTCAAAAAAAGGTTCTGTCGAGTATATCAGTATATGATATGAAGAGAAAAAAAACGTTCAAAAAAAGTATATGATATGAAGAAACAATTTTGCTTGCGATTATGAAGTGTGTTGTTAAATATAAAAGATGTGGTTAACTAGTTATTAGTAGTCCTTAAACATTAATTTAATGGTTAAAAGGTCAGCTTTCATTCAAGCAAGGGCGGTTCCATGTGTATGTTAACTAGGTACGTTAAATTGGAATTTTTTTTAACAAGCATATAGAAGATTATGATTGGACACATGTTATCTAAGAGCTTGGACCTAGGTAAATATGAAATAAGTCTTTTAAAACATTTGAAGTCATAAGTTATAATTAGATACACTTAGTTTAGTTTTTGTTAGTAGATTTGTTAGTTATAAAATATAAAAGTGTAGAAAGATACATGAGCTCTATTTCTAATTTTAATGCTTCATTAGTAGCATACCAACAAACTTTTAAAGTTTTAGTCACTCTTCTTTCATTTTCAATTCAAAATGTCTAATCTTTATAACACTAAACTTTTAATAAATAAAAAATTCGAGCAATGATATTGTGTAATTATAATACCCCAACAACTAATTTTAGCAAGATTTCAATGTAGACGTGAGAGGAAACTTGAAATCGGGAGGAATGAGGAACCAAAAAAGATTTACCAATAATCAAATCCTATAGTAAAATTGTACAATAATAAAAACTCATTTCATTTCTTCGTAGTTAAGATAGTAGTCTTAATAAAAATTGAATTAATGTCATGACAAAGTAGAACCTAAGAATCTAATGTGAGTTTCGCTTAATTGTTAATATGTGCTTTGTGAAAAAACTCGCTTTGTGAAACAATCCAATTTAATACATATGATGTTTCGTGAAAGCCCGACCTGACACGTTATTGAATACGGACAAAAAAAATTTTTTTTTGCCCAAACTAAATTTAGACACGCGTGGTATTCATTCCTAGATCCGCCACTGCATTTAAGAGGTTTTGTATTCAAACCTTGGGGAAGATATAAGAAGACCATTGATAAGATTAAGCATTAGTTCAATAGTTGAAAGGTCATCCTCCATTCAAAAGGTCTAGTGTTTAAGTCTTGAGGTGGACATAAGAAGTCCCTTAATGAGGGCTTGACTTGGGTATATCCAGGTTCAAGTCTGAGGGAACATAGTTTATCTCTATTAGTAGGGGGTTTTCCTCCTATCGAGTATTTAAAATAGACATTTCTACTTTAATGAAGCTCTTTAGCATGTACCCCGTTAAGACAATGTATGCTAAACCTTTCGCTATCAAATTACGACACGAAGTTTTCATGAAATTCATCTTTCAAAAAATAAAATAAAAATAACGACTAGTTGTTAGCTAGATACTAATGATAACTTTTAAAAATACGGTAAACTAGTTAATGATCCTGGGTGTTGCCTCGGGAGACATAACCTTGTTTTCCGAAACCTTATACAAATTGTTTCGCGTTGCATTTGGAAATGTGTCGTCGTGTACAAATGTAATATATAGTAATTGTTTACATAATCAATATCTTGGATAGTTGAAGGAATAAACAATCTTAATCATGGAGCAATATATGATTAATTGAAGAAAAAAAATGTGATAGCGGAAAAAAAAAATGGAAACGCATAAAATATATACTATCATATGTGAAATACAAAAAAAATTTGAAAAGTACTATATGAATCATTGTAGATAAACAATAGACAAATGAATGTGGTTGCCATATAACTTTAGCCAAAAACAACTAAAAACGACAGTTTAGGTAAAAGATAAAATATATGTCTAAAAGCAAAAACCAAAACACAAAACAAAAATATAAACACAAATGAACACGTAATAACATTATTCAAAGTTTTATGTAAAAAAAAAGACATAGTAAATTTATACAATTAGTTTTACAAAATAAATGACAAATTAAAACAACCACTATATAATAAATAGTAAAAGCGAAAAAAACATAAAAAATAATGACTGCCTATTTAAAAGCATAAGCTAATTAAAAAAAGTCTGAAGTGGCAAAAAGAAGTGAAATGACATAAGTATACGAACCATCCAAGCCATTCTTGTAAAGTTGTATAAAGCATAGAGACCTTTCACGAAACTAAACAAAAATTTTTATTAAAAAAAAAAAAGAAAAAGTTGGCACGCAAAAATTATATAATATATATATATATACACGTGGTTAGGGGTATTAACAGAGAATTTTTGAAGTGTACATAGATCAAATGATTATCCACTAAAATTATAAAATTTACAAACCATGCAGAACACCTGTGCTACCTACTATCAATTTAAGTCTTGACAATAAAATAACTTTAAAGAATCACATTTTATTTTTCTTATTTAAATCCCTTACGAGTCTTTTCAGCTAACCAAAGTAGATCAAAAAGTATATATGATATTTAACCTTAAGAGAGATAAGAACCTTTTCTTTAAAAAATAAATAAGTTAGAACTTTGTCTTTTATCCTGTTTTTATAGGGGAGGAGGAGCATACAATCAATTTTACCTACATTCCGATTCCTAATCATGGATGAGCCTCCTTGAACTTCCAATTGAGTACTTTAGCAGGAGGGTTCTTACTAGAATTGGTAATAAAGTGGGTATAACAGTGCGAGTCGCCGAACATACATCAAGAAAGACATGGGGAAAATTTGCACGCATAAGCGTTGAAATGAACTTGAACAAATCTTTGGTCCCTAAAGTTCAATTAGATTAGAAAAAGGACTAAACAACATATAGGAACATCATCAAAGTGATTACAAAGAGAAATGGAATGAGCGTCTGCCTCGGATTGTGCTTGATGCTCTTCATTGAATACTTATACTTATGTTCATATTGCTTTCGTCACTTGTCATTCAGGCACCGGTATCTGTAAATCAACTCCACTATTTCTTATACCTGGCACTAGTCAAATTGTATCTCAGTTCATGGCATGTTAAAATGACTCTATCTGCTTATAGTCATTCCTGGACTCGGTGCACCAAACCTGCACTCAAGAATAGTAATGCTTTGAAAAAGGCGTGATGAGTGAAGGACGAAGATTGAACTCGCACGTGGTAGATTCACAATCAAAAGTATACAATTTTAAAAATAATATGAGCAAGAAACATAACAACAATACACACATATGAAGTCTAATATGATATCAACCTTCCAGATAGATTTTTAGCCTTCATTTAATTTAAAGTCTCTCGAACTTAATCGAGCTTGATATCTAAAACTTTATATGAAGATTATTTAGCTTTCATTTAATTCAAGTTTTTAAAACTATTGACTTTCTGGATAGATATTTTTCTTCCATGGTTAAGCTATTTGGAAATGACAATCATTTGAGACATTGTCATGATGATATGTTGGAGCTTATAGAAGGTTTGAATGACTAGAAGTCATCTATACTATATTATAAAAAGAATAACCCCATGTTGAAAGTTACATGGGGGAAAATGTCTAAAATATCCTTAATGATATATTACACTTATGGTCCTTAATCTTTTAAAATATCTCAATTAACTCTTTAATCAATTACATTTACATCAAGTATCTACACCACTTGACGCCGCCTCCACCACCACACCGTCGCCGCCACGAACACCGCCGCATAGCGCGGGTACCGTGCTAGTTATAATTAATGTTGATACGATTATTATTAGCATTAAATACCTAAGTTTCTTATGGTATAAAAAGTAAAAGAAAAATGTATATTTATTTAATTGGAAAGAGTGGTGTACATTCAATATATTATGAGATTTGTATGTATTTGTTCTCGGGTTACCCGTGCAATATGGCGGCAGAGCGGCGACAATGGGTGATGGTGACATTAACGATGTGGTTATTAATGTAAAGGTAGTTGGCGTAAAAGAATATCATAGTTAATGAAAGGGGCACTTGTGAAATATGAGATATGTGTGAAGATGTTTGGTTTTTTAGGGTTTAGAATAAAGGTGTTAAAAGGTTAGGGATAAAAAAGATAATTCAAAAACTGAATTGTTTAAAAGAAAAAATGTCTTTCTCTTTATTAGATAGTACTAGATGGATGTTCGCGGACGCGGTGGCGATTACAATAGCGACGACGGTGTGGCGAAGGTGATGTGAAGCGGTGGTGGTGGCGTGGTAGTGAATGTAAATTAATTGATGTTAGAGGGGTTAATATGGTTATTTAACGGTTGGAGCATATATGTTGTAAGTTATTTCATTAAGGGTATTATAGATATACATGTGAAAATGTTTAAATTAGTGAATAAAAAACAGAAGAATAATATGATCATTTTAAAATCTTAATTACTTAAAAAGAGGACAGTTTGCTTTATATAGTAAATTAGTAATATAGATAGATAAATATAGATATTTGTTGTCTATGAAAGTTAATTTTTTGAAAAACAAAAATTGATGGTCAACAATGAGTCAAAGGGACTGTTTTTGTAACAAACTCTGCTTACTTTGACAGGCCATCTGATGAAAATAACATTCTCACTGCACCCGCCGATCTTATATTTCCTTCTGCCAATCCATGGCGACCCGGCCCGCACCCAAATACAGACCCGGGAAAACAAGATCAAGCTCTTTTATTCAAAATCTTTACAAAAACCCCAAAATTCCATTTTCTTTTCTTTTGCTTCTCGCAGATTCTCTTCTTACTGCCCTCATCATCGCTTATGTTCCTTGTAAGCACCCTAAATTCCTTCCAATTTATTACATCACTTTTTACTGTTTTCAACGTTCTCTCGTGTTTTTATTGTTTTTAATACTTTTTTTTTTTTTTATATAGATACAAAGATTGATTGGGATGCTTACATGTCACAGGTGAGTGTCTATTTTATGATTGATGATACATAATTTTGTATTTTGTACAATTTGAATAAAAACATTTAGTACAATTTAAGGATATTAAAAAAAAAAAAAATCCTAAACAAAGTGTATTTTTGTTAAACCCCTTTAAATTATGTTGTTTAGGATTAGCAATGTAACATAGGTTGTTCATTTTATCATGTAAATGTGTGCCTAGTCGTTTGTTTGATACTCTAAAACAGAAGTATGGAATCGAAATCTTGCGCTATATGTTGCTTATTGATGCATAATGTTCCTGATATTAAAGTTGAGAAGTCAATGAATCTAAGAAACACACAAGTACTTACAGGAAGGTAAGATCATGGGAGCATTGTGAAACTTATGATCACGGGTCATGTTTTTGGAGTTATAGTTAATACTTTGGTGAGACATGATAAAATCTATTGACATTACTACATTAGATAGATTTATTTTTGTAGTTTTGTATTAGAAGAATGATAATTGATATTCTACATTATAAGTTGATCTGTGATGAGTTATATCGATTCAAAAGATATGATTACCTCAATGTTAAGTAATGTACCTAATCTCAAAATGTAACTGAAAAGTGAAAAGAATCCGGTTAGAATACTAAAGAATGTATTATACTAAACTGAGACCTGTATCCAGGCCATAATAAAATAGATGTTTTAAGGGTCAAAAACTGAGTTTTGTCGGTTTTGGTGGTTTCACACAGTTTGATTTATGACCATTGTGAAGTCTATTTTTTTTACATTAAAAATTATGTGGGCATGGTTTTGGCTGTTTGGATTTAAGGTGTTTGGTTTTACATTCGGTCTGTTTCCCCTTTGGTTTTGGTGTATTTGGTTTGGTCAGTTGAGGTCTTTTGAGATTGAGTAAATTACCAAATACGAGACGATCAACACTATTAAGCCACCAGGTTTTGATCAAACATCATATAAAGAATAGAGTTTGCACTGTTCTTGTTTTAAATTAAATAAGGTGATGACTTATTTTTGAAATATATTTGGTACATTATTCATTTATATTTCAAACTTATTTGTCTAATAAGTTTTTTTCACTTTAACTCTAAAATCTCATTATTTATTTTAAATAATAATGAGTCTGGTAAACACACATCCAAACACCCAACAAGCCAAGAGATACAAATGGATTTATAGAAAAAGTAAAGTAACACCCAATACCTTCTTCCATGGGTTATGGGTCCCAATACCGTCTACGGCCTTGTAAGGAGTAAGGATCGAACCCTTAACCTCTATCTGTAGAGGCAAGCGTGTCAATTACTTGATCCAAGCCTTGATTGGTTTTAATAAAGTATAAATTTTGCATTTTTAATACCCGTTCTTTGACGTCAAAAATTTGAATTGAAATTTTGATGGTGTAAAATAAGGAGTATTTTTGATTGTATGTTTTTTCTTTTTTTGGTTCGAAAAGGAAACAAATGAGTATGTGATTTTGGTTTTACTCAAAAATGGCATGACTGACCAAACAGGTTAATGGATTTATCGAAGGAGAAAGAGATTACAACAATCTGAAAGGGGATACAGGACCTTTGGTTTACCCGGCCGGCTTTCTTTATATATACTCCGCCATACAATACATTACAGGAGGCGAGGTCTATCCTGCCCAGGTGAATACTTATTTGCAGTCATTACTAGTTTGAATCACTTGCAGTGAGCCTTTTACTTATTGTTCTCTTACATATGATGGAAAGTTGCTCGTAGCTGATGAACTTGTTCTGATTCATATAGTATAGATATTAGTTCTAGTTAACTATTTTGGATCATTATAAGGTAGCATAATCATTCCATGTCAAAGTTTTCATAAGCTTCAAGCTTTGTGGTGAAATAAGTCAAAGAATCCAATAGGGGTGGTATTAGGATTAGAGGATTATATGGGTAACTCGTTCACTAAATTTGAAGTTACATTTGTCAAATATTTATATCCTCCTAATGAACACAAATGAGTGACACTAAAGATTAAAATGTATTTGGAACGACATTGTAGTTAGTTTTACCAGATCAAGATGAACAAGCATGTCAATGGTCTAGATGAGCCACTGTGCATTTACTGTTATTTTAGAACTGCAAGTACATTTGAAGTTGACCATGATTAGGAAGAGATACAAATAATATCTTTATTATGAAGCTTCATAGATCTTTGAGAAACTTTTTTTGCCTGAACTTCTGCGATACTGTTTGAAAATTACGGAATTTCACGTGTGGAGTTTTATGTTTTCAAGATCTACCTAAAAATATTCAATAGTGGCTGACAAGCTTTCTTGTTATTTCAGATTCTCTTTGGTGTGCTCTACATTGTGAATCTGGGAATATTGCTATTCATTTATGTCAAGACTGATGTGGTATAAACACTTTCCGTTCATTTGATGATATTCGTGACTCTTTACCATCATCAAATGTTACACTCTCTTTTTTTTTTCTTTTTCACAGCTACCTTGGTGGGCTCTCACTTTGCTTTCGTTATCTAAAAGAGTGCATTCAATCTTTGTCCTTCGTCTGTTCAATGACTGTTTTGCGATGACTCTTCTCCATGCATCTTTGGTTCCACTTCTTTACCAGAAATGGCATTTTAGTTTAATTATGTTCAGGTTTTATCCTATTTTCTATACTAATAATTCTATCTGGGATACAAGTCATCAACAGAATACAGTATGGGTTTAACCTTGGCTTTGTTTTCTGTTTCACAGCTTAGCTGTTTCAGTGAAGATGAATGTGCTTCTTTATGCTCCTCCGTTGCTTCTTCTCATGCTTAAGGTACACTATATGATTCTATTTAAATTTATTGAAGTTTGTGTCTGGATCCTACATACATTTAGTCATTTACTCAACCTACCATTTATCTTTTTCAGTGTATCACTTTTAACTACAGGCTATGGACATTATTGGGGTAATATCAGCTTTAGCAGGTGCGGCACTAGTGCAGGTGCTTATTCTTTAGTGCTTGGATTTGTATTTAATGTTCACGATATGTATGCTTTTTTTTCTACATAAAGGTGAAAAAACGGGCGGGTTGGGTTGTGGGTCAATTTGGGTTAAGGTTGATCCCAATATTGATCTTTTATTTAGCATAAAAGACTTGGGAGGTTATGTGCTAATATGCATCAAAATACTTTGAGTGACTTATAATTTGTTTAACCCATTAGATTAATTAACCAATATCTATCCGTTTATAAGTAAATGAGTCAGCATTGCTATCACTACTATGCAATTTGCATGATCATATGAGTTATCTTGCAACCACAGGGTGACTTGGTTTGTTATCCTCTTTTTAACAATCTTTTTGTATTCATTTTGCAGATTCTGTTGGGGTTACCGTTTCTATGGGCATATCCAATTGAATATCTATCTAAAGCCTTCAATCTTGGACGAGTATTTATCCACTTCTGGTAACCTTCTATGCGCTTCAATATGCAAAATTGTGCAACAAATAAATTTTTTTTATATGTAGATTCCCTTTTATATAATATATAAGGTGTCTCGTATTCTCATATAATATTGAAAAATTTTTGGTAGATATGTGTTACTAAATGTTATTTATTGTTTTGTTATTTTTTATCGTTATTGTTATTAGGTCTGTCAACTTCAAGTTTGTCCCTGAGCCAATTTTTGTGTCAAAGGCTTTTGCTCTCAGTTTACTAGGTGTTCATCTCGGTTCTCTTATGATTTTTGCGCATTATAGATGGTGCAAGTAAGTTGAGATCATACACATTTCATTAGTACGAAAAAATGAAATACAAATTCATTTAAAGTAATTATATTAACGTCTGCAGGCATGAAGGAGGATTGGTATCATTCTTGCATTCTAAATTAGTCCAAATACAGTTTAAAAGTCACGTTACCAGCTCCTTTCCTCTTCATGTTAGCACTGGATTAAAGCGGCTTAAAACAGAGCGTAAGTGTACTGTCTTCGAGTTTCTGTCATCTTTATATGTATGTGGAAGTTGGCAACTATAATTGTTTATTAATTATACAGATATTGTTACAACAATGTTCACTGGAAATTTTATTGGCATCGTGTGTGCGCGGTCTTTGCACTACCAATTCTACTCCTGGTAAATTACCTCACTTTTTATCGACCTCAAACTTGATAGCATATGTTGTAGTATACTGAATGGGCATGAGAATGATATGATTTGGCTTTAAAGCAACGTTAACATTATACATCTGCTACTATAGGAAAATGTTCACTTGAGACTTATCATATAATATGAGTTGAGGAGTTGATATGTTTAAATATGAATGATGATTCTCCATTCTTTAAGTGATTAGCATTTAAACTGACACACTCAACACCTCTTTTTGTAGACAACTGACAAATTTACAAGAATAACCCTGATAGCTCAAGAAACATTACAGTTTACTTAAGAAAGAAAATGTACCAGTGCTCGTTATTTCATACCAAATGAAATATGATGGTGCAAAATATTGTTTGGATGATATTTGGGTGTTGTTTTTTCAATGGGTTCTGCTTTATGTCAAATTGGTCGAAATAGGCAAAGATATAATAGCAAAAATACAGTGTTCTCAGTCATATTTAGCACATTATATATTTATCAAGTTCTCAAATATTTGACCCAGCTGAACCAAACCTGTTCTGACTTGAGATCGAATCTGCCTGATCCACCCATTCTGCCACCTTCAGTATCTATTGTGCGAATGACAAGTTTGGAATGTTACAATGACACTATAATATCATTTTATGCAGGTACTTCTGTAGCTTACCATATCTTTTATGGAAAACGCCTTTTCCAACTATAGTCCGGTAAGTCAGCTAACCATGAAAATTCACAAATTGTACTCTCATTGATAAATCCTCCTATAGCATTGAGACTTATGTTATGGTTTTGCAGGCTGCTGCTGTTTGCAGGGGTGGAATTGTGCTGGAATGTTTTCCCCTCCACCGTCTACTCATCCATCACACTTTTTTGTTTACATATAATCGTCTTATGGGGTCTTTGGAAGGCGCCACCTGAATATCCATACGAAAATGAGAAACAGCTGGCTGGGAAGAAGGTCAAATGAATTTCATAGCTAATGGTTTTTATTTTGGGTATAATTCCATTGTCTCTGTTTTGTTTTATTTTAATGTTTGTACTTTAATCATTATAGGACTAACTCAAAGTGGGTACCATTGTATGTGTTAAGGGTGTTTGTTTTGTTTATGTAATGGTCCCTTGAGTCTTACAGTTAACTGCGATGACAAAGACAATGCTTACTACAGATGGCTAATATACATTTTTTCTGTTCTAAAGATGGAGCCAGTTTAATTTGTGACGAAATCGTGTATTTTTCACTCTTTAGTCATTACTTTATAAGTGTAGGTATTGTAGTTATAATGTAGATATATACGAGTATTTTTTTCAGCGTGGCTATAGTTTTCATGTTTATAATGACTATCCAGCACTTTTTTTTTAACAGCTAATACTTTTATTGATACTGTGTACCGGCGTGCCGAAGCATGGAAAAAACAATTACAGTTACACTAATAGAGACGGACTCATTGCCCAAGTTGACCAAAACAAACTAGTTTTCCTATCACGACTACAAAACCAAAAATAAGATAACGACTATAGCTTGGATCACATCGTCACATGTTTCTTCACTATCTCAATGACTATCCAGCACTCTAATTAACGAAATAAAAAGCATTCACAATGGGGTTAAGGTGATTGTAATGGTCACATCATCGTTTCAAAACAACTGAACCCCTCAGTACCCAAATAATATATTTTATTTTATTTTATATAAAATAAAACAAATTTCAGGCGACCTCACCTTTCACTTGACGTTGACATACTCACGACGGCTTGGTGATCCTTAAACGACGCCAACCCTCTAACAATTGGCACAAATGGCACAAGGGTGGTTGGGCCTTGACGCCTGGATCTTCCACCCCGTTACAAACACTTTTATATGTTTTAACTTTTAAGATTAACATTTTAAAAGCCTATTGAAAATAAGTTGATTTAACAAAGACCATTCACAATGTATTTATTTATTTTACTTTTATAACTATTTGGTAACTTATGATTCATAGCAAACCACCAATTTGATATCTTTAATCCCTTATAAAAAATATTAAATTGTAAGGAAAAATGATTATGCTTCTAGTAGCATGTATCATACATGTTCCATCCTCACAATCTTTTAAAAATTTAAACATTGATTTCAATCACATGGCTTAATGTTTAATATTTTTTAAATAATTTGTGGGAGGGGAAACATGTTTGATATATGCTTTGAGAAGCACATATGTTATCCCCAAAATTGTATTAGATTAAGACTTTAAGTACATTTTTTGTTCTTAAAATACCCCTTTCAACATATTTATGGTTCCCAAAATGTCCCTCCACATACTAACACTATTAGTTCACTATTTCTTATCAATTTGTAATTGATTCTAATTTAATTAACATTGATTTTTCTATATGGTTTTACAATAATCGACAGAATCTCATAATCTATATTTTTGACACACTCTGAAACCAATGTATTCATTCAAAAAAGTAATTATAAAATTCCGCTGCAACGCGCAGATACTATGCTCGTTTTTTATTAAAAGAACAAAAGTTTTATTTCTGAAAAAATCTTGATCGTACTTACGAACTCCTAAACTCATTTTTGGAAAATTGTAAAGTTAGCCCACCTTTCACAAAAGAAAATTAAAGAATTTTTATATTTAACGAGAGATAGTGTCTATGTGTTGCAGCGTTAAGATGATGGAGGTGATAGGTCAAGTCATAGAGTAGGATAGCTAAATGGCTTAGCCGTACGAGCTTTGCCCTCGGATTTAAAAATCCGTCAAAAGTATATCGAATGACATCTCTAATGAAACAACATGAAATTTTAAGAATACCATACAATTTTTATAATTTATCGATATACGATTTTTGAGATAAAAGATTTTGAATGAATAAGAGAAATAAAATGATTTATGGTAGAGAAAAAATAAGTGGTTGAGATCTGAGGAGAGAGAAAAATAATGATTGAGATTTAAGGATATTATAGGTATATTAGGTAGAGATATTTATATTAGTGAATAAAAAAGAGGATAATTTTGGTAGTTATTAATAAGATAGGATTAGAAGTGTTAGATAATAAAATACATAAATGAATAATTTTTTTTGAAATAATGGTTAGTAAATTGGTAAAATAAGATTTACAAAGCATTTGCAGAAAACCTCATTCCCTCCCACCCTTCCTTCCTCCGTAGCAGTAACAACATATCGATCGATCGATCGCTTGATTATTGCCTTCACTTTTAATTATTATTATAATAATAATAAATAATGGTAAGCATC
The DNA here is from genome assembly GCF_010389155.1 of Erigeron canadensis. NCBI lineage: Eukaryota > Viridiplantae > Streptophyta > Magnoliopsida > Asterales > Asteraceae > Erigeron > Erigeron canadensis. The sequence continues at coordinate 8,917,206 of NC_057769.1, read as the reverse complement.
TCATTTCTTTTCTAATTATATATCATTATTATTATTATTTAGTGTTATATCCATAATTTGAAATTAACGTAATCTAATCACCCTAAACATTTATCATTATCAATCTTTTCTGTCCTCGGAAATATTGTTTTATTCAATTACAGTTATTCATTTATTTTGCATTTTAATTAAATGTGATAACCCTTATCAATTTTATTTTTTTTTAATTTAAAATTCTAATATCTTTTTTGTAGATGATTTACTCGATGCATTATTATCAACAGATTTGCATTTGATGAATTTATTATTTTAGTTAGTTTTTTTATTTTTATTAAATAATATGCTGATGTTGTGTTGATTCATTTAGTATCAATTATTAAGTTGTATATTAACTCATTAGATTAGATAGAAGTTGCAGCCAACTTTGCTGTGTGTCTGTTTCTTTTACGGTGCGTAACGATCAACCTAATTACGCTTTTGCCCCAAACTAGCTAGTAAATTTCCAAGATATGTTCGTACATATGTGTGTGTCTCTCTCTGTGTGTGTGTATATATATATATATATATATATAGGTTAGAGATCCGGAGAGAAGGTTCTTAAGAAGAGAAGAGAGAGAAGGTCCGTTTTATTTATTTTATTTTTTTTCATTCTTGTTTTTTAATTAACTCTATCCATAAAAAAAATTTAAAAGAAAAAATTTCTAACCCGAGTTAGTGAGTTATACATGTAAGAGTACGGTACGGGCTTCGCCTTAAGGATATTAATAAGGGGTAACTGGTGGGAGTAATAGGTCATAGAGGGTGATAGGTCATAGGGGGTGATCGGTGATGGGGTGACCTACTTAACGGGGCTTCGCCTTTACCTATCATGGCTCCGCCATAGTCTCTGAGAGGCTTCGCCTATAGCTTACGGGCTATGCCCTTTGAAAAAAAAATATTTTTAAAATTTTTTATATGAAATTGATTAATTAAAGAGAGAATGAAAAAAGTAAAAAAAGGAAAAAAAGCTCAAAAAAAGAAGCTAAAAAAAAAATGAACCTTCTCTCCCTTCTGTCTTTATGGTACCTTCTCATTTGATCTCTATCCTATATATATATATATATATATGATAATGGCTACTAGCTCAACATATAAACTTGATTGGTACCTACCTTTGCTGTTTTATGGAATCTAAGGGGGCGTTTAGTTGGGAAAAACACACCTTGTTTTCCATTTTTGTTTTCTAAGAAAACATGGAAAACAAAAAACGCGATCAAGTCATAGACTTAATGGAAAACTAAAAACATTTTCCACAACTAAATATACCCTAACGTTTTTTGTTTTTTACTCATCTGTAAATGACCTTTTTTACCCTTTTTTGTAAATACCAAAAGTGAAAACCCAACGTATGCTTGGTAAGGGCAAACATGAAAAAATCAATGACTTGATGGAGACAATAGTAACATTCTTGATCAGAGAGATCATCAATAATGGACACTATGGTTAACGGGACGTGGGATGACTCAATTTGAACTCGTGACCTTGGCTTTATGTTGCATGTCCTCCAAATTTAGGCTATTATCCTGGGGATAGTTTATGCCTTCTGGATTAAGTTGTAAAAAAAAACATGTGAATTATACCATACTAACTACTTTTTCAGTTAAATTTGGATATGTTAAAATAAAACAATGCATGAGTGAGAGTGATATAAGTAGTTGAGTTACTACCAGAAACTAAAGAAACACTCGCTACTAGACTTACGACTGGAGTAGATTAATTTTTGGCTGATTTGACTTCTTCGCAACCAGCCATATCATAGACTTATAACTGCAATGGAAAGCCAATATTTCAAACAGGAAATTAAATAAAGCTACAATTAAAATAATTATTTTACTAAGTAAGAATATACCTGGTTTCTAATGAATTGCAGATGTGCGTTAAGTTCTTGCTTGTTGAAAAGCACGAATGGTAGGAATGAGTTGAATGCTGGCCCTGTGTTTCTTTTTTCTGGTCAAACTAGTGTATCATGCAGAGGAGATAGTTAGAACAATTTGTATTCTTAAAGACATATTTGGTGTCCTTTAATTATCATAGTTGTTATGGTTGTGAAATTTCCTGCATTCTCATGTTAGGTTGTTAGAATCGTTCTATGATTCAGTTTATATATTTTTGTAGCTTTTAATAGTTTTCTATAGGTAGTTGATAATGAGTCGCGTATAATCCGTATATTTGTTCTGAAACAATTTACTCACTACGGAAAGGTTTGAAATGTTTATGTCCCCAGGAGAAAGATTCAGGAGATGGTAAGCAAAATACTGCTGACATGACACAGTTTGTAAGTTCCTTAGACTCTAGTTTATGTTTTACAAGATTTAATTTTGAGTCATGACATATCTCTGCACTATAAAATATGAAATTATCTGTCCTAAAACGGATGAATCTTACATGTTGTCTATATTATCTCCTTGCCTTACTTCTGAACTACGTGTATTAGGTTTTGACATTATATACATATTTGGTATTGATCAGTGATTGCCAACATTTTGTCTGCTAATCACATAAATTTTTTGAAAGCGGTTTATTCACTCGAGAGTCATAACTAATAAAGATACCATTTTTATTGCAGGTTCAAACCCTTCTTCAGCAGATGGTAACTTGTAACTGCTAGCATGGTTCTATGCTAATACAATTACACTTCTACTTTGTACTGATCGGTTTTCTCTTTGCAGCAAACCAGATTCCAGACAATGTCCGACTCTATTGTTTCAAAGAATATCCTTTTTACATAGCTCTGTGTTATTATTTTGCAATTGCCAAAATATTTGTGAATACCAAACTATTTCTAATCTTCATAGTTGATTTAAAGGGTCTTTGGGATTGTGTCTTAGATGAGATAATATGATTATGGCATATGCAAAATGGAAATAATCAAAGAGCAGTTTGGCAAACTATATGAAAAAAAGTGTTAACAAGCGTTTCCTGCATTTTTCTCAGATAGAATACACAATTTTGGAGAAACACGTTAACACATAAATTTTGAAAAATGTCATATTTTAACCAGAAAATGTGTTATTCAAATGCAAACCTAGACACCCCCCTGATATATAACGAGTATGATTCAGTCCTATGTAAATTCCTATCCTGAATTTTACCGGTTGTCCTATCATGGTTTAACAGCGTTGTAAAAACATCAGTCTTTGGGTCCCATCGATGTAAAATTCCTATTCCTATGAATTATGTGCCTATATATCGCATTCTTATCAATGGAGATAATGGTTTTTTATACAATTTACCTTAACATCAATGTACTTGATGAGATGGGAGAAAGAATAAGTGAGTTGGAGCAGAGCATCAATGATCTTAGAGCAGAAATGGGAGCCGAGGCCAATCCACCTCCTGCAGCACCAAAGCCCGATGAAGGTTCTGCATAGCACTTTATGTGTCAAGTCCTTTCAACTGATAAGTTAGATTCATGTTTTGTGTGTTAGTTTTATTATCGTTATCACATAGCGCATTTAGAATTTAAGAACGGTGATAATATCTATGTTTTACTCTTAAGATTGGCCTAGTCAGCAGTATTTTGCTGGATTGTTTTGGTGTGTTTGCGATTTGGGATGTTTGAACATGAATACCCTCTTTCATGATTTGGAGTTATCTTCATACATAATGAAATTAAATTTTTTACCTATTTTATTTTTCCATGTTAGCATGTTTCTTTTGTTGTTTGTGCAGCTAGTGCCCATCAGCTTCTCCAAATCACGACCCTTTTATATGGTCGACAGTGGCAAAGGTAAATTCTATTTTGTTTTCATTTAGTTTTCGTATTTTGGTAGCCGGATGCTTTTGTGGTACATGTGATTTTCATTTACTTTTAAACAAAGTCCTGAATTCGAAAAAAGAGCAGAAAAGAAAAAGATAAAGATGATTGCTTTTTTTTTTCCTTAAATAATTGTTTAGAATCTTTTAGAAGAAAAAGTTTGTGATAATTTAAAGGGGATTAGTTTTCTGGAATGTAACTATCTTTGACCGAATGTCTATAGTAGGAAAAAACTAAAGTTGTGTGTATTGTATGTAAGCAACTCGAAAAAGTGTTTATTGTATGTAAGAAAACATACGTGGCAATCATATACAGGTGCCACTTGTCAGATTTTAATTGGTTGAAACAAAATTCTTACATACAATAAACATTATTTATGAGTTGTTTACATACAATACACACAACTTTAGTTATTTCCTACTATAGACATTCGTTCAAAGTTTCTTACATTTCAATAAACTAATCCCTAATTTAAAGTCATGAGTCCTGTATGGTGGACACAGGACAGAAATGGCTGACAGTTGTATCAATATGAAATTTTTATATCGTTAAGTCCTGGACTAATTGTAATAAGCTACGTTTTCTGATTTCGTAATCACTGTCAACTTGTGACGTAAAAACCTAGAGTTTGGCTGGTTATATGGAATGAAAATTTTAGACCAGTTGATGCACAGGTGTCTAAGCTTCTATTTTTGAACACCAAAAAAAAAAAAAAAACAAAACTGAGAGATCTTCATATACTTGCTCTGCAATGGCTCCCCAAAATGTGTCTAGTCATTGCTGCTAACACAAAAGAGGATGAATGCACTATATACATGCTTCATTAGTTTGCTTAGATTTAAAGACGTTAGGATCTTATTATATTCCATTGAAAACAAAACAGGAATGAAAGAAAACCGAAAATGAAGTGTCGTCCTTTACCATATTAAGCATCATAATCACAATTGTTGCGGTATAAATTTGGCTTTTGTTGTATGTCTTCTCTAATATCTGACCAGAAAATAAACTTGCTTGTATCTGCTTATGGTATATGTTGCTGTCTTGTCCTCGTGTTCTAGGAGCAGTCGAGTAGGGGATGTCAAATAATCACAACTTTCTATTGTATCGATCGTTTGATACTGAAATAACATGGAAGGTAAGCCATCAGTGTATTGAAATTAATGAAAAGGTTAAATGGCAATTGTATGTGTTAAGCGTTAACCCATAAAAAGTAAGTAGTAAATAGCTTGCAGTTTTGGGAATTTTAGTTCACTTGAACGTTTGATATGGACATCAACTACTTAACCAAATGCTTACAAATGACGATATGGATGAATGATCATTATCTTAAAATGCAATTATGCATATTAAGGGAGACGTTTAGTTGGGGGAAACACTCATTATTTTTAATTTTTGTTTTCAAAAAAAACATGGAAAACATTAACGAGATGGAATCATAATTTTTCAATAAAATAAAAAACACTGTTTTTCACTTTTTTATGAGAAATTAGAAAACATTTTTTTTTTAATATTGTTTTTCACTTTTCATTTTTTAAATTTTGAAAACCTCAAATTGTTCTCGATATTCTAATTTTGAATGCATTTTTAAAATTTTCATTTGTTTTGTCGAGATGAAAAACTCCTTTTATATTCTGGAAAATTAGAAATGAAAAAACTATAAAACATTTCCACAACAAAACGCGCCCTAACTTTCTAATATTTTTTTGTAGATTAAAACACCCGTATTTGGATTAGAGTCAATTATGGTAGGTTCATCGTGTTAGTGTCGATGTAATCTTAGGGTTTTGCTACTTAGTACGAAGAGATGGAGAATATGAAATGAACCCACAAAATAGTTTTATGAATCTTGATTTGCTTACGGATTTTGTTTCGGGGTATTTTGTCTAATATCTAGAAGGTGATAAGGTTTTTTTCACTATTTTTTTTTTTTGACAAGTGAATTTTATCTCAGACGCGTATGATGTATGTTAATCGCACAACGAAAGGGTCCCGCACTAAGCGGATTTTAAATAGCCTTTCTCACCATACCACATCCTTTATTGGAAAATACCGTCGAGTAGAACCTACCAAGTCTCGAACTCGAAACCTTAATTCCCCGGGACCCCGCATAGCAAGTTTTTTTCACTATCTATTTCTTTTTCGAGGATGCATATAAAACGTTTTTTTTTTTTTCTCACTTTTTCTTGCAAATTACAAAAGATGCCAAAGGATTTGTTTGATTGCAATAGATTTGTTTGATTGCCCTTTATGAGGTTGACACGTCAACACTTTAGTAGCGGAAGTAGCAGTGAAAAGTTTTAGAGTTAATCGTATAATTGGTCTATGTGGTTTACACACTTTAGCGATGAGGGTCCCTTTTTGAGTTTACTAGCAATGGGAGGTCCCTACTTTAAGAATTTTTTGCAAGATTGGTCCTTTTTAACATAACCTTTAGCAGGTTTCGTCAAGTCTCCACGTGGCCATAACGTGCAGGGACAAAATAGTCATTTCATGGAACAGAGGGACCATTCTTGCAACTTATATAAACTTTATCTTCTTCATCTTGTTTTCTACATTATACTTCATCTTTCTTTATTTCCATATCCTGCAACAAAATATAATTAAATCTAAAACATGAAGCTTATACTCATTCAACATTTCAGCATACAAAATCAGCGATTACATGAAACTTATTCCCATTCAATCATTAGAACGAACCGGTTGTGAGCAATTATCTATACTATCTATACTACTATATAAAAATTATAATCCCCATGTTAAAAAGTTTACATTTTTTTGACATGCGAAATTACCAATTTACCCTTAATGAATTAAATCACCATCAACCCTTAATATTAAATTACACCATTAGTCAATTATATTATAAAATATCTCTAATAACCCCTTTTAAATAAAATATCTTTACGTACACCTATTGATGCCGCCACCATTGTCAACATCCATCGCCGCCATCACGTCACCGTCATCGTCGGCTTGCCACCGCATTGCGCGGGTACCATGCTCGTATTATAAAGCAAAAATTCGACGTCTAAATTTAAGTTTCAACATTTACTTCCCAAAATGCCCCCTATATATTATATATTTACCTAAAATAACTATATTACCCTTTCTTTCTCCTCAAATCTCAACCAAATGACCAATCATTTTTTTTCTCTCTCCTCCATAAATCATTTATTCTCCCAATTCATTCAAAATCTTTTATTTCAAAAACCGTACATCGATAAATCATAAAATTTATATGGGTGTTCTTAAAATTTCATGCTCTTTCATTAGAGATGTCATTCGATACACTTTTGACGAATTTTTAAATCTAAGGGCGGAACCCGTACGGCTAAGGCATTTGGCTATCACACTCTATGACCTATCACTTTCTATGACCTATCTCACTCTATGACCTATCACCCTATCATCTCACCGCCGCAACGCGCAGATACTTGCTCTCGTATTTTTAGCACAAAAAAGCGATTTTAAGCCAAATAACAACCTCAACATATGGCAGCAAACAAACACACTTTCATAATCAAATTAATGAAAATCCAAACATGAAATTCAAAATGATATTACCGATTAGAGGGAATAAGATAGAGATCTTAATGAAACTCAATTGCAACTGATCTCTTCAACTCGAGCAGCTTGTAGATCACGAATCCAATCCCTTGAACACCTTTGTAGTAGTAACAGGGGAGGACACAAATCTAAATCGATAACAATTCTGATCTAATCCTTAGATTGACGACATGTGTATATATCATAATAAATAACGCCATATGACTATGGAGGAAAAAATAATAATTTTGTTTTCGAAGTTATACAAGAATTAATTCATGGAGAAATGAAGTATCATGCTAACATATTCTTATAGATATATGAATATACTTTGTTATAATTATATAAACTTTTGGATAGATATCAAACAAAAATAGCTGTAGGCCTGTAGATATCATTTTATAAATACTTGACAATGAAAAATTTATATATATATATATATATATATATCCCCTTTTCAAACTAAAGGAGACCGCAAAGGTTGCGTCACTTTGTTGACGTGTCGAGCATTGGCCGAATCCACATTGGAAGTATGACATCTTTGATGACCAATTTGATGTGTTTATAATGGTGTTTTTAGTGTGTGTTGGAGGCAGAAGGCGGGAGGTGAAGTGAATTGAAAGAGTTTGGGCGGGACTTTGGCTGGCAGGCACAAGTTGGATTTATTTTGATTTAATTTAATTTAAAATTGTGATAATTCTGATTTTTAGGTATTAGGGTGATGGTAGTAGTACAATGTGATTAGAGTAGTTGTCTCACAAACATTTAATGCAAACTGTTTCCCCCATACACTTCCGGCGCATGCTCTGTTTCATGCAGGAATATGTAAATATATATGCCATATATGCATACATACACAGAGATATTATATATATGAGTTAATTTCACAAATCGTCCTTGTGGTTTTACCAAAAAATCATGTTTCATCCTTTAAACTTCAAAATGACACTGGTAGTCCTTTATACGCGGATAATGGTCACGTTTCGTCCTTTAATCTAACGAATGATGGTCACATTTCGTCATTTAATCTAACGGATGATGGTCACGTTTCGTCCTTTATACGATCGACTAAAGGACGAAACGTGACCATTATCCGCATATAAAGGACTACCAGTGTCATTTTGAAGTTTAAAGGATGAAACGTGATTTTTTGATAAAACCACAAGGACGATTTTGAAATTAACTCTATATATATTTTATAAAAGAAAAGTACAACATAATATGGGGAAGCTAATTGTGTAGTTGACACCTACTGTGCAACATGTACCTTCCCATCTCTATAGTTGTGATTATAGAGAAATTCAAAATCAAGAAAGAGAGAGACATAATTTGTGTTGACCAAGCTGGATTACTCACACCCTAAATATTTTTCAAAAAATTATTTTTTCTCTCTTAGGTTTTCCCATCCATTAGGTATGGCCAATAACAAGATTACTTATGTGAACGAACTTGATGCGTCTCTAAATTGGTTGAACATGAAGGTAAGGATAATCCGTCGATGGATCAATCCGGTGCAGAAGCTGGAGATGGTTTTGGTTGACGAGAAGGTAACCTATTAACTGTGTCTACATGTATTATATATTTATTATAAATATACAGTTATAAGCTTGCATCATACTTTCAACATGGATCTAAATTTTTTCAGGGTGGGAAGATTCAATGTTCAATGAAAAAATAGATGGTTCCTATCTTTGATCTGGTGATCAAAGAGGATACGGCTGTGTTGATTAAGAGGTTTGGTGTTGGTCAGTCTGATGACCCTTTCCCTGTGGTAAAAAATAAGTTGAAGTGTAATTTTTACAGAAGCACCGAGGTGCAGCCTGGTGTCACTTTCAGTGGTGATCCATATGCCTTTTCATTCTTGTCTTTCGATGGGATTACTGTAAAAAAGCTAGAGATGACGACACATTGAATATTGGTTAATATATATACTAGAATTTTTAACTCAATATACATTTATCAGACCATATACTGTTTGAACATCTTCACTTTCGATGTTATGTTGTTTTTCAGATGTAATTGGTTGTGTCACTTGGTGTGGAAATCTAGAGTTGTTCAAATCACAAAAAGGGGAATGGAAGAAGTTTATGTTGGAACTCAAAGATTTGGAGTAAGTACCCACATGATACATATTTATATATATTGTAAAATTTACTTTTTTTTTGGTTTAAGAATCTGTCAGTTGAAAACACAGGGTTATAAATCGGGAAAGGATATTTGTTAGTACATGGAATTTAGGTTTTGTATGCTTGTCAGAATATGTAAATCGTGTATATAGCAGTTTTATGGATGTGTTTCTTAATAAGGAGGTACAGTATTGAATGTGTATTTTTATGTATAAGAGTATTGAATGCAAAGTACATTTATGAATAATCATTGGTAATATTTATATACCATATATTTTATATAAGTTTGCCAAAAATAATAGATTTTTCAATTTCTATATTGTAGGGGTAACACACAACGCTGCACTTTGTGGAATGACTATGCAGTTCAATTTAATGACTATGTGGAGAAGAACAAATCTGGAGAGCATGTTATCACCATCATGCAACATGTCATCCTTAACGAATTTAGGGGTAAGTTTCGTATATGTATCTGCTGTTAAGTGTACAATGAAAATGTTAGGTAACTTTCTTTGCTATTTTTTGTAGAAAATGTGACAGTTCAATCTGATAAGTTTGGAACACGAATCTTCATAAATGAAGATATCCAACAAGCTCATGATTTTAGGAGGAGGTTAAATATGCATGTCTTCAATATTTCAATATTAAATACATAGCAAACTAACTAAATCTTCATAGATGAATATATCCCGTAAGATATGTTACTTGCTTTTTAACTGTTTTGAAACATGATAGGTTGATAGTGCAAGAAGGAGCATGGAGAAAGAACCTATAAACCAAATAAATTAATCAATATCTAACAAACTAATGTGACTGATTTTCATATATCATAATAAGTAATTAACATGATCACTAAAAAAAAGTTTGTACCACTTGATGAAAAGTGTAATCTTTTGCAACAACTAACTGACTGTTAACAGCGGAATAACCAGCCTGCATCATCCTACGATACTCCAAACCACCACTACAAAATACTTGAACACCAAACATGCATTCCTCTTTCAAAGTAAAACACACAGTACCAAATACTTTATAAGGATCAATTTTTACAAACTTTTTCCAACAACTTCCAGAAAGCAAACAACTACCATCATCTAAACGTGCAGCCCAAATCTTATGTGTCTTCCCCCTACTATCAACCAAATTCATACAAAACATAAATTCTTGTGGAAACAGATTGCCAAATATGTTTGGTATCACCTAAACAACACAATCAGAATAAATATTTCATCTTTCCAATTCTTAGAGTCATACACATAAAATTAAATAATAATGAAAAACTATATTGGTAAACAACAACTAACTAGTTTCTTTTCAAACTCCTTAATATCTCCACATTTCACCAGAAATTGGAATTCAAACTCCAACAACTATGAATACAAATGAAATAAACCCAACAGAATTAAAAAAACTCACATTTTTTATTAACTAAGACAGATTATGCCAAATATGAACTTCTAAAACCCTAAAATAAAGGGGTACCTTAATATAATGGTAAACAACGTGGACAAACACGTATATAGTTTTATATATCGATATATACATATATATATATATATATATTGTATCATCCCAAGATAAAATATGTTTTATTTAGAAAAAAAACAAACACACATGGTCCCATCCCTCATAACTGGCAACGGATTTCTGAATCACATAATCAATATATGGTCCCTTATCCCCTAAAAGTTTACCAGATTTAACCATTAACCCCGAAACCCTAAAAAACAACTGGTCCCAAAATAGGGCCGCAATAATTTTAAATAATAACACAATAACGTAACAAAGATAAGAACATACTTTTAGTAAATAATATTAGCAGAGATTCACAACATTAATGAAATAAAATAAAAAACAAAAAAAAACATACCTTTTTAGACATGGTTTCCTGATAGAGAAAAGTGAAGCGCGGATGATTTTGTGTGGTGGTCGAGAGATTAGGATTAGATTATGTGATTTTATTTTTTTTACCGTGTATTTAGGATATTTACAAAAACAACCCTATACTTCCGGTCTTCAACAATTCCGCTAAAAACCAAGTAGGTAAACATGTTAAATAATTATACATAATAAATAAACACATGTTTTTAAATCTTTTTAATTATACTAATGAATTTACACAAAAAATTAGTCAACTAAAATTGGTTAATTTAAATTGTAATTAAAACAACACATTCGAATTGTATGACCATAAATATTATGTTGTTATAAGTGAAACTATTTACAATATTTTCATCGAAATATGTAAATGAAATATCTTTGTACTTAATAGTTTGAATGTAGTATTACATACTTTGACTTCTGGAATTTGAATGTATCATTAAGTATTTTAAGTGATCATTTCTACACGACAACAATTGCAGGTATTTACCAAATTAAATACACTTCTCATTTTTATAACATTTCTTTAAATATTTTCTATACATTCTACTATATTATATTCAAATCAATTTTTTTAGTTTCTACAATATTTTATTAAATTTATTTTTTTATAAACTAGCCTGCGGTTTCCCGCGGGATAAAAATCTAGTATATATATATATGAGAGAGATCAAATAAGAAGGTGTCTTAAGGAGAGAAGGGAGAGAAAGTCTTATGAACCAATCAGAATGTGACATGTGGATTTAAAAAAAAACGCGGTGGCATTTTTGTAAATAAATCAAATTTTTGTCAGCCTGGGTCTGGGTCAGCTTGGGTTATGATCAGCTTAGTTTGCCAGCTTGGTTGGGTAAACTTGGTCAGCTTGGTTGGTCAGTTTGGGTTCTGGGTCAGCTTGGTTAGTCAGCTTGGGTCAGATTGGTCAGCCTGGGTTATGGGTCAGCTTGGTCAGCCTGGAATCTGGGTCAACTTGGGATCTACATTTGTGTAGATTATGTATAGTTTTGTGTCAAGCTGACCTAACTTGACCCAGACCCCAAGCTGACTCAACCCAACCCCAAGCTGATCCAAAACCCATTATCTACATTTGTGTAGATTGTGTCAAGCTGACCCAACCCAAGCTAACCAAGCTGACCCAATCTGACCCAACCTGAACCAGACCCCAAGCTGACCCCAAGCTGACCCAAAACCCATAATCTACATTTGTATAGATTAATCTACATTTGTGTAGATTGTGTCAACCTGACCCAACCCAAGCTAACTAAGCTGACCCAACCTGACCCAGACCCCAAGCTGACCCAAGCTGACCCCAAGTTGACCCAAGCTGACCCAACCCCGAGCTAACCCAACCTAACCCCAAGCTGACCCAATCAGACCCTGACCCTAATCTGACCAAACTGATCATGCTGACCAACCAAGCTAATCAGAACCCAAGCTGACCCAAACCTGACCTAAGCTGACCCAACCCAGAACCCAAGCTGACCCAAAACCCATAATCTACATTTGTGTAGATTATGTGTAAATTGTGTCAAGCTGACCCAACCTGACCAGACCCCAACCTGACCCAACCTGACCCAGACCCAAGCTGACCAAACTGATTATGCTGACCAACCAAGCTGACCCAGACTCAAGCTGATCAGAACCCAAGCTGACCAACCAAGCTGATCAGAACCCAAGCTGACCCAGACCCAAGCTGATCGGAACCCAGGTTGATCACTTCAGAAAAGTTTGATTTATTTACCAAAATACCACTGCGCATTTTTTTCATTTTGACACATGTCGCGTTCTGATTGGTTCATAGGACCTTCTCTCTCTTCTCTCCTTAAGACACCTTCTTTCAGGATCTCTACCCTATATATATATATATATATATTATATTTAATAGATTTGTGATTATGTCTGGATAAATATAAGGAAAAAACAAATGTTGTAGTAATTGATTACGCAAGTTGATTTTTCATTTTGACATCATATTAAATTTTTAATTTTTTATTTTTTAATTTAGGTATTAATATATTTTTATTTATTGGCTTTTAGCGCCACTAAATTTTGTTTTATAGAATTATAAAAATAAATTGTTTATTTACTATCTTTATAAAATTACTATCTTTTTAAATTTATTTATGTATCATTATTTTATAATAAAAACAAGATTATAACATTTAAAACTTTATTTTGATGCATTATAAACCTATAAAACTAAACAAATTTATAATTATTTTCTTTATATAGGATTTTAACAATACGTTGATGCGTCAAAACCAAAAACTCACACATTTTGTTTTATGCATCCAATAATGCATCTGCATCGAATTTATAAATCTTTAATTTTTTTATAATAATGTTGATACATCCATGTATTAGTGTTTATTTGATAAATAAATACATCATGCAAATGCATCAATTTAATAATAATAATATAGATAGTATTAACAAAATTTTCTTTAAAATCCCGGATTGATTACCTAGTATCTAATTAAAATAGGATATTGAAGAAGCCTTTGGAGCTATTTAAACTTTTTGGTTCCCGTACTCCTATTTAACAATATATTTTTTATAACATTAAAACAATAAATTTATACTTGTTTATATATGTTCCTTTATCTATATTTTTCATTATTAAAAAATAAAATAAATTGGTAACTTTAGTTTATAAAACGAAAACTATAAAATATGTATTTTGAAAGTGTCTGTTCATATTTGTGTTAAAGTTGTTGACACATTTTGAACGAATCAAGATTTTGGTTTATATATATCTAATTTCTTGCGTGCCTCGTGCACTAATTATTTATAGATATTATTCGCTTATTGTTACAATACAATGCATTTTGTGACTTTACAACTAGATCGATAAAAAACGAGTTTGGATCTTAATTTTTTATTTTATTTAATTGTTGATTTTGATTTAGCTTTATTGAATTCGACTTTAATTGTCGATTTTGATTTACTATTTACTGAATTCAATCTTATTTTAAGTCGATTTTGAGTTAGTCTTTATTGAATTCGACCTTATTTTAAGTCGATTTTGATTTAGTCTTTATTGAATTTGACATTACCTTAAGTTGATTTTGATTTAGTCTTTATTAAATTCGACATTACCTTAAGTTGATTTTGATTTAATATTTATTGAATTCGACGTTATTTCAAGTCGATTTTGATTTAATCTTTATTGAATTCGATCTTATTTTAAGTCGATTTTGATTTAGTATTTATTCAATTCGACCTTATTTCATTATTGAATCCGACCTTAACTGTTTTTGATTTAGTCTTTATTGGATTCGACATTATTTCAAGTCGATTTTGATTTAGTCTTTATTGAATTCAACCTTACTTCATTATTAAATTAGACCTTATTTTAAGACTTCGATTTAGTTTTTATTGAATTCGACCTTAATATTTTTAAGATTTTGATTTAGTATTTATTGAATTCGACGTTATTTCAAGTTGAATTTGATTTAGTTTTTATTAAATTCGACATTACTTGATTACATATAATGTCATTATGTAAAACATGTTGAACTAAATTACTCGACCACTTATGTGAATATTACATATAATGTCATATAAACCATGGCATATTTCTTTATTATACGTCGATTTCAACCATACTTCTTTATCCAAAAGGTTAAGTTCGACCTAAATATATTATAGGTCAACCTATTGATCGAGTTCAACCTAACTTTTTTATAAGTTGAGTTCGACCTAAAGTAATGTCCAATTCGACCTAACATCTTATCGAGTTCAACCTTAATGTTTTAAAGTCAAGTTAGACCTAATCTTGTCTAGTTCGACTTTAACTTATCAAAATCGACCGTTTACTTGTTGAGTTTTCCTTAATTGTCGAATACAATTTCACCTTAAAGTTTTACGGAAAGATTTGCCACTTAAATTTTGAAAATAATTTTTCTATGCCATTTTTTTTACCATAACACATTAAGAAAAATAAAAATAAATAAAAAATACAATAATGAAATTTGATTTAGTCGCCAAGGGCACTCAAACTTTAAAATTAATTTTTCTATGGCATTTTTTTTTTACCATAACACATAAAGAAAAATAAAAATAAATAAATAATTCAATAATGAAATTTGATTTAGTCGTCAGGGGCTGCCGTCTCTTGGACCCCGCTTTCAAGGGTGTTGCCCCGGACCCCCATAACTTAGGGGCTTCGCACTAATGTACATGGTCTCATCATTTGTGCCCAAAGGTCAAAGGTGATTCTCATGTTGCACTCTTTTTTCCTTTTGCATAATGAGCACGAAGTATATTAATTCTGCCCAAATGTGATTTAATATGCTTTGTGTGCGAAAAGGACTATTTGCATGCAGAATATACACGATTCTTAATTTTGCGCCTAAAGGTCAAATGATAAGCGTTGTGTTGCATGATCCTAATGCTTATTTATACTTAGATATTAGTTATTTCTGCCCAAATGTGATGTAACATCTAAGTAGAGCCTTACTTTAGTTTATTGTTTTGGTGTTTACAATAGGCTTACCTATCACTAGTTTCATTACTATAATAATGGTCATAGTCTTATTATTTTAAGGAACATTACTATTAAGCATACTTATTACTTTAGTTCCATTACTATTAAGAGACATTACTTACTATTAAGAGACATTACTTAGTCTGCCTTAGATAGCTAATCATGTCACTATAAGAACATTAATATTAGACCAACTTATTTTAAGCAATAATATAATAATCTTCTATTGCTTGTATCATAAATTTTATTTTCCCTATCTCCGCTATAGTACCTAACCTAAGCATTGAGCCACTTACCGGTGCAAACTTTGTTTCATGAAAAGATTAATTATCTCTAACTTTGAAGATGCTAGACCTTGACAATGACATTCGCCATAATGAACCCACTGCTATTACTGCAAACTTTTCCACATCTCAGAAAGCGAATTTTTAAAAGTAGGATAGGGCGAATCGTTTGTCACTAACGATGGTCAAGAACTCCATTAATCTCAGTATCCGAGGAGCTATGACTTCAAGTAAACGTCTAAGGCGCACACGAGTAGCTTAGATACAAAGGAAATAGTAGTGTTCGTGAACACATAGTTAAGATGACTGACATGGCTCATAAGCTTAAGAGTCATAAAATGAAAGTCTCTGACAATTTTCTTATGCACTTTATAATCACCACATTGCTTGCTCCTTTTGACACCTTCAAAATTACCTATAACTCTATGAAGGATAACCCGTCGATGAGTGAATTAATTGCAATGTGTATGCAAGAAAAGGGTCGCCTCAAGTTGGGCTAACCTGAAGCTGCTCACCTTACTACCACTGCTAATTCCAATAATTTGAGTAAGGGTAATAACAGTAATAAGACTGCGAGTTAAGTTCAAAAGACTAATCATAGTGCAGTTGCCTCTAGCTCTGAGTTCTTGACGAGCAATCCTAACTGTAAATTCTGCTGTGTCAAAGGGCACAGTAAGAAAGATTGCCCTAATATCAAGGAATGGCTAGATAAGAAAGGTAACTTATTTAATGTAATATTTGATTTCTTTACTATTCATGTTCCAATTACTATATGGTGAGATGACTCTTGGTCATAATTTCTCACAGTCTTTGTTGTCTCGTAATATTGATGACATAACTAAAACAAAGACAAAATCACCTAACCAATTAGAGAATTCCTCCATGTTGTGGCACAAACGTCTTGGCCACATTTCATGAGTTTGCATCACACGACTCATAAAATATGGAATAATGCATTATCTTGACTTTAGTGATTTTTGAAACATGTATTCAGTGTCTCAAAGGCAAAATGGATAAAGAGAATAAGAAAGAAGCCACTAAAAGTTCCAGCTTCTTGGAAATAATTCACACTGACTTTAGTGGTTCCTATCTCGCATCCATCATTGGGCATACATCATTTATTACATTCATTAATTATTATTCGTGTTATATACACCTATATCTGATCTGAACCCTTATAGACTTTTATTGATCTTAAAACTTTGGTTTAAAACCAACTTGATCATAAGATAAAAGTTGTGAGATTAGATAGAGGATGTTAGTATTATGGTAGACATATTGATATTGGTAGCTCCTAGTCCTTTCCATAACTTTATCAAGAAACATGGCATAAACTATCCAATATACCATGTCTGGTTCTCTTCAACAAAATTGTGTTGCTAAAAGAAGAAAAAGAACCTTAATGGATATGGTGAAAAATATGTTTGCCAACACTAACTTACCTACTTTAGTTTGGACTGAGACCTTAAAACAGTCGTTCATATACTCAATAGGGTTTCATCAAGTTTTGTCCATAAAATTCCTCATTAGATCTGGAGAGGTAGGAATCTGAGTCTAAAATATATGAAAGAATGATGTTGTCTTGCAAAGCATAATTTTATAACCCTAACTTAAAGAAACTGTATCCTAAAGCTCTTACATGTTTCTTTATCGGTTATAAGTTTTACTGTTTTTCCCACACTACTAGCATTATTGACACACAACATGCCACGTTTCTCGAGAACTAAGAGATCGGTTGGAACAAGAAAAATCATAACTTAAGATTTGCAAGAAGTACAAAAAGTGGGGGGAACCACTCGTCGGTTATTATTACTCCTCCGATAATTCCTCTAGTACCCAACGTTGCTCCTAATATCACTGATCCACCTTCTCCCAATCAAAATGGTCCTAATTAGGAAACTATTAATGCTGAAGCATTTTCCTTAACCTGAAAATCAACTCGGGAGATCATCTAGCTTATGCAAGGCCACAAGGTTTGATGATTTCATAACTTATTTCACTGAGGTGGAGGACATTGGAAAGCTTACTGATCCTATCTCTTATTGAGAAGCCATTAATAAGAATCGGGCCACTTAATGGAACGAAGACATGATTTAAGAGATTAATTCCATGTAGCATAAAGACGTTTGGGACATGGCTGGATTTCTTGAAGAATCCAAACCTATAGGTTGTAAACGGATCTTCAAAACCAAATTAGACCCGAATGAAAACGTCAAACGCTATAAGGGCTTTACTCAAAAGGAAGGAATCAATTATCAAGAGACATTTTCTCATGTCTCTCATAAAGATTCCTTAAGGATCGTCATGGCATTCGTAGCTCATTATGATTTATAATTAGATCAGATAGATGTCAAGATCACTTTCCTGAATGAAAACTTGGAATAAAACGTATACATGCGGCAACCTGAAGGATTCATTTTAGAAGGTAAATAACACATGATCTGCAAGTTGAATTAGTCCATATGTGGGTTGAAACAAGCATCACTAAAATGGTACCTTAAGTTTGATGAAGTCATAAAAAGACACGACTTCCTAAAGAATCAAGTGTATCATTGCACCTATCTCAAGACCAGTGGGAGTAACTTTACAATCCATGTTTTATACGTGGATGATATTCTACTTACAAGTAACAACTTGGATATGTTGCATGAGTCGAAGTGTATACTTTCACATAATTTCGACATGAAAGATCTCGGCGATGCCTCTTATGTCATAGGTATCGAAATACATCTAGACAGGCATAATGATGTTCTTGGTCTTTCTCAAAAGGCTTAGATTGAACACAACATGCAACACTATACACCCACTATAGCTCAAGTAGTAAAAGGAGACATATGTGATTGTTTCCAAAGTCCGAGCATTGAGATTGAAAAGGAACAAATGAGGATGATACCTTACTCATAAGTAGCCGGGAGCATTACATACGCTCAGGTCTGTTCTCGTCCAGATATCGCTTACATCGCCGACTAAAAGGTTCTACGATATCTGCAAAGGACCAAAGACTACACATTAACTTATAGAAGAAGTGACGACTTATAAGTAATAGGATCTGCTGATTCCGATAAGAAATCTACTTCTAGATATATATTTATGTTAGCTGGCGGACCTATCTCTTGAGTGAGTCATAAACAGTACTGGCTGCAACGCCCACTATGATGGTTAAATACATGTTGTTTACAATGACACTTGCCATGGATGTTGTTTACATCGGGCTATAGTACCCCATTACGTCCTGAACAAGTTGGTATATGCATATCCGCCTAAAAACTTCCATCAATTCCAATATCACCATGAAGCATTTGTTACATCCCAAACCATGAGAAATAAACAAAAATGGTAGATTGATAGGAACCGTTTGATCTCATGCACCGAATTGGTATCCATATAACCCCAACAGTGATAATGTCAAGGTAATTCAACCATTTAAATTAAAATGATTGTAATTTTCCAATTTCAAAAAGTTGAAAATTTAACCCAAGTATAAAGATATGTTTGGTTGGTAGCTTTTAGCCGCTTCAAGCTTTTAAAAAAAAACTTTCATCCAGTATAAAGCTTCATTTGGTGACAAGAGCTTCACCTTTTAAAATTAGTCAAAAAGCTCCTTTTGTAAACACTACATTGCCTTGCGTTTGAATGTAGCTACACCATGTCAAACTACTTAAATATCCTTTAAATATTGTAAGAATCTTCGAGGCTTCATGCTTTTTACTGTACCTACAATCCTACACTCTTTTTACTTATATGCAACATGAGTTATAGGAGTACGCTTTTTAGTTTTTACATTTAGAATATTGACAGAAGTACTACACTTATTAAACAAAAAAAAAGTATATTTTATAAACAAATATATGTAGGCTATAGCAACATAACTTTTAAGTTACACTCGTAATTTTGTCAAATGACTATTTTATTTAATTATAATAATCACTTTTATTTGATTAAGAATATAAATATAAATATATATATATATATATATTAAGTTTAATGTTAAGTATTTTTTTTTATCAATGTTCTTTATGTCATTTTATACATTTTATTAAAATCTACAACTTTTCTATCAAACATCAAAATATGTAAAAAAAAAGTTCAGCTACAGCTACCAGCTAGCTTTGCCAAACATGCCTTAACTATATCTTAATCTTAATATATACTATAAAACAGTTGAACTAATGATTTATTAACCAATCAAATCGTTCAATTTCATCAAATTTACTATCGCTTATGTCATCATTTAGCTTAACTATAAATTCAAAGTTTTAATAATCATTACCCAAATATATTATTATATTAGTATTTATATTAATTTCACAATTTATAGAAAAGTCTCATTAATTTACACTTTTTTTGTTTTCCATCAATAATTTACACTTTTTAACCCTGAATACTTAATTTATATTTATTTTTAGCCATCAACTTATAAGACAGTTGAACTAATGACTTATTAACCAATCAAATTGCTCAATTTTATCAAATTGACTATCGCTTATGTCATCATTTAGATTAGCTATAAACTAAAAATTTTAATAATCGTTATCCAAATATATTATTATATCAGTATTTATATTAATTTGTAGAAAAAGTATCATTAATTTACACTTTTTAAGCCTGAATACTTAATTTACATTTATTTTTAGCCATCAACTTGAGGTGTTTTTTTAATTTTTTTTAAAAAAGTTACAAAAGTTATTTAAATTTAATTTTTTAAAATTACAATTGTCACTCAAATCAAGAGTCCTAATTGTTGTCAAATAATATAAAAACAATCATATTTGTTATCTAATTATCATAGGACGGGTGATTGTACGTATGGTCTCCACGGTATACGCTCAGATTATCGTGGAGTACTTTGTCGATACGGCAAAACCGATGCGAGATGGAAGAAGCGGGGATTAGCCGCCTGCTCCGGAATGAAATGGGATGAAATAGAAAAAACGGGACACGTGTTCGGTTAGGAAGATTGGCTGCAATCGGAGCGACGGAAAAATTGAGGATTTTCATTCTTTAAACCTATTCGTGTTTTGTGTCCGCATCACGATCAAAGACATATACTTAAATGTCAAGTACATGATCACAAATTTTTTTTATATTTCAATTCTTAGTTATCTATAATAGTGGAATTGTAATAGCATGTGCCTTATGGAACGACTACGGCAAATAATTTCATCAATATGTCTCAGCTAATAATGATATTGACGAACTTGTGATTATTGTACTACAATTTGCAAAGTATAACACTTAAAACCGTGTACTTTCAAAATTATAAGCTTTTATGAAATAAATGTATCAAATCTAATATTGATAATATCATAAACCCCGTGTCCAACGTTGGACACGGGTCTAAAATCTAGTAACATGACTAAATGTATAATTAATTAATTAAGATATAATCCGAATGCCCCAAATCCTAACAGTAATCTTAATCTTATGCTGGGCTAGCTTTGAGGCCCAATTACAGCCCTTGTTTTTGAATCCGTAAGGCTCCATCACTCCATGCCTCTAAGGCTCCAAATCCAAATATCAATAGTTATAATCCGTCTTGCATTATCGGATTCATTCATTTTACTGGAATAGATTTCGATAATTATATGATTTTTCACTATCATTGATAAATTGCCTAAAACCTCCCATGTTGTGTTTTATGTTGGTCCGATATTATTATAACGTTGGTAAGACTTGATGACATTTGAATCAAGTTGTCGAAATTATCGAAATGGTTTTTTATTCGAGTTTTCTTACCTTCAAATATCATATAGTAGGTCGGTTATATATATATGGGACATTTATTTTGAAAACCCATTTTTTTAAGAACAGTGAGAACTCTTAAAATTCATATTTGATCACATGTTTTTTTTATTTATTCACATGTGAAACGTTATAAAAATATATGTTGTAGAAGATATTTTTTTTTTAAAACCTTTTATATAGTCGTTTATCACATGTGAACAAAAAACGTGAACAAATTTATTTACAAGTTCATAAAAAAGCTACTTTGAAGGTTTCTTAAAAAAGTTTCTTCTACAACATATATTTTTATATCATTTCACATGTGAATGAACAAAAAAAACATGTGAACAAATATATAAGTTAAGAGTTCTCGTAATTCTTAAAAAAAAAAAATAGTTCCCAAAATAAAGAATCTCTCTCTCTATACGTACATTAGGTGCACTCCATATTTTATTAACCCTGCAATGTATATATATATTTTTTTATTTTTATTAAGCTTATATCTATTATCAAACTACACCCTAGGATATATCTGAGAAAAGCTTTATAATGTTAAAAATAAAATTATCAAATGATAAATAAGCTTTGGTTACATCAACTTGGTAGCGGACACACATTTTCCCACTTCTATCAGCATCGTATATATGTTTGTGTGCGCAAGAATAATAAATGCTAAAATAGGACATCCTGCTTAAGTCACGACACCACCAACCATAGACTTTTAGATCATGAGGTGAAGAGGAAAGAAATAGCTATAAGACAATGTAATTATACTAAAATATTAAGATCATATTATGTAAGCACACTGCACACGACCTTCTTATCCTTAATCCTTTTCTTTTTTGTTTTTTTACTCTCAACTTTTCAGCTTCATACAAGATAACTACTATTACATCCCATAATATACCAATAAGGATAATGGGCATGTTCGGTTTTTATTTTTTTCTTTGTTTCCTGATCCCTCGGCAAAGTATTGGCACATCGGCTTCCCGACCCCCTATTTTTCGGCAAGTATCGGCTCGGTGTTTGGTAAACGAAATCGCTCCTATGTAGCCGGTGTGATGCGGAAACATCAAGATGTGGTTATGTCCAAAACTCTTTATTTTCCACTATTTAATTTAATATATTAAATGTTTCGGTTTCTTTTTCTACTATAAATTGGGATGTAATATGTGTTAGCAATCAATTTTTTTGATAATGATATGAAAAGTTTTCTTTCCTCCCTATACACATTGTGTGTTTAGTGTGTGAAATTTCCTAAGTTGTCAGTATTCATTGTGAATCAATGATAATTTAGAAGAATTGTTCCTGGGTATTCTTAAGATCAACAAGTTTCAGTTATTTATCTTTTTTTTCTCATATAACGATTTATCTCTTTTTTCTCGCTGCGTCAGTTTGGTAACAGAGTCGAAAATCCTGTTCAAGATGTCTCATAGTAACGATATAATCTATGATTATCCACCTATGTATGATGAATACAAGGATGAAAAATGCTATCTTTCGTTCGGGTCTAGTAATTGTCCATATGATGAGAAGATCAATGAAAAAGATCACATGCCAACTCGAAAAATATTCGAGAATCCGCTTATTTTCGTACAGCCTTGCGCAGTTGCGGGAAAAAAAGCGGTACAGATTCGTTCACCGTTGGATCTCTCTGATTTATGAATATGTTGTTCAAGACTCATTGAATCACGGTCTGACCGTTGGGATTTTCGATTAGAGTTTTCTACAAAGAGCTATGAATTTTTGAAAGTGCTGCAGTTTTTGAAGAAAGTGGTGGATTGGGTGGAGATAATGCATTGGTCAAGAATGGTGACAATGGAATTTCTACTGTGGTGACAATCAATTGGGGGACTAACACTGTAGATCTATCTTACATGCTGGAAGAATTGAAGAGTTTGATTGTTGACTCACAATTGTCGACATATGCAACTGATGATGATTAATTCAAATCTTTTGATCAAACAAAAGTTTATGGGGGAAATTAATAGAGTGAATTTTAAAAGACAGGAAAATATATTGGTTTCTAACAATAAAGATATGCTTGATAAATGGGAATTGATTCATACTATATTTTATATGGACTTATGTGAGGATGAAAATCTTAAACATCGGTTGCTTTTTTCCATACAAATTAGTGGTTGGCATGAATATCCAAAAGAACCTAATAGCTCTAGTGGTTGGTTTCATACAAATGACGATATCACCGATTCAATTTTAAGAGCCGCCGTACAAAATAGAGTTGACCAACAAGAAATATTACTAGATTATTATGGGCTTAAAGAGAATGATGGAAGCAATTCAGTTCGAATGGTGGAGCTAAATAAATATGATTTTCTTATCGCTTTCGATGCAGGTGGTTTTAGTCTGAAGACAAGACTTGAGGTCGAGTTCTTTTTGAATAGAAGGAGAATGATGCGAAAACATCTAGATTGATGTGGTTATGTCTAAAACTCTTTATTTTCTACTATTTAATTTAATATATTAAATGTTTCGGTTTCTTTTTCTACTATAAATTGAGATGTAATATGTGTTAGTAATCAGTTTTTTTGATAATGATATGAAAAGTTTTCTTTCCTCCCTATACACATTGTGTGAAATTTCCTAAGTTGTTGGTATTCATTGTGATTTGTGAATCAACGATAATTTAGAAGAATTGTTCCTGAGTATTCTTAGAATCAACAGGTTTCAGTTATTTATCTTTTTTTTCTCATATAATGATTTATCTCTTTTCTTTCACTGAGTCACGATGGAATGGAACGTTGATAGTGTCTCGATCTTTCTGGATTGTTGGGAGCTAGTGAATGTTGGAGCAGCGTGCTGGCTGTTTATTATGTCGTATATGTATAATAAACTCCATCCAAAACACATATACACTCAACTTAATTAAAAACACACATTCTATATGTACAATTCTTCATAAAACACGTACATACATTTTAAGATCTAATATTCACATCAAAAATTTCCAACGAGACGAACATTTTCTCGAAGCTATCATCCACGATTTCCAAAACATACACTCAACTTAAAAACACACGTCCAGATAACGAATCATCGATGTACGTCTAACTCTAGCGCACGTTCGAGTTCTTGTTTTTAAAAATCATTGAAGATATTAAATCCAGATTTATATGGTTTCCAGAGAGTGTTGACGTGGAAAAGACGAATTAAGAAGTTTCAAGTCAGTTCAAAAAATCGTCATTATTGTTTATTCAATTCCCTATGGGAGGGCTCGTACGTGAGCAAGGCTATAGTGTAAACAGCTGACATTACAATCAAGGCTACTATCGAGGGGACCCAATGTTCGATCATAAAGAAAAGGTAATGAAAAGACTCCAAGAGTTCATGAAAAAAAGGCATTAAACGAGCATTAATCTGGGCTTCAGAAGAACAAGTGGGTTATCCTAGGACGACCAACATGAATGAGGAAGAAAGAAAAAGTCATTAACACCATGTATGCATGTGTTGTTTTGCATAACATGATTATCAAGGATGATGGTATCGTGATCTCATCAGTTCACATTAAGAATCCTTTAAACGATGCTAGTAATGTCCACCCTAATTCCGATATCATATAACATCTATTTAATTTTATGTTTTTCTTTTTAATTATATAATGTGATTTTATTTATTTAATGAATTTATTTTTAAATTTCTTTTTAATTAAAGCATGCATCATAAATAATTTACTAATCATTACTTATATTATTTTTATATGAAATCAAAACTTTAAAAATATTCGTATTATATAAAAGTTCGTATTGATTTTTATATTTATTTGTTAATTATAGATTATATTCCCGCATAATATGCAAATCAAACATATTAAAACATATTAAGCTTTCATAAAAACATAAATAAGCACATCACATGGTGTGACGTAAGCTTTAATTTACTAATCATTAAATATATTATTTTTATATTGACCAAATTTTAAAATATTTATAACATCTTAAACAAGATTTAAAAGTTATAAATTAAGTTTTAAATTCATCTAAAAGTTCATATTTTTAATGATATTTTTAAATTTACTTTTTTTATAGTAGTAGTAGTTTTTATAGGTGGTGACTTTTTGTTATGAAAGGTATAAGTTTTTTATGCATATTATTAACAACTCCTAGATTTTTCGTTGGAAGTCTTTATTGAAAATAGATGTGTATACTTTTTTTATTTACATGTTATTTTAATATAAATAACATAACCGCTAGATTTAAACAAACAAGTAACTTAAATAAGGTGGTTTGACTTCTTATTAGATAAGAGTTCATTCGTTCAAACAAGGCATGAGCACAGGTCAAAACCCGGCCTGGTAAAAACCAAAACTTGACGATATGCACGAAAACCAGAACCGAAGCTCGACTCGTTAAGCTCCCAGACAGGTCGATTGGGTCGCATTAGGGCAGACCTGAGATAGGTCTCGGGTTTTCGGGACATTTGCTCATCATTTTTCAGCACATGTCAAAACCCGGCCCGACTTTCTCCGAAACCCGGCCCAATAAGCTCTCCGTAAGTTCGGCTCGAAATGGATTCAGACGGACATGAGGCAGATTTTAAGTTTTCGGGTTATTTGTTCATGCCTAGTTCAAACATTCTCATTTTCTTTTGTGTATCTTTTGCTTTTTGATTTTCACATTACATTTTATTCCTTTTAAATTTATAACTTTTCAATTTTAGTTTTGATTGAATTGTCATATAGTTTTGATTAATATAAGTAATTTGATTATGATTGTTTTTAGCTAAACCATTATCTTTAAAGTTTTTGTTTTATCTTTATTTATTAATTTTTATATTTTAATTGGATTTAAATACTTTAAGGTATAACTTTTAAAATTTTATTTTTTAAAACTTTTTGCTAGAATGTTGTTTTTTAAAACCTATGCTTTGTTTTTTTAAAGCAGGGGATTAAGATTGAGCCACCTGGTTATTAATTAGTAGTTAATTTAATTAATCATTTAAAATATTTATATAAAAAAATGATAAATCTTTTTAACTATGAAATCGATCATAACATTTAGTAGAATCAATGAATGAGATTAAGAAAAGGAATGAATGACTTATATTTATCATATTTTAAGGTTTTTTAAAAAGTTATTAAATTACTTATTAAGAAGATATATGTAACAACCGCAACATTTGACCGTTTGACTATACATGTATTTTGACTATCCTATTTAATGACATGAACAAGTTCATTTCGAGTTATAATTAAGACTAGATAACGTGTTTGACGGGTCGATTGGCCGACTTATTATGTGACTCGATGCTTGACGGATACTTAATTTAACTAGTTAATGTGATGGGTCAACACATGGGTCAACCACAACCCATGATCCAAGACTTGACTCAACCTTATCCCTTCCCAACTCTTACATCCACCTATCCATTTATCCATTCATTCATTCATTTTCTTATCCCCCTTCTCTCTATGAAATGCAAACACACACAAATACACTCACCTCTCTCTCTCTCTCCCTAATTTAATTCTTATCTCATATAATGTTCTTAGGTTGAAATAGTTTAATAATCATCATCTCTTTATCTCATCTTCTTCATATCAAAGTTTGGAGTTTCAAGTTGCAAGGGTTATCCATTTGTGTCATATTTTCGGGTTTGAGCACTAGGTGGAAGTTTTGGTAAGCCAAACTCATTCCATAATCATCATTTTATGTTTATTAACTTGTTTCTAGTTGATTTCAAGTAAATTCGGGTCATGAATCGGGTCAAAATGCAACTAGGGTTAAATTAGGGTTTTAGAAATGGGTCAAACGTTTTGGGCATGAATTTGATGTTATCATTTGAGTTTATGAGATGGGTTATGTTTGTTTATGTTTAATTATGTCCAACAATGAATAAAAACGGATTTTGGATCATCACAAATCATCTTGGAAATCAAAAATGGGGTTTTGGGGGTGTTTGGGTCGTGTTTTGCTGTTGATCTGTGCATAGGGATGGCAAATAAACCCGGACCTGATGGGGGAAACCGAAACCTGATATTTTTGGGGCGGGTTCGGGGCCGGATAAACGGGTATAGGGCGAGATATGGGGATGATTTTATTTTTTTTAACGGGTTCGGGTCCGGGTCCGGTTTTAAAATAAAACCCGCATACCCGAAACCCGCCCCGAACCCGTATACCCGACCCGTTTATATTACAATACATTACATAATATACTTAGTTTCAGATTCTTAAGGTTCTTTTATTTTTATAACTTTTATAAAAGAGTTATAGTTATCTAACCATAATTTGATAGATACATCAAAAATGATGAGATGTATTATGTTGTAGTCAACTGTGATACCAATTTATGGTAATTTGTAATTGTTTCGATGCTTAGAGCTAGCAATTGACATATATCCACATAATATATATTAAAATATAAAATTATGTGTATTGTATCTGTGTAGATGTGTGGAAGATATGCATTAGAAATTATATGTATGATCTGATCGATATATATACTAGCAAGTCCATTAAAAATTATAGAATTTGTATGTATTATTGATACTGTCAAACGAATTTATACCGTCTTACTAACTCAAATGGCTTAACAGAACATATCCTCTGTAGTCTATCCATAAAAATTAAAATGAAAAAATAAGTAAGAAATGAAAAATTAATGAATCCCCGATTACCCGTGGGGAAACCCGTTACCCGACGGTTAATAAGTAAATGGGGACCTATCGAGTCCTAGTCCGGGTCTAGGATGGGTATTTATAAACGGGTCTGGGTCAGGGACTGCTTAAACCCGGACCATACCCGACCCGTTGCCATCCCTATCTGTGCAGAAATGGGCTAACTGTGGCGCAACTAGCGCGTTGAGGCGCAACAAGATTTCAGAAATATAAGTCTTTGCGCGAAGTTGAGGCGCAACTTGGTCCCTAGTTGAGGCACAACTAGTTGTTGCGCAACACTTACCAGTTTCATTCCTTGGCAGTTTTCAAACACTTATAACTTTTGATCCGTAAATCCAATCGAGTCATATGACTTATCGTTGTAATCAGATGAGAGTCTAGTTTCTTGTGATATCATTATGTGGGATGAATCTTCCTACATTTCTAAAAATGTCGAGTCAAAGTATCTTGTTTATACTCGAGAAGGTTGTTTAAGCATTAGTGGGTTTGTGACTTGACTTAAACTTGCTAGACCAACTTGTTAGGGTTACTAGAGTTAAATTTTATTGTATCGAGATGTACATTGTGGTGAATATTGCACGCTTTTAGCTTAATCTTAACTTGCAGTAACCGCTCAAGGTGAGTTCCGTAGCTCCCTACTCAATTGAGATCCGGGCTGAAAAGTGTACACATACGTGTTTGATTGTTTGATTGTGTGATCGAATGTTTAAATTGAGTTATGGTTTGATTGGTTATTTTATTGATGGAATGGTTTGATTGATCGTTGATTGATGGATGGTTTTGTTTGAATGTTGATGGTTTACGCATACGAATGTGATTTGGTGATTATTTAGGATAGTTGTACATACATGGAAGTCGGTTATGCCTTCAAAGGGTTTTAGATGTGGTGAGAAGGCTGCGGGTGACCCTATACATAAGCATCTAGAAATTGACAAAAGGAAAACCCTCCAAAATGTAAGTACGTGTTGTTAGTGGAAATGGATGGGCTTGTGATTGAGATTGATTATGTTTGTACTTAATGATTTGTTTGACGTACTCCCAAGTGTTTTACACTTGACAACATGCTTTTGTACTTATTGATTGGTTGACGTACTCCCAAGTGTTTTACACTTGAGAACATGCTTTTGTACTTATTGATTGAATGGCTTGAGTTACGATTGTCTTATTGCTTGATTACTTGTTTGATTGATTTGTTAACGGTTTAACCTATTGTTGTTGGATTATGTGTTTGGATTGGATTATGTGACATGTTTAGGATAGTAGTACATACATGGAAGACGATGATATATTTAATGAGTTGTAGATGTGCTGGGAAGGTTGCGGGTGACCGTATATATATACGTATCTATGGATCCTTAAATGTAAAGTCGTATGAAATGTATGTGCATTGTGGTTTCGGTTGGATTGTGGTACGATGGACTTGTGAATGGATTTGGCCATGCATGTACTTATTGGTTGGTTTGACGTACTACCAAGTGTCACACACTTGAGAATGCGCTTTCGTACGACGTACTACCAAGTATTTCATACTTGAGAACATTGTGGTTGTGGTGGTTTTTGTTGTTGTTATGGTACACTTATGATACATTATCGATGTCTTATTGTTGAGCACACATGCTATGCTTTCTTTATCTATTGTGATTAGACACTTGTACGTGTACTAACACGTAGCTAGGTTACGTCATGAGTAACCCTCTTTACATTCATGTATGATGCGATGTTTTGTTGTAAGTTATGGTTTATTTATACTTTATGCATATTATGACTCGCTTATACTCTATACTTATTGTGACTTGGATGGTTCCTGGTGAACCGTTGCTACAAACTCACCAACCTAATGTTGACTTTGTTTAGTACACTTTTCAAGTAAATCTTGGACGTGGAGTTTGATTGATATTATGTTGGACTTGGGCTTGGACTTACGTGGATCAAGGATTCATTTGCCTATTGTTTACTTTATGCTTAGGATTAATAGCCATCTTTTGATAGTCTTTTGTAAATGCTTGATGGTTACTTGCTCCTTGTGCATTTGTACTCTATATTTGATGTTTGGATTCACCAGATCCCTTTTAATCATTTAGACTTATTCTACGATAATTTCATGCATACGCTATATTTTTTCAGTGACATTTCGATCATAGCTTGGGGTGTTACAATATATTATTTCCCTACATTATATTACATTACACTACATAACTACATAATCAATTAACGTTATTGAAAGTGCTAGGTTAGGTCACCCACCAACTAAAATTATTAGTTTGGGCCACTTTGAATTTGTTATTTAAATTTGGTCTACTTTGGATTTCTTTTATTTGGCCCATCCTAATTTTTGTTGCATTTTTATTTTGTTTTGATCTGGCGGCCAATTTTAACTTTTGGTGATGTTTTTTCTTTATTTCATTTAGTTGTGCTATTGCTCCAAATATATATAAGTTTAAGTTTTATATAACAAATAATTTATCTGATCATTTCTTTAGTCTACTTTAGATTTATCGTTTTCATTTGGCCCATCCTAAACTTTTTTATGTGTGTGTTCTTTTTTTGTGTTTTCTTGGTTGTTTTATTTCTCTTCGGTGCACGAAAATTTTTATGCGTTATTTTCGTGTTTATCTGGATGGCGCAGCCTGGTGTCTTGGACTCTTGGTTGGAAATGGACTAATATACATTTTAACCATAAATTAAAACGTTTATTCAAGTTTTATTAATTAAATAAATAGGCAACAAAACATTACCTACACATATAACCACCCATTCTCATCAAATTAACACAACATTTAACGAGTCAACACCATTCATACCAAAAGCAAAACTATTGGGACGAATACGCCTTCACCCAAGCCGGCCTAGACAGGATATCGTTAGCCCATGCAGTCACATGAGGACGAGCATCAAACAACCTCTTGACCTTTGTTCCCATCGAGTACTGAAGATTAGGGAGGTGGTGGAGATCCGCCAAGGTGAAGCTATCCCCTCCCAAATACTTGCTTTTTGACAACCTTGATTCATACACATCAAGCAAATCTTCTAGCTTCTTTTCATTCTCGGCCACAACTGTGTCGTCTGTTGTCATGCCAAACATTGGCTTCAAAACTAGCTCCCAACTTAGCTTTGCACCGACGGGTTCAAATTTGTGGGACTCCACTTCAATCCACACTGCCACTACTGCCATCTTTTTCGGATCTTTGAGTACTAGATCAGTTCCGTTGTCGGCGTATGTGTGAGCTAAGTATTGTGTAATAGCCCTTGATTCTAATCGATTAACCAAATACATCCCCAATTTATCAAAATAATAAATAACAATAAAAATATTAATCTAGAGGGTTTTTGTTTGTTAATTATTACAGTACTTATACTAATTTTTTTGCACACAACTTATTAATAAAATCAAGAAAATTGCAATTATTCGAAGTTTTAAGATTATCATACCAAATAGTTCGAGATCACCATCCTCAAAAGCTGGGACTTGACCAAATGGCTGAAACAAGTATAAATATTATATATATAAAAAAAAAAAAACCACAATACATATAAATATATAGTGACAATAATAATTAAACTTGGAGGCAGAGGTATTGACTGTCTACAGTTAACCTTCCCCATACCCCGCGATTGGGCTATGTTGTTGTAATAATAATTAAACTTACGTTACGAGAAAGGAAATTAGGGTGCTTGTGCTCTTCTTTTAACATGTCGATTTTGATATACTCATAGTCGAGGTCCTTCTCAGCAAGGCAAGCCCGAAGTCGGAGAGTTGCGGTTGAGCCAGGGGACCCATAAACTTTGATGGTCATATATGGTTTATGTTACTAACCTTAAATTTAGCTCAAAATTTGACTGTTTTTGAGAGAAAAAAAGAAAAAGAAAAAGAAAAGAAAGAAGGGTCAGGGGAGAGAATTGGATCCGAAAGTAGAATGTGAGCACTATAGGAAATACGGGGGGGTGGGGTTATAAATAAATAAAAAGCAGAGGGTGTGAATAAGTGTGGTCAGTAAAGGTATGTTTGGTGGATTTATGTGTAGAGGAAGGTTCTTCAATATACTATTACTAGTTAGTGCTATAGTTTGTATAAATCAACATTTTGCCAAAATTTTATTCATTGTTTTAAGTATATGCCACGAGTTTAATAGTTGTCCATATTATCAATTAATGTTGATATATTGATATCGATAATGATATAATTTGTCTTATTTTCGTTTCATATATATCTACACACTAATACATTTCAACAATAATTTAAAACATTTATTCAAGTTTTATTAAGAAGGCAACATAAGATTGCCCTTAAAAGTTAAAACACATACATATCCATTCTCATGTAACACAACATTTAACGCGTGGACATCATTCATACCGAAACAACTTCAAACACAACTATTGCGATGTAAACGCCTTCACCCAAGTCGGCCTGGACAGGATATCGTTAGCCCATGCAGTCACATGAGGACGAGCATCAAACAACCTCTTAACCTTTGTCCCCATCAAGTACTTAAGGTTAGGGAGGTGGTGAAGATCAGCCAATGTGAAGTCATCCCCTCCTAAATACTTGCTTTTTGACAACCTTGATTCATACACATCAAGCAAATCTTCCAGCTTCTTTTCGTTCTCGGCCACAACCGTTTCGTCCGTTGTCATGCCAAACATTGGCTTCAAAGCTAACTCCCAACCTAGCTTTGAACTGACGGGCTCAAACTTTTGAGACTCCACTTCAATCCACACAGCCACTATTGCCATTTTTTTTGGATCTTTGATTACTAGATCGGTTCCTTTGTCGGCGTATGTGTGAGCTAGGTATTGTGTAATAGCCCTTGATTCTAATCATTTAACCAAATACATCCCTAATTCATTAAATAAGAATAACAATAACAATAATAATAATTGACAAAATATGACCAATTTATTTGGATATCAGGTTCAATAAATATATAAAACGCGATATTTTGTATCTATGTACAGAGTTATAATTTATATATTATTATATATTAAACTATAAGCCCCTACGGATCTCTACATGCAATTCGCTCATTTCGGGAAGAGTGAACATACTAAAAAGCAATATGACATGCACAAGTCTTTAAGCATGATGTACAACTACTTTTACTTTTATAAATTTTCATTTTCACCCCTAAAACTTTATATCTTTTAACTTTTTTTTTAGCATAGTACAAATTTACTATATACATGCTAATATGCTATAACATATTTTAACTTTTTGTCTTTTTTCCATTCTTACCCCTAAAGTTTTTGTCATTTAGCTTTTGCCCCCAATCAAAGTTTTCGTTTTCAATTTTTTGACACCAAACTGTTGGGTTCTCATGTTTCAATCAAACAACATTCACACGTTTACGTTAATGAAAATTTTAAAGCAAAATACAATATTAAATCACCGTTGTCGGAATGTCATTTTTTTGCATTTATAGTTGTTTTGTTCTATTTTTTCACATTGTTAAATGTTTTCTTTGTTTTTCAATATGGTTTGAATATTTGATATAAATGTATTTGTATTACATTAATACTATTATATATTATATATTGTCTATATAGAAAACTTTGTTGTGTAAATTAAAAATATGTTTCGCAATAACGTGCGGGTACCATAACGAGTTAAATACTAAATATTAATGTCGTTTTGTGAGGAGATTTTACTGTAGCTAAAACTATCCTACTTAATACGCAAGGTACAAGTTTGGTAGCAATAACTATATTATACAAGTTTGGTAGCAATAACTATATTATACTATTGGAAAATGATTTATCCTACTAAAAATCCTCCTAAAATAGTGACATGTGAATAACACTAATTCTCTTTCCTAATCCTACATTTGATTTTTTCATATATCCTCATCTAAAAGTTAGGAAGATTGATTTTTAGACTAATCATTTCTAAAAATATACGGAGTACTATTTAATGCCTATGTTACAAGTTCTAATTACTCAATTTAGTTTTTTTTTCTGATATATGGACTATTGAGATGGGTGTGCATGTACACATGTATGACATTTTCCAAGAAAAAGTTCATTTCAAGATTGAGATCTTCTAAAGTTAAAACCTAATTTCATATGTAAAATTGGCATCTGGATTATTGGATTAAAATCAAATGTCAAACATTCAAAAATCATATTTAAATCATGACCTTTGATTTTAATCCAAAGGTCAAGATATTCTCAACTTCACCTATGAAGTTTAAAACAACTTTAGAGAATCTATATCCCAAATGTAAACCTTTCATTCACACCAAATCTTTACTCCGTTATTTACGATGCACCTATTTTTAAAATAAGCTTAGTCTTTAATTTAATTATTGTATCGCTTTACGATATTGTTTGTCGAGAATGTTGTTATCTTTCTCCTGATTAATGTGTAACGTTTGGAATGATATAGTATTTTAAAAATCATTAGGTAAATAATATAGTTAAAAAGTAGCAATTGATTGTGCACTTATTCTTCAATCATATGTCAACTTCGTATTCAAAGATGTTATTTTTTCGAACCACTGCGAAGCACGGGTTGATAATACTAGTTCTATATCAAATGTATATAAAACGAAAACTTTAATAATAGCCTAAAGCTAGAGGGCTTTTCTTTGTTATTACAGTACTTGTACTTATATTTTTGCACACAACGGAATAAAATCAAGAAAATTGCAATTATTCAAAGTTTTTAATTAGATTTTCATACCAAATAGTTCGAGATCACCATCCTCAAAAGCTGGGACTTGACCAAATGGCTGCAAAAACAGAATTTCTTTTTTTTAAAAAAACACACATT
The DNA here is from genome assembly GCF_010389155.1 of Erigeron canadensis. Lineage (NCBI taxonomy): Eukaryota > Viridiplantae > Streptophyta > Magnoliopsida > Asterales > Asteraceae > Erigeron > Erigeron canadensis. The sequence continues at coordinate 8,881,981 of NC_057769.1, read as the reverse complement.
ACATTATATCAAATACTCCCGGCTATAATATAAGAGATCAGGAGTGGAATAAATGTATACATATAAAAAATATATAGTTATAATATATTAAACTTACGTTACGAGAAAGGAAATTTGGGTGCTTGTGCTCTTTTTTACCCATGTCGATTTTAATATACTCATAGTCAAGGTCCTTCTCGGCAAGGCAAGCCCGAACCCGGAGAGTTGCGGTTGAGCCAGGGGACCCGTAAACTTTGATGGCCATATATGGTTTATGTGGCTAACCTTAATTTTAGCTTAACTAAAACTTTTTTTTTGTTGTTGTTGTTGATAAAAAATGATAGAAGGGGGCGGGGGATAGAATTGGATCCGAAAGTAGAGTGTGAGCGCTATGGGAAGTGGGGAATGGGGTTATAAATAAATAAAGGAAATGTAGAGGGTGTGAATAAGTGTACGTGGTCGGTAAAGGTATGGCATCTAGGTGGATTTATGTGTGGAGGAAGGTACTAGTACTAGTTTGTCCAAGAAACAGAAGAAAATAACTCAAGATTTTGTCAAGATTTTATTCATTGTTTTAAGTATATGCCACGAGTTTAGTAGTTGTCCATAACTCCATATTATCAATTAAAATTGAAATTGATAATGATATAATCTATCTTATTTTCTTTTGAAAATACGAGAGGGGTACCCGCGCAATGCGGCGACGTTGGTGACGACGGGTGATGATAACGGCGGTAACAGTGTGGTTATTAATGTAAAAGTATAAGTGATGTGCTAATGAAACCCTAATTCAGATGGAGGAGTATATGTTTCCATAGAAGGGCAGTGATGGATTTTGAGATATGTGGAAAGATAATATAAAATGTCAAGGGTAAATCCAATATTTCAAAGACGGAATAGTTTAATTTACAAAAAAAGCTTTTGCTTTATAAAAGAGTAGAGATATCTACGCCCTTATAAAGTTTAACAAAAACATTTGATTAAGTAATATCTCAAATTTTGATTTTTAAATTTACATTATTATTATTCATTATATATATATATATATTAATTTTAAATTTAAATATATAATTTTATTCTATCTAACCTAACTTTTTTTAAAAATATTTTATCAAAAAAAAAAAAACACAAACTTTTAATGCATAAAAAACACAAATCTAAAGTCATTGGTCGATGCGGGCTTCTGCCAGAGTGACAGATTTTGTCTCTTCATGTGGCATTTACTAATTATAGCTTATACATTTTATTTTTGAATTTAATTTATTTAACTTTTATTAATAAGAACATTCACTTTCATTAACTCATGCTCTTACTTTGGGCATCTACAATGGGAAGAAGTTTTTAAAGCTTTTTATTTTGCCAACTAATCAATCCGTTAATTAAAAAAAAAGACTATTACTCTAATGCAAAAGATTTTTCTAAAGCTTTTTTTGTGTGTGCAATGAAAAAAAGATTTTCTTCAAAGGATTGAGCTTTGTCAACCTTTTGATATATTAAACTTTTGTACCTAATGGTATCAAGTTTTTTAAAGACTTAAAAAAAAAAAATTTCATCAATCTCCATTGGAGATGCTCTTATGTTCCTTTAATAATTTAGTCTTAGTGTATATTTTTGATGCCGTACAGTCTAAATCCAATCAATAATGTTTCGAAGCAATATAACAATAGAGTTCAATGGCGGGTTAGAAAATTTGTTCGAGATGAGCCAAATCAACAATAATAAGTCAAAAGCTATATAAAAGTCATATATCAAGTTTAATATACATATGCTGCATGTTAAAAAATCGAAGTCCAGGAATGAGCCACGACCCATTTACACCTAAGGTGGCTTCGCCACTGATAGAGTTATCTCTAACCCTAATGATGATTCCTTTTTTGGTACATGACCTGCTGACTGAATAGAGGATTGGTGGCCATAACTCTTACAACGTATATGATCTCTCAACCCCCGACTCCTTTAATTTCCAAACATCAAAATATGGTTCCTAGGCTCTCAAAGTTAGCCTATCTAGATTGCTTGGTTTCTTAAGTGTTAGTTTCAAAATGAGATCGAATTAGAATTTAATGAGTTAAATGACTAAATGAAGGTAGTTAAAGGCAAAGATGATCTTAATTAAGGTGACATGAACTCATTAGCGCAAGAAACTAAAATTTCAATCCGAATTTATGTAACACCCCAAAATTTCTAAGGTAAAGAAGTTAACCCATTTTTATAGTTATGACATTAAATTAATTTCCAAGTATTTTATATTTAGATTTGGGGTTAATTTAGTTGAAAATTTAGCGGATAACGGGTAAAAATACCCACAAATTTTGATAGAGGGCGTGGCAAGCCCAGGATGTGCCAGCCATCCATGTTTTGTGATTCATTCTTCCACTACTCCTATTCTCATCTTCTTCACCCCTCCTCATGCAATTTCTTCATGTTCTTTCAAAATCAAAGATCAATTCCTCCAAGTAAAGGATAGAAATTATAATAATAATCACCACCAAATAATCTTCATTCAAGAAATTGAAGCTAGGGTTTGTGTGGAAGTGGTGGTGGTGACGAATTTTCAAGGAGAAAGAGGGGAAGAAAAATCTCCAACCTAAGTCTTGAATTAACTTATTGTTTGTTGAGGTATTGATTTTCCCTAATTGAGTTTTCATCTTCCTTTTGAAATTAGGGTTCTTAGAGTAACCCAAATTTGGGGGTTTTGCTAGAAATTAATTTATGAATGATTTTTCCCCAATTCCTTAGATAACCTAGTTTGTCATTGAGTTATGTATTGAGTTTGGCTAAGAAATTGATAAGCTAACGTGATAATTTTTAGTTTATGAGAAAAAATGAGTTTTTACTAGTTATTGAAAAGTTGATGAAAATGGTAGGTTGAACTACCAAGTGTTATTGTTGAGAATAAAAGAAACTCAATGACAAATGGGTTGGGTTTGGGTTTAGAAAGGGTAGTGATTGAGTATGACTAGGTTGAGCTAGTCAAGTTGCGAATGTGAGCTTATACATTGTATGTTATGATCATAGGTTGAAGCTTGTTGTGTGCTTTATCTTTTTATCAAGTCATTGTCCAAGTTGCTGCAGAGGTGAGTATAGTTGCATACCTCTATGTATACGTTGGGTCAATCGACCACATTATGTTGAAGTTTGATTATCCATGTGTGGTGATTGATTTGGCGTAGTCCCATATGGGGCATAGTGTTTATGAGGCCTAAGAACCTCCGGGGCCTAAGAATCCCGATAGTTGATTTGAGATGAGGCCTAAGAACCTCCGGGGCCTAAGAATCCCGATAGTTGTTATTGTTATGATTGTTTAGCTTATATGGATCCATGTATAGCGTTTAGTATGCAAGGCGAGCTTGTAAATGTGGCATGACGGTGTCATAGGTTACATGTAATAGTCCTTGTACTTTGCCCTCCTCCGTGTTTATAAATGTATGCAAGTATATTCACTAAGCCTTTGCTTATATTTTAGCTGTTTATCTTTTATAGGTAGTTCCGGAAGAAAGAACTAGAATTGTTGAATTGAAAGTGTTAATTTAGAGCTTGAAGTGGTTGAAGTAAAGATTGTGCAAGACTTGAAGGTATTTAGGTCATTCATGGATGAATGCCAAACTTTTGGTTTAGAGGCTTAGAAATCCCTCTCCTCATGGCTCTTGGTACATATAGTTTTGAAGGTCATACTTTCGTTAAATTCCTGTAATTGATCAAATGCAAAGCTTTTGGGAAGTTTGTGTAGTTGCTTTTTGGACGAAAATGGTGTCAAAATGGGTAAACGACTCATTGTTGGTGTTCATGTGATTTTAAACAAGTTGATGTTGTAATTATGTTTAAAATGTGTCTATATAGTTGTTGGTAATCTTTGAAATGTGTTTTAAGAAATTCGTTTTGAAATTTGAATGTTGTAAGTTTGATCAAGTGTTGAAATGAGTTTACGGTTGCTGATCTGGTGCTCACTGCGGCGCAGTGGAATCCCTCGGCTCAGAAATGCCTTTTCTCCCACTGCGGCGCAGTGGGAGTGTTTTCAAACCCACTGCGGCACAGTGGGGTTTTTCTGGCGCAAGATCGAGACTTTCCACTGCGGCGCAGTGGGGAGTGCTCAACCCCACTGCGGCGCAGTGGGGATATTACAAAAAAAAAAAAAAATTCTAGTTTTTCAGTCTATCGAGTCAAGTCCTTTCAATTTAAGTCCTAAGCTAATCAGTATTGGTAAAATGGGTACGTAGACGCACAAGAGAGGTTTTCTAGTCTTTTAATTCAATATACGGTTTTTTATTTAACTAAGTTACGTTTTTTGATATAAGAATCTAGCAAACAGTTGGGAACTTAAAAACATACAAGAACATACCCGATCCGACTATTACCTCAACTTTTATGCTTACTGAAAGGAATTTATAACTTTACAAGAGATAGTGTCTGCGCGTTGCGGCGGTGAGATGGTGGGGGTGATAGGTCAAGTCATAGAGTATGATAGCCAAATACCTTAACCGTACGGGTTCTGCCCTCAGATTTAAAAATTCGTCAAAAGTATATTAAATGACATCTTTAATGAAAGAACATTGAATTTTAAGAACACCCAAACAATTTTTATGATTTATCGATATACGGTTTTTGTAATAAAAAGAAATAAAATGATTAATGGATGAAAAAGAAAAAAAAAATGAGTGGTTAAGATTTGAGAAGATAGTGAAAAATAAATAGTTGAGATTTAAAGGTATTATAGGTATATTATTTAAATTAAGATAATTTAGATTGTTCAATTACTTAATTTAGATTTGGAAAAAATGACAAAATGCTTTATAACATAGTATTATATAAATCAACCATTTGACAATGAAGAGTGATATTTATCAAACAATATAGCTATCTATAATAAAGGTACAAACTATATTACACAATGTATAACTATATTATGAAAGATTTGTTATAAGTTACTAAAATTTATTATAAAAATATCACTTCCCTTTGACAATTTAAACATGACCATTTTCAACCATACAAAAGTCTACGTACAACCAAAACAAATCATTACAAAAGAGTACGTGGCCACGTGGGTTAATATTCATGATATCAAATAGTGATATTTTCAAAAGATGCGGTCACTTCTAGATCATATGAATGGGAAAAGTAAATTTTCAACCCGATTTCAAAAGCCTTCTAGTCCACCGGCCCTTTTTTCCACTATTTCTTGAACCGGGCTATATGGCACAGGGTAACACCACCAGGTCAACGGTCAATCCCACCAAACTATTAGCGGCGACGTCATCGCTAATAGTGGGGCCCCTCTCTGACAATTCACGTTTAGGAAGTCTCGGGAATCGTTATTCACCATGGATAAGATAAGAGTATGGCAGCCCTTTCTGAAATAATTCGTTATTGGCCAGAGTATGTCAGCCCACCATTCAGGATAAGAAAAGCCCATCTTGATCCTGCAGTATAAATTGTATATTTCGTAGTTTCATTCGCATAACTTTTAGTTTTCATACGCATAACTTTCGTTTTCAATCTTTTAGTTTTCATACGCATAACTTTCGTTTTCAGTCGTTTTGATTCACAAATTTCGTTTTCAAAGCCATATTCCAATTATATTTAGCACATGTATATTGATGTATACGTATATATATATATATTATGAATATAAATATAGATATTATACATATGTGTATATTATGAATAGTTAATGAACTAGATGTTTTGATGCAGGAAGAAGTGCATTCAAATGACTCAAGAACAAATGATTAAATTAAAGACCGAAAACATTGACAAAAGTCAATTTTCATATAAACTTAATAATATTCAACTGAATTGTACAATAACGAGGATTCATATTTATACTAATCTTAACACCTTTAAAATAAGAAACAAATCAATTCATAGTTATCAAACCAAAATAGAAAATAACTTATAAAAATAAAAGATAATTTATTAAAATAAAACATTTAAATTAACCGCATTCTGGGTCGGGTTACGGGTCTCCTGCATCATTCTCTCCCTCTTCGAAAAAACTCGTCCTCGAGTTTTGCCGCATGCTTAAAACACATAGTCGAACTACAACCACCTGGTTCGTATGGAATATCACTTCGAATCATACTCATGAATATGATGAATTGCTTAAACAATTCTACTTGTTTTTCTATGATTCCACCATCAAAGCTACTCGATTGAAGTAGATTTTCATGCCAACTATTAATTGACAACCCACGTGTGAGTATCTCATGCTCACATAAATCCTTACAAAATACTATAGAAATTAATTCCCACCCAACATCCATTTTAGCAAGTATCTTCTCCACCAAAAAACAAAATATCTTTCTTCTTTTGAATATTCACCATTTTTCTAGTTTCCTCAATACACGGTTGTTTAGTCAAAATACTAACATCATCACCAGTTTGACATCCCGACAAATCAGGTCCAACAATTAAACTCTTCGATTTTCTAGGCATGATAGACGAATCTACAATGCTAGCAGCCCAACAGCTTGTCACCACCATAGAACTAACATTGTCACCAGTCATGGGCATCGTAAAACTGCCATCTTCAACTGCTTCAAGGCCTTCAACGAGATACTCTCTGCAACTACCGCAACTTTATGATCAATAATGCTACCAATGTCGGTCTTTTCTCCCATCATGAAATTACTTAAAATACGGGTCGATACATTCGCATACTCGGGATTCTCTCCGGTGATCTCTCTTTCGTCAGTTCTCCCCTCTTGAACGACAACCATGTTCAAGGCTTTTGCAACCCACCAGAAATCTTCGATGCTCACCTTTTCGTCTCCATAATTATCGAAACAAGGAGGTGATGGATAAATGGTGCTACAACTCTCAAGATATTCCTCTTTCCCATAGTTCTCACCCCGGATGAAAAACTCTGAGTCGGTTTCTTGAAACTTGTAACTATCGCCGTCATCAGGATACTCCTCTTTCCCACTGATCTCATCCCAGATGACATCTTTTGGGTCAGTTTCCTGGATCTTGCGATCTTGTGAATAGAACACGATTTCATCGCTGCCTCGTTCGGCGATTCGGCGAGTAAAAAAGTGGTTCTCATCACGCAGATCCATTTGAATTAACCTGAGCTCTGATACCAACTGATGCAGGAAGAAGTGCATTCAAATGACTCAAGAACAAATGATTAAATCAAAGACCGAAAACATTGACAAAAGTCAATTTTCATATAAACTCAATAATATTCGACTGAATTATACAATAACGAGAATTCATATAGAATTCAATATATAAGTCAGTTGAATTCTATATGAATTCTCTTTATTGTACAATTCAGTTGAATATTATTGAGTTTATATGAAAATTGACTTTTGTCAATGTTTTCGTCTTTGATTTAATCATTTGTTCTTGAGCCATTTGAATGCACTTCTTCCTGCATCATGTTTACTTGAATTGTTTCAAATGGATAGTTTGGAGGATATTTGGGCAGACCCAGAAAACGTACGTATTGAAGTGTCGGATAATGTGTTTGAGCAACCTGACCGCAATTAGTGGGGTCCATGGCACGTGAAACGGTCACGTTGAATCTCTGCAGTCTGTCAGTTGGGACCCACTATTTGCGGCGAAATAGTGGGTGGTGGGGTACCCTGTTTGACCTGGTCGTGTTACGCGTTTCGAAATTGAACGGCGACTAAAATGTAAGCGACATGTTTAGTGAGATCAACCATCATACAAACAATATAAAAAAACAAATTAAAAGAATCAAATAATGATAGGATCATGCATAGACTTTACACTTACGTGTATGAGTCAAATGAATAGTAATGAGACCACATCATGTCATGACCGACCGATTGTAGAGTTTCTTTTGCATAAAAGTCAGGGCTAAATTAATTGCCAAAATGTTGTTTATTGTCAATGAGTTGTTGTACGCACTGCACATATATGAAACCAATACTCATTCACCAAGAAGTGTATGTCCATACGCTAGGCCATTAAAATCAACTACAAAGTCGTATATTAATCAGAGAACTTACCTTGTTAAAGTTGTGACCGCCTCTTATATATTACCTATATTCGATCAAGTATAACCTTATTCAACTCAACTTGTTTTCAGTTCCATTTTCACTACTAACTGAGAAGTCCTATAGTTTTGGCCATTTTCACTTTTAAGTGAATTCCATTCTATCCATTGTCAGAAAATCTTTTGTCGAAGTTTCGAATAAAATTCCTACGTCAAGTTCAATAAACTTCAATTTGACTTTGTGAAACTATAAATTTCAATTCCAATTAGAATATCATGTTATTTACATCAATTTTGACCCAAATTTTATCTAAAAAAACTATCATAATAATTTTACAAAACCCACACACAAAGGACTTAGGTCTAGGGGTGGTTAAATAATTAGAAATACTTTAAACTCTTTCTAAAGATAAAGAAATATTATACAATTAATTATTACTAGCTTATTACCCGCATAATACATGTTATTTACATCAATTATACCCAACTTTTATCTAAAAAAACTATCATAATAATTTTGTTATATCAAATTGATCAAAACTTCCAAATTTCTTATAACTTCAGGAACCCCATTAATGATATACATATACCCCTCTGATTGACTATATGTGTGGGGGAATGCCCACGAAACCCACACACAAAGGACTTAGGTCTAGGGTGGTTAAATAATTAGAAATACTTATACCCTTTCTAAAGATAAAGAAATATAATACTATTAATTAATATATATCAGGTCAAGATAGATAACTATTATGAAAGTTGTTGAACTTGGCATTGAAGTTTCTTTCAACCATCTCAACCCTTATGAAATATGTTATGTACATCATTTCGTAGGTTCGTATAACATCCTATCAAATGTGTCAAAATCTTCAGATTTCTAATAGTTTTAAGAACTCTAAATCAAAAGCAGTACGAAGAATATGCATTTATACCTCAAATAAAATTTGTGTATATATAATTATTGATTCTATCACATGCGACCCAAAGGTTAATTCCGTTTCATCTTTCTCCCAAATTTTTTGATCAAAACACCAAAGCCAACCAAATAATCATAACTTTCATTTCTTTAGGGATTTTTTTAACTTCTCGTTTTAAGAAGCAAAATCACATGTAAAACCATAAATGACAACGACAACAACAATAATGCCCAATCTGGTTAAAAAAGGGAGACGTTACAACACGAACAAACATGGAAAACGAGGTTTGAGATTGTGTTTCTCCAATCCAGACTCTTATCCGAATTTTGCATATTAGTCTCCCAAGTATTGCTTTTGACAGTTTCTATCCATTCCATTTACAATACTCCTTAGCTATTTAGGTTCTTTTCTCAATACATTATTTATCCATTTTAACCTACCAATTAACATCTTTATAAAATATTTATGATACATTATATTGACATATATATAATAATTTTTAGAAGTTGGGGTGTTAGTGTGTTACAACCTTACACGAGTCTCAGGAGACATGACACTGGTTGGTATACTATATGCTAAAGATGGAAGGAAAAAATATGGCCATGTGTTGATTATGAAAAAAATATGGCCATGTGTTGTTTTATGAAATTAATTCAGGGGAATAAACAAGTAACAAAAAAAAAAAAAATGGAAGTGGCTTTGCAGAGATAATATAAAAAGTTTGGCCTCAGAAATCTTGTTGGGCTTATGAAAGTTGCTTCAAGTAGTGGGCTTACACTTTTGTCCGTTCCAAAACCCATAGAACTACGATGGCTCTATATATTATATAGAAAAAAATAAAACTCTTTTCCTTTTTAATTAGATAATAGATAACATTTCGAATGTACTGATCTTTTGCGAGACTTGTTGCATGATATATAGCAACAAATGGATCATCATAGTGAATTCAGTCAAAAGATAGTTAAATCTAGTGAAATCATGTTATTATACCCCCTCCGCAGAGACGGTTCTACAATAGGGGCAGGGGGCAACTGCCCCCATTTCAATTTTGGTACAATGTATTTTTTTAGAGGTTATTTGAAGTAAATAAATAGAAGATGCAACAAATGTCACCGTCGTTGTCATAAAATTCTTCTTTGAAAGTACGTTACTTATGTTTGAAGCATTAATTTTGTGATTAATTCGCTATTAGTAGAGTAAAAATCTTGAGTTGTTTTGATTTTTAATAGAGTTGAAAAAGAGAGGTTGAAAAATGGTGGAGATTCCAAGTTAAAAGTTACTTGAGGGGTAAAGTTGGAGGGTTAATGAAGAAAGTGTTTTATTTGTTTGGATAAATTTATTATACATTATATAGTATAGTTGTATATGAAAATATTATTGTTTTCAAATCATTAATATAATAGTAATCACAATAGTCATATACTCCGTATAAAATATATATGTACAAGCTAAATTGTATATCATTGCTCCAAAATTGCAAAGACCAATATTCATGTAAAAGATAGATATTTTCATAACTGACACTTACTTGTGCTAAACCCGGCCTTCTCAAAACTGATTGTTGATAATCTGACTAAACCCAATGTTAACGAAATTCTTTTAGGAGTCCATTTTTTCTACTTATGGTTCAGGGTCTATTTTTTTTAAAACAATTTTCCCCAGAAGATGAATCTAATAATTATAATAAACAACTCTTAAATTTGCCCCCTCACAAAAATTATTCTGGCTCCGTCCCCGCCCCTCCGTCCCATTTTAATTGTCATATTGACAAACTTTGACCGTAAATAACTTTGTTTGTGTCATGTAACACTTGATATAAAATATATGAATGAATTGAGTTTTTAATGTACTTTTTGTTCATATAAGTTTCATCAATTAACATATAGTACAAACAAAGTTATTTATGGTCAAAGTTAGTCAACATGACATTTAAATTGGGACGGAGGAAGTAACTGTTCAATGTCCAATTTTAATGATATACACTAACTTTTAAAAATGTACGAGTTTTTACTAATTAAAATTAAATATCATAATAATGGGTAAATAATATCTATAATCGTGTAAGAGTTATTTTATCCAAGTATTTTTAATTAATATATAATGATTTTATTAAACATAAAGATTATGGTTAACGAGTAATATTAATTTCAGAGAGCGAGTAATATTAATTTTAGATAGTGTTACCAGTCCTACAACTTCTCATAAAAAACATATACATATATTACGATGTTTAAGCATAGGGGCTATGTGCTATGTTTATAAAGCTAATCATCTGTTCTCCATCTGAAATTTGATATGAACGTATAAAAGTTACTCCGTAATGTACCGCTTTTTTTATTTAACATCAGTATTTCTTCTTCCAAAAATTCAAGACATCTTGTGTTTGACTATTGCAAAGTAAGTTACGACTCATATCAGCTAGCTAGTACATCAAGTCAAGAATGCATTCAGTTGTTAATGATTGTTAGTGAAACTCTAAAATGGTGTAGTAAAATATCATTATGTTTTGGTTTATATCAATATGAGTTAAACAGAAGGGGTTATTTGGTTCAAATATTCCACGAGAATTTCATGGAAATGCCCTTGCTTGTCATGTTGATTAACTTGACAAGTAACAAAATGTCCAAGTTCTCAATGTTCATATAAAACTCTATCACAATTCACAATGTCACAAAGAAGAAAGGACTATGATAGCAAGTTATTTAAGCTTCGAGTCAACCTCGTGTCGTTCAGGAGATTCTATCCACCCTGTTTTCCAAGTAGCTTGCACCACAACTCGAGACAAGAGCGGTTTTAGGACGAACACGCCTATGGGTCCCATCCTCCAACCCTCTCTTCTTTTTTGGGTTCAAAAGTCCATTTGCAAGAGCTTCCAATGCTTTTGTGGTCAATGGACGGTTTCTTGTACTTTGTCTTTGACCATTAGCACCATGATTCCACAACTCAGGCTGCTTGCTTGTTTCAGGGGAAACCGACTCTTTAGCAGAGCATAATGAGTAATCAAAATCGGAAACTGGAGCTACTCGAGGGCTGTTCAAGTCTATCCCTATACTTTTATGCTTCTTTTTTGGACGTGGATCTTGCATAGTTGTATCTTCAACTCTTGTGCAATCATTTTTAGTAGTAGTAATATCAGGAGGCTTTGCTGTTGTTTTAAATATCAACTTCAGTTTTCTTACTGGTTTTACATTGGTACTTGATTCTGTTTTGTTCTCTCCAATTTTTGAAATCACTGGTTCAAGATGGGCCGTCATGTCCTCTTCTGTAGCACTAGTTTCACAATCTTGTAAACTAAGGGCACCGGAGATTTTGACTCTATTATGCTGCACATCTTCATTTTGCGATACTTCTATTGTGTCAAGTTCAGTTCCTCCAGAAACACTTGATAATGCTTGCATATTAGTCGGTTGCAAAGTAGGTGAAGTGATCTCTTTTGCTTTAATAGGCCCAACTAAACTGGTATCCACAATTGTGAATTTGATCATATGCTGTTCATCATCCGATCCTTGTTCAGCAGGCGGCTCCACCGAGCTGTCTTTGTCTGGTTCGTGCCCAATAAGATGTGGTTCCAATGCAACTTTATTCAACACTTCGGTGAATGACTCAAAGTAGTGACTTCCTTTTGCCAGGCTTCTTCTTGAAAACTTTACTACACCAGGTGCAAGAAACACCAAAGAATGGTTTGTGTTTTCCAACGAATAGTTTCTTGGCTGCTCAGAGTGCCATCCTTTTGCTAAAAGACGAGGCCAAACAGCTTCCCAAAAGAGCTCATCTAACTTTGATTTGCTTAATCCGATGCGATCCTTCAATATATTGACAAGTTCTTCTGTTTCAAGAGAAGCACAATCAGAGTGAAGCTTCTTGGTTTTCACTTGTTTATTGCTTCTCGCTCGCTTCTTGACTTTGACAGCAAGGTCTTGCTTCTCTATGCCAATGCCTACGGCTTCTACAAGATGATGGATTCCCACTGCATCCCTCAAAGTACATATATACTTCTCAAAGGAAACTACTCCCTCGTCGAATGTACTACTGGCCTGAAAAGGAAATCATATCTATATTAACGAGTAGTTTGTGTAAATGAATAGATGTTTGTAGTATATAAAGGACTTCCTAACCAGCTAACCGAACATTATAGAATAAATAACGAATACGAATGGGACAGTAGGAAAACTACCTCAGTCAAACAAGTTTTGCATTCATCTGTCACACGAGGCAGTAAGCGAGACAAAAGCTCCTGTCGCCTCCACCCCTTGAAAATGTTTTTTCCTGGCATGGACTTTCTGCCTCTCTTCTTCAGATACATTGACCACTTTTGGTGTTCACCGCTTCTATAGAACTTTCCGTAGTAATAAGATATTACATCTGAGATTCCTTTACTCCCCATGAATCTGTTCACTAGACGAAGATTTTTGCCAAATAGGTATAAACCAAGAAGAAAGCTTTTATGTTCAATATCACTCCCAGATTCTTCCCCAGACGAACAAGGAACCGGAAACAGATCAATGCCTGTTCCAGAACCTAAAATACCAGATTTACCCTCTCCAGATTCCATGGTTTCTTCCTTATTTTTATGTTGATTATGAACCCAACTGACAGGAATTGGCAGACCAAAGCCAAAGTGATTTCTAACATCTGTCTGCTCGGCATGACCACATGTGATCTGTATGAGCTGCACACGCTCGTTTTCAGTCATCAAAGATGGGATTTGTGCCTGGTATCTATCTCCAATTCGACAAGTCTTTTGTGGCTCTCCAAAGATGTCACCAGCAGCAGAATACTGTTCGGAATGGAGCCACTGGACACGTTTATCAACATCTTCCATATCTTTATCCATCTGTCAACAACCACACAAGTAAAGACTAAATTTTATAAACCAATCCATTCTAATCATCAAACAAGAACAAGAGAACCTATTTGGAAGCACATTTTCCCCTTAAAATTTACTCGTCTCATTGACTAAATCAGTTAGGTTCTCATAAACAAAACTTTGTGAAAAATCAATCAAGAAATTCATTAAATTTAACAAATAAATGGTTGATTGTTCTTACTTATGTTCAACTACTACAATATAGGTACTTCATTCTTTAATCTTTTCATTTATATGTATAAGCAAATAAACAAACACATACAAATGATTAGCACCTAAATAAAACAACAGACCGAGAATCAAAGATCCTTTTCGGTTAAATTTTAATAAGATTCACATCACACCTAGAGAAAATTAAGTTCAGATCCAAAAATCATAACATAATGGTAACCACTCGCATATATAAACCATCAAATGGATCATAATTCATAAACAAACACATTAAACAAACATACTTATACATGTATGTATATATATATATTGATAATTAACTTTCCTCTCTATATATAGCGTGACAGAAACAAAATTAAAAGCATTTGTGACGAACATGGAGATTATCAGGTTAAACCTTGATTAAGTGATGATCCCAATTTATGTACACAACCAACCCCCACCATTATAAAAAAGAATCCATAAAATACAAGAAAATTAACAAAAAATGATCGAATTTTAATAAAAAAAAACTCGCTAAACTTTGATACGCATAGTTAAACAAATGAGTGTTGAAGTTTGTACATAAAATTCCATAGTTTGCACTAAATTTGTACATACAGAATATATGACTATGAACAGGCAACTCAATATAATATAATGCAAGAAACAAATATATAAATATATATATAGAAAGTGATTGATATGATGAAGAGAAGGAGATGATGGTAAATCTTTCTTTCTGACCTTAATTTGAAATATGCAGGTGAATTAAGAAGAAGTTGCTACACCAACGTGAACACTGACCGGGCTAAGACAAACTTAAAGAAAATAAATTTTATTGAAAAAAAAAACACAAACTAACAATAGAAAATAAGCTATATAAGTGTTGGGGTACGTTTGTGCTAGAAATAAATCCGTAAACGAATGAGGTTTTTTCTTTTAAGTTAGTTAAAACTTAAAAGGGGAGGGTAACTCAAATATAAGACCGTGTATGTTTAGTCGGGAAGATTGGCGTAATTTTTTTTTTCTTATGGAACCGTAACTGATTATAATCGTCATCATGTGGTTTTGGGTTAATGTGAATAATAAAGTAGTTACTTTTATTTATAAAAAAAAAAGTGTTTAAATTTGATAGATGACTTTCACTTCGAAGTTAGATTGAATCTGGTAAAGTATAATACGAATGGATGGGGGTAATGTATAGCTGACCATCATTTTAGAAATGAGAATGGAGTAAATTACATAAAACATCCCCATGTTTTTTCAGTGTTCCACAACCATCCCTTTAAAAGTTTTATAAACTAGACTGTAATTGTCGTTTTTTTCTGAAAACATCACTGAGGTTAACTCCATTAAATATATTTCGACATTTTGTTGAATACCTTCATGTGGTAAAACATGTAAGGGATATAAATCCCAAAACCATTTAGATCTCCAACCATACAGTTATATAGAAAAATGAGATGATCGATGCTACTAAAGTTTATAGAGGATTATATGAATGTATAAAGTAACTAAAATGCCGAAAATATAAATCCATTTTATAAATTTGTGTTAATAGCACTTAAATTATGTACTACTATATATTATTCTCTTTATATATAGAGAAAATAATAATGTGACAATACTCAATAATCGTCAAAAGTATATGATAATACATATAAATACTCAAAACCCGTCAAAAGTATATGATAATATTCATAAATACTCAATCGTCAAAAGTATATGACAATACCCAACTATCTTTGAGTTTTCAAAAAAAACCTATAAAATTGCAAACCATGGCTTGCAATTCTTGATAGTTGATAATCCATGGCTTACATTTCGCAAAATTGCAGATCATGGCTTCCTTTCACAATTCATAAATATCAACTCAAATGAAGATTTTTAACTGTTAGTATGTCAATACATTTTAACATAATATTAATATCCATCTCTTTTCTTAGTTCTTATACAATTTTACCATTTATTTCCACACCAACTATTGTTTTATCATGGCTATAAGGTCAAAAAGATTGAAGGTCTTGCATCCAGGGTAATCGAGGTAGATAATTACAAGAATTGGTGTTATGGTTATGGGGTGAAAGAGTTGGGATGGACTGGTCCACCTTGAAATGAATTCGTGAGGACAAGGTCGAAGCTATATATTTTTTTTAATCGAATTTTGAGATAATGTTAGATATAGTTTTTCATTGTCGTGGGATACAATTTTTAAAGTAATTTTTACGAATGTGAAATGGTTATGGTCTGTTATTTATGTGACAATGCTATGGCACAACACTTTGATGTGGTGGTACACTGGTATGACCAATACTAATGCTTTAAAGTTAGCTATAAAAGGTGCATAAGATTTACATACCATCAACAAGTTAGCCGTATTGCAGGGCATCTTGATATATGCGGTTTAACTGATATTCAAGTGACCTAAGGTATTTATCTTACTAGGCTAAAATATAGAAACGGGTCATTTTATGGTTTTCAAAGGCCTTGTTCTAATCTAAAATAGGTCTCATATACAATCTTTAAAACGTAAGCTATGAATGTTTGTACTCTTTTTATTTATTTAAAGTGATAAGCAAATCATTTTATAATAATGATAAACTAAAAATAAAATAAGGATAATAGTGATAAATAAAAATAACAATAATAATAGTGAACATCAGTTTATTAAAACAAAAGAAAAAAAGTATATACGTAATTAAAAAAAATCATACTAGTTATGTTAAGTTTTAAGGTATGTGCTTAAGAATTGGAAGATAAAAGCATTACCAATAGGCTAAATATAACATTTAATAATATCCTTTTTTGTTTATTCATATAAATGTATAGTTGAACGAGTAAAATTTTGAGCCTTTATAAAACATTGAGTCATGCTCGTTTGCGCGGGTTGCACATGCCCAAATCCGGCCTTGTATAGAACACAACCACATGAAAATCGATTGGTCATACGGGATAAACTTATATATTTTTACTTCCCCTTCATATTGATTTCAATCACATGATTAAATTTCAAAGTTCCTCAAACACTACTTAACACTACTTTATGTAGTGTTTCATTTTGGAGTTTTTTCTTTTAAATAAAAACTAAAATTACTTGCATCCAAATAAAACTTTTAACAAAATAAGAGCTTTTTTTTCAAAATTAAAAAGCTAAAGCTCTTGCTAAACATGCCCCTGGAACGTATTAGTTATCCGTATATACATTCGTTATTAAAAAGAATAGTCCACCTGTTGAAATTTACAGGGGAAAATGTCAAAAATACCCTCCATTAATACAATACACCCCACCCTAAATATAAGAAATACACCATCAGTCCCTCAACTTTTAAAATATCTATACTAACCATTATATTAATTACATTTATATCAATAGTCTACACTACTCGTTGTCAACACTATCGGTCGCCGCTGCCACTGCTCACCACCGCATTGCCGCTACTGCTGTTGCATTTCGCATGACATGATGCTAGCTTATCGTATCAAAAGACTCATTTAAAAAATAAAAATGAAAAAATAATGTTAATAGAGATGCTGTCCTTGCTTCTACAAAAGCTCATGACTCTCACAAAGACACAAAATACTTGCTAGAATCAATCAACCCGAACTAAAAGTCATCTATCTACAACTTTAATATATTTATATATTTAAATTTAATTCATATCTATTTTAAACACACACCCAACACTTTAATTGCTTTGAGTTTTGTTTGTGTGTGTTCTCTTTCTTTGAATCATATACATTTTCTCCCCTCTTGTCTTCCCCCAGTCTTCACGTTCACTTCGCAATATCATTTACATTACCATTTTCTCAAAGGTACGTACGTGTGAATTACTAACATCTTAATCTTCATCATTAATTTGTTTCTTGCATTCTATCATTCTTATTATATAATATAGATCAATATCATCATGTTGCTTGTTCATATTCATAGTTATATGATATCCATGTTATATTTATAGAATCGTGTTTATACATCGGAAAATATGAATTTGATGTAAAAACATGAACACCCATTTGTTTAACATAGCGTATTCACGTTGGATTCTTTTACTTCATGTGTTTATACAAAGTTCAACAAGTATTTTTGGTAATTTCCTTTTTTTTTCTTCTTTTTGT
Organism: Erigeron canadensis; assembly: GCF_010389155.1. Lineage (NCBI taxonomy): Eukaryota > Viridiplantae > Streptophyta > Magnoliopsida > Asterales > Asteraceae > Erigeron > Erigeron canadensis. The sequence continues at coordinate 8,863,983 of NC_057769.1, read as the reverse complement.
TACCAATATTTTGCTTTGTTTTTGTAGACATAAAAAAAAGATTATCATTAATGGATTCTGTTTAGCGAATTCCGTTGTTTGCTAAACTTATTATCAGGTTTTAATCTAATAATCTCCATGTTTGTCGCTAATGCTTTTGATTATGTTTGTGTCACGCTATATATATGTTTTATGTGTGTTTGCTTTTTTCTTCATCTCATTATTCATTCATTGTTGTTTTTATCATTGATGATATGTATGTTTTTTGATCCATTTGATGTTTTATATATATATGTGAGTAGTTATTATTTCATGAAGATATTTGGATCTGAGCTTGTTTTTCTTTCTAGGTGTGAATTTTGTTATTCTTTTTTATTTTATTTTTAACTACTATACATTTTACGGCTTTTATTTGAACCCGCAAAGTCTTGGTTGAAAATTCACAACAGGACTGCTTGGCCAAAGGCCCTTTGGTTTTTTTAGGTGCTAATCATCTGTACTGTATGTATTTTTTTTTACAATTATTTGCTTAAAATTAGTAAACAAAAGCATCCAGATCAAGAAATAGTGATTAAAGGAATTGGACATTGGTAGGGGAAACATAATCAATTATTTATTTGTTAATTTGATGAAGTTTGTGATTGATGCTTAGCAAGGTTGTTGTTTTTGTGGGACCAAAAAAGGTTGTAGTTAATGATTCAAGTAAATATTGGGGGAAAAATTTGCTCCCAAAGAGGTTTTTTGTTCATGTGTGATCATAACTACTGTCATTATGTTATATATAAAGTTCCCATTGTTTGGTTTATGGATCGGTTTCAGTAATCATCGCTTTTATATGCAAAGACAATCAATATCTAATTGTTATATTGTTTGGTTGTGGATAGATGGGTAAAGATATGGAAGATGTTGAAAAACGGGTCGAGTGGCTCCATTCAGAAAACTATTCTGCTGCTGGTGATATCTTTGGAGAACCACTGAAGACTTCTCGAATTGGAGATAAATACCAGGCACAAATCCCATCTTTGATGACTGAAAATGAGCGTTTGCAACTCATTTGTTTCCCATTTGGGCAGCATGACAAGACTGATGTTCAAAACCAATTTGGGTTTGGTCTGCCAATTCCTGTCACTTGGGTTCAAAATCAACATAAAAACAAAGAAAAATCTGCAAAGGGTAAATCTGGTATTTTAGGTTCTGGAACAGGCAGTGATCTGTTCCCGGTTCCTTGTTCATTGGGTGAAGAATCTTGGAGTGAAATTGAACATAAAAGCTTTCTTCTTGGTTTATATATCTTTGGCAAAAAATTCTGTCTAGTGAACAGATTCATGGGGAATAAAGGAATGCAAAATGTGATATCTTATTACTATGGAAAGTTTTACAGAAGTGATGAACATCAAAAGTGGTCAATGTATCTGAAGAAGAGGGGCAGAAAGTCCACACCAGGAAAAAACATGTTCAAGGGGTGGAGGCGACAGGAGCTTCTGTCTCGCTTACTTCCTCATGTGACAGATGAATGCAAAACTCATTTGACTGAGGTATTTTTCCTGCTGTCACATTTGCAAAATCATATAGTATATCAGTATTCATATTCATAATTCTATAATGCTTGGTTAGCCGGTTAGGAAATCTTTCAGTTACTACAAACTACTCTTTAAGATAGATTTAATTCCTTTTTTAGGTCAGTAGTGCATTCGACGAAGGAGAAGTTTCATTTGAGAAGTATATAATTACTTTGAGGGATGCATTGGGAATCCATCTTCTTGTAGAAGCCGTAGGCATCGGCAGAGAAAAGCAAGACCTTACTATCAAGGTCAAGAAACGAGTGAGAAACAATAAACAAGCGAAAATCAAGAAGCTTGATTCTACATGTACGTCTCTTGAAACAGACGAACTTGTCAATATGTTGAAGGATCGTATCGGGTTAAGCAAATCAAAGTTAAATGAGCTTTTCTGGGAAGCTGTGTGGCCTCGTCTTTTAGCAAGAGGATGGCATTCTGAACAGCCTAGAAACTATTCATTGCAAAACACAAACAACGCTTTGGTGTTTCTTGCACCTGGTGTAGTAAAGTTTTCAAGGAGGAGTCTGGAGAAAGGAAGTCAATACTTTGACTCGTTTACTGAAGTATTGAATAAAGTTGCGTTGGAACCACATCTTCTCAAAATCGAATCTGATAAGGACGGGTTAGTGGAGCCACATGCAGAACAAGGCTGGGATGATGCACAAGATATGATCAAATTTACAATTGTGGATACCAGTATTGCTGGGCCACTTAAAGTAAAAAAGATGGCAAATTTCCCTGTTACAAAATTTGTTGATATGCAAGCTTCAACTAGCATTTCAGGGGAAACAGAACATGACACAACAGAAGAATCACAAAATGAAGATGTGAACCATAATAGTGCCGAAATCAATGGTGCTTTTGAATCGGGAGACTGTGAAACTAGTGTTGTGGACAAGGGCATGCCGGACCATCTTGATCCCATGGTTACAAAAATTGAAGACGACAAAACAGATATATCCACCAATGTACAACCGGTAAGGAAACTAAAGCTGATATTTAAAACAAAAGCAAAGCCGCCCCAGATTACTACTACTAGCAATGATTACGCAAGTGGTGAAGATGAAACTATGGAAGATCAACGTCCTGAGAAGAAGCATAAAAGTATAGTGATTGACTTGAACAGCCCTCGAGTAGCTCCAGTTTCAGATTTTGACTACTCATTATGCTCTGCTAAAGAGTCGGTTTCCCCTGAAACAACAAGCAAGCAGCCTGAGCTGTGGAATCATGGTGCCAATGGTCAAAGGCATAGTACAAGAAACCGCCCATTGACCACAAAAGCATTGGAAGCTCTTGCAAATGGAGTATTGAACCCAAAAAAGAAGAGGAAAGAGTTGGTGGAGCGGACCCATAGGCGTGTTCGTGCTAAAACTGCACTTGTCTCTAGTTGTGGTGCAAGCTACATTGAAAACATGGTAGATGGAGTCTCCTAGTGACATAGGTTGACTTTAAGTTCAATCTGCTTGCTATCAAATGGTTTTTTTAGTCTAAATTTGGAGACATTATGATAGGATTTTATATATAAGCATATAGAGTTTGTTAATGTCTTAATGATACTGTCTTGTATCATGTTTGATTTTGACACATGTATTCATCTTACTTTTAAGCCCATTTTTAGGCCTATATGTTAATCTGTCAATCATTTTCCGAGATATAAACCATTTGCCTCAACTATGAACTTCATTGTTACATCAAGAGGCAAATGCAAAATGTTAAACAAAACCAGGAGCTCATCAAAGAACTTTTTGTAAATTCATTCCATGCTTCAGATAGATAACAGATTTAGGTTTGAACACAGTAGTGTTTATCAGAAACTGTACTTTAGGTTTGGAATGAATGAGAAATGTATTATATGTATTGATAATTGTATTTTAAATTCAAAGCACCAGCCTCTAAAAGATGTAATACTACTAATAGCTCTCAAGTTAAGATTATCATTAGCAAATTCTAATAAATACCATGAAATAACCAAAATTTTCTTTTTTCCATTATGATATTTATTTTAAAACAGCAGAATAATATATATACTTTTATTTAGTAATTATTTGTATTTGTATTTGTATTGTCAAACATGTTTCTAAGATTTTGGTAGAGTGCATGGTTGATACTCGTTCCGACCCGCAAAGTAGCCAGACTCAGCAAACAGGTATTTCTTCTTTCCAGATTCTCAGCATACAGGTATGGTTTTTCTAAACAATTCTCATTTTCCATCTTGCACATCTTAGTGGCCGGTGGTCCCTATGGAAGCAGTCTCTCTACCTATGTGTAGAGGTAAGACTGTCTACAGCTTACCTCCCCCATACCCCACGCAGGGATTGGGTTCTGTTGTTGTTATTGCTGACTAAAATTACATTCGTATAATACAATTAAAACCATTAGGTAATAACGCAGTGGCCACTAGTCGCCGGTTCAAGTCTTGCTAAGGCAAACTTGAGATAATGATTATTAAGTGGTTAAGATTTTGGACACTAGCCTCATGAATTAATAGGTACCAAATGATATATGGCATTAGGGGATTTCCATCCAATTATTTTTTTTATGCAGTCAACAATTAATCCTGGTCTGAACATTCTTGCAAAAGATCAAACGATCACATATTTCAATTTATTTATTTCTTAATCTCAAAAGACTTGTCATCATGATGGAAACACAACCAAAAAATTCAAATTGTTTGTAGTACAATTTAAACTACCTCGGTACCTCCAAGGTGTCCTTGTCGTTATCGTACTCATATCTTTATATGAGGTTTTAGGTGTTGGATCAGTGTTAAACACCTTTGCCTCTGGAGACAGAGGTCATGGGTTCGATCATCATCCCATGTAAAGGTTGGAGGGTCTTTTCTACCATTTAGGTAGAAACTGGAAGCAGCCTTTTTACTTAGGTAGAGGTAAGGTCTGCCTACATCTTAACTTTCCCCATACACCGTCGAGGTACTGGGGCTTAAAACCGCGGAAGGCGGCACTAAGTAGTTACTTACTTACTAGGTTCGAATGTCATTAAGTAACATGGTAATTAAGAATTCGGAATTAGAAAAAAAAAAGAAAAAAAAAAAACAAACCCGGAATTGGTAACGTTGTAACATGGACTTGCTTTTCTCAGGTGATGTCTTCGACCTATTTGGGCTTTGGCCTTTTAATTTATGGGTTTCGCCTTTCGTAAGCACTATCTGTTGGGCGGAGTGGAATGCGTGTCCTACCTCTTTTGTTCAGCGAATTTGATGTCTATGCGCGATCAGGTGTTTTCCTTGTGGTCTTTGCTTGTTGCCTGGTCATGTGGTTTGGTTGTTGGTTTGGCCTCGGGACTAGTTTGGAATTGCACTTAAACACCATGAAGTAAAAGCCCATGACTTGGCCTTAGTGGATTTTTTTCTCAAGTCTCGGATTCTATAATCATAGCAGTTATAGTTTTGAGTAGGTTATAGTTTGTTTAAAGTCATTTATTTGTAGATCTTTTTATTGAAAGAATACTTGCGCGATGCAACAAGGATACAGTGGACAAGTGGTGATGATGGCGAGTAGTGCAGGTTTTTAATGTAAAAAGAATATAATAGTTATTATAGCAGTTAAGAACAAATGTTGTAATTTAATTTCATTAAGGCAATTATATATAGATATTTTAAGTAGATATTATATGTATTTTTAGTAAAAATGTTTAAAATAATGAACAGAAAAAGGACATTTTGAGATTATAAACTACTTAATTGGAAAAGAAAAAAAAAATCGTTTATTATGTGATAAAGATATACTTCGGTCGCTCAGGAAAAACAATAAACCCACTTGCAATGATAGAAAAATGGAAATGCTAAACACCCAGTAATATATATCTAACCATGAAATGATAGTTTTTTAAATAGCCGGTGATATTCGACATCATCACATCAAGGGGCACCTTATCATACAACAGCTGCACGTATTCTAAAATACAAGATGTAAACCATGAGCCGTTACAGGTAATTCAAAAAAAAAAACACCCGAGATGCGTTATTCAAGAGAGTCAAACCCGTAATCTGGGGTAAAGTTGGTAATGAATATAGTCACTTGATTTAACTTTCATTATCTACCATAAAATGATATATATTTCTAAAACTAAATTTTTCCTATAATTTTTATACTAGATTTTAGATCTGTATAAAATACACGGGTTTATAACATTATAAAAATAAAATTATACGAGGTTTATGGCATTATAAATAATAAGATTATTATCAAAATAATATTAACTTTATGCAATCCAAAACCCTTATATAATCAGATGTAAAAATTTAGTAAAAAAACAATCCGGTAAATTTAGAAGTTAAGAATGTATTTAAAATCAAGTCATGGAATAGTTGGAACATTAAAAATATATATCTTTCTTTATCGTTTGCAAGACTTCTTTATAAACGACATTCGTTATTGTGTCATTTGTCTTCTATTCTTTGTTCCATATCAACACTTTTAGTCTCTTTTCAATTTAACCCGAGAGATGGTCACGTACAATTGTCCAACTGGACATTATAGATACAATACGACCTTCGATAATGATTGCCCCTGATTTTTGTTCAAAAGATTTGTACCCTTTAACTATGATATGCTTGCAAAAACCTATGCGTTCACATTAAATGTGGTCAGGTTAACTTATACCTTGCGCATGCTAAGCGTTTTATACTCTTCATAAATCTAAAAGTGCTAACCTTGTCGTCATTGAGGTCTTACAAAAGTATAATTTGTTTCTCATCAGCCATGGTTTTTAAGAATAGATTTTGAGGTTTTCAAAGAAATCATTATGTTTTATATAATGAGAATTGATATCCTTATCTTAAATTAATAACAATGTTAATCATAACAAAAATAAAAACTATATTAACATTATAATCATTTATATAACTTTTTTTTATTTAAGTGAAATTTATTAAGTAAAAACAAAGTTACATCTGAATAATAGGTAAGCGCGCAACAAACTGAGTCGTTATCCTTTTTTAATCGAAAAACCTACTTTACTCAAAGAAACGATGATATGATTATATGAATATGAGGAGCTTAATTGATGGTGAATATGAGAAATTAAGGTAGAAGAGAACTATAAATTATTATTTTTCAATTATTAGCTGGCCTTTATCCAACATATATCCGTAATGATCAAATTGTTGGCCTAGCCCTATCCATACGCAAAGTAAAAATTGGGCTCAAATGTGTTATTTGTTTAGATTTATACGTATGTTGAATTTTTAAAGTTTTACATAGAAATTTAAATATATATATATATATATCCGTAAAAATTTGTAATTCTTGTAATTATGACATCATCAATTTTTAATTTGATAAAATCGAAAACTATTATTGGTTAATAAGCTATTAGGTCAGTTGTCTTTTAATATATATAAAGATAAAGATCACCATCCATGTTATTGTTAATTTTTACAAATGGCATATTTCCAAAACTTATTTTTATTTATATCTTGTGCTAAATGGATAAAAAATATGATAATAGCTAAACAAATTTTTACAAACATTGTTTACAAACATAGATGGACCAATAAAATAAAAAGAGTGAATGAAGAAAGTAAAAATTAAAATAATTCTAATGGTTTCCATTGGTCCATTTATATTTATAAACATTTGTTAACAGCCATAATATTTTTTCTAACAAAAAAAAATCTACAAATGTAAGCATATGATTGGAACTCCTTACCTAGTGTTTCCCTCAAAACAAAATTTTCATGAAATGTTATACTATATAATTTTGTTTTAATACATAACAAATATATCCTACTAAGAAGCTTGTATTTTGTTAAGTTTATTTCTTAAAAGGAGTTTATTTACCACTAATCATTCGACAAATCTACCAATATATAGAGATAACATTCCTAAATAAATAGGAACCTTAGCTGAATTTCATCTTTGATTTATGACCATTAGATCAAATTTAATTTTTTCATTTTTTATTAATGACAATATTCATACTTATACTTTATATAATTTATTAAAATATACTCTCTAAATTATTATAATATATATACCATAAATAAAATATAAATAATATAATAATAATAATCATACATACCGATTATTCGAATTGAACTCCTTCGGTTGTTTAACTTTATCTACTATAATTAAATTAAGGTTGTCATGGTATTACAACATTCAACATTGTCAAAATTATAATATTTATTGGTTTTTAATTAACGATATAGTAATTCGTTTTTTTGTTATTTTTAGTTTTCTTTACACTTTTAAAATATCAATTTAGTTTTTAACTAGATTTAAGGTCCGTGTCTAATATACGGGGCTTACGGTGTTATCAATATTGGATGTTAATAAATGTGACATACTTAACAATATCTGACCATTAAAAAAATCATAATAGTTCACTTTCATTTTATTTGCTTTATCCACATGTTGTATTACATTTTTATTTTACACTATTAGAAATAATATCTTATCTTCACATCAAAGATATCTTAAATATTTCAATTAGAATATGACGATGTTATACGTTTTTTCTATAATGAATTATATTTGTATATGCTTTATTTTTTTTATATACATCGTAACAATTGCTAAACATTTTAATAAATAATAATAATCTAGTTTCTGTTAAAATATTAGTATATTTACATTAAACTTGATCTATTTTAAGTTAATTAATTTTATACTTATATATTAATACATATTATTGGGTATATATTAGTTATTATTCTATTGGATATATATCAGTTAATATTCTATTGGATATATATCAGTTATTATTCTAGTAGATAAATATTAGAGTTAATTACTGAAATGGTACCTCACGTTTGCGCCATATTACTGGTTTCATAACTTTCCTTTCGAAATTACGCTGATCATACCCAACGTATGCAAATCTCCACTCGGACCATACTGGAGGCTAACGTCGTCAGCTGGCCGTTAAAACCTCCCCCACGTGACTTGCACGTGAGTGGTAAATATGTAATATCGCGTTTCTTAATTACTGAAATGGTACCTAACGTGTGCATGATATTGATGGTTTCATACCTATATGTTTCTTAATTACTTAAATGGTACATAATGTTTAGTTATTAATTTTTTTTTATATTTTTTTTAATTTGTTTTATTTTTCTTTTATAAAAATTCTCCAAAACTTGTTATAACTTAATGAAAATAGTCAAAATGCACCTATAATCCACTAAAAAATAATACCAAATAGTTATTTCATAACAAAATATAAGTTTTAAAGTTCACGAATAACCAAAAATAGTAATAAAGTATCATAAAAATAATTTTAAAAAAAATAAATTTTTCTTTTTTAAAAATTTCGGAAATACCGCAACGGTAATACCAGAAATATCCAGGAATACCAGAAATATCAACCGGTATTTATGAGTATTTAAAACATTGCTTTAAGCTTCGTGTCGCAGTAAATACTGACTTGTATCTCTGGTATTACCATTGCGGTATTTCCGGAATTTTTTCAAAAAAAAAAAAATTCCTCGCAAATTTTTTTAAAATTGTTTTATGATACTTTATTGCTATTTTTGGTTATTCGTGAACTTTAAAACTTATATTTTGTTATGAAATAGCTATTTGGTATTATTTTTGAGTGGATTATAAGTGTATTCTGACTATTTTCATTAAATTGTAACAAGTTTTGGAGAAATTGTATAAAAGAAAAATAAAACAAATTAAAAAAAATAAAAAAATAGATAAATAAATTAATAACTAAACATTATGTACTATTTAAGTAATTAAGAAACATATAGGTATGAAACCAGCAATATCGTGCAAACGTTAGGTACCATTTCAGTAATTAGGAAACGCGATATTACATATTTACCCCTCACGTGCAAGTCACATGGGGGAGGTTTTAACGGCCAGCTGACGGCGTTAGCCTCCAGTATGGTCCGAGTGGAGATTTGCATACGTTGGGTATGATCAGCGTAATTTCGAAAGGAAATGTATGAAACCAGTAATATGGCGCAAACGTAAGGTACCATTTCAGTAATTAACTCTAAATATTAACTATTATTCTATCGGATATATATTAGCTATTATTATTTATTTATTGGGTAAAAAGTGTAAATTTGTGATGGAAAACAAAAAATGGTAAATTAAAGTCAAAATTGAAAACAAAAGTGAACTTTAAGAAATCGAGAGTTATGATTGGTCGATAAGTTATTAGAGTAACTATGCTTTAGTATAATAAAAAGATTATAATAAGTATAATTATAATCTATCTATCAATATAGGGGAATGGAAATATGTGGTTGTCATGATCTAAGCGGTATAGAACCCCCAGATGTTAATTTTTTAATCTATAAAAAACATAAGGAGCTAATTATTTATTCATTATACAACAAAAATTAAAAAATTAATATGTGAGGAGATATATATCTAAACTTGCTTATATGATAGCCACATATTCACTTTTCACATAAATAATAGAAATTGAAGACTTCGATTATAATATTTTTTTTTATCAACATTTTATTTTACTCATACTCTTAAATTACACTATTAATCCACCCTCACAAATGTAAGAAGCGGGATTTGGACCCATGTGGATTCTCCTAAGGTTAAAAGTCTTACCAATGGGCCACCAACCCCATTAGCTTTAACATTGTTTAAGAATGTAATCCAATGTTTCATGTACAATAATAGGTTTTAAAAGGTGAAAAAAATTATTATTTCGTATAATAACATTGTATTATGGGCATAAACATTATATACAATTTTAATCATACACAATTTCAATCATTGGACTAATTTCTCAATTTGGTTTTGTAAGGTTTTATTTTTTTCATATCACTCAAAACAAAATTCTATGTAAATCGTGTTTATAAATCAAGTCGGATGTGTCGGTGTAATGCACCGAATAGATGGTTTTAAACATATGATTATTCGGTTGATAAAACTAAATCTAAATAGATATTAAATTAGAAACTAAAAAATCTAACTGCTTTTGTTTATAATATTATAACATTCCAAACAAATATTTTATTTGCTTAATAAATAATTAGAAAAATTGTATTTTATTATGTATAACATAGTGGTGATCGCGACAATGTATAGTTTGGATTGATATATTCTAAAGTTATTATTAATTTTATAGGTAAAGTTGATGATTTTGACCTTTGGATTAAAATCAATGGTCAAGATTCAAATATCAATTTTGAATCTTAACTTTTAATTTTAATCCAAAGGTCAAGATTCTCTCAACTTCACCTATGAAGTTAATAATAACTTTAGAGGATCTTAATCCGTATAGTTTTGGGAAAACAATGCAACAAGCGATGACCTATTTTATATTGTATTTGTTTTGTTTCTTTGGATTAGCACACGTTGTAACAATTTTTTTCTTAGACTATGTAGCAAATTTACCTAAGTTATTTGACGTAATTTTCTCTTACTCCGGTGTCTTGCCAGAATATCTAGTAACAAATTCAGCCGTTTCAACCGAAGTTATTTAAGATTGATACCTTGTCATTATAACATCTCTTATTTATGTTGTCAAAATATTAGTATGTCACATATTAACGTTTTAGTAGATTTATATGTATTCCTCACGGGCTCACGTATTACGCGGGAAGATAATCTAGTTTGTCATATAACGTCATCATATATTTAAAAGTTTGTCATAACTATGTAACACTAGAGTAAACAACTTAATATTATTATATTATGAAAATCTATGTAATGTTGGATTATAATATGATTTTTATTGTAAATATAATGAAAATATGATAATATTATAAGTATACCTGACGATCCAGAGCACCCTGTAAGAGCAAGAAATATTTTCCATTTGATTGTCTGGTTCCCAAAACGAGATGATTGTTTGATGATGGGATTGAGAATTATGGGAGAGAATTACACACACAAAGAGGGTGAAGATTAAGGTTAAAATTCTTGTAAATGGCTCTCTATTTATAAAGAGAGCATTTACACTTTAGACCCTGGTGCTTAGTATGTGCGTTATAAGTCCCTGTAGTTCCAATCATCTAATGGGAAACCCTATAATATGTCTTTAAGAGTAAATACGTCCATCGTATATTTACTAGACATAGGGATTTTAGTTATCGTCAATTATCATATCACGAATGATAAACGATCAGTGACGGTCATATTTAACGTGGTTCCAACATTCTCCCACTTGACCAAGCGATCATTTATCTATGAGTATTCAATAAGTCCGGCCGGGATAGTACTCATTTTGTTTTAAACTGAAATCATAATCAATAAGTACAGTCGTAGAGAAGAACATCAACTCAGGACCCCCATTAGTCAAACTATGACTCAAATTTAAAACTAATTAGCAATGATTAATTGACTAAGACAAATTTTGTTATTAATGTCGACACACCATTATGCGCGCTAAGTGTAACTAATAGACAAACAAAATCTAAATATAGAGGAAAATTTTATTAAGATGATAATAATAATAAATAATAATAATAATAATAATAATAATAATAATAATAATAATAATAATAATAATAATAATAATAATAATGACCAATAAGTACAATATGCTATTACATTAAGTCTTTAGTAAGCCCCATCTTCGACACGTGTCCTACGAAGACATTAGGAGGAAGACCTTTGGTCATCGGATCCGCTAACATATCATTTGTACTTATGTACTCAATACAAAGAACATTTTCCTCAACCCGTTCGCGTACAAACAAATACTTTGTATTGAGATACAGCCCAGCGCCAGTTAAACTGTTACTGTTCGAGAAAGTTACGGCAGCTAAGTTATCACAGTAAAGCTTCAATGGTCTAGAAATGGAGTTGACAATTTTGAGTCCACTGACCAGATTTCTAATCAACATCCCATGACAAGTAGCATTATAAACAACAATGTATTCAACCATCATGGTGGACGTTGCAGTCAGTTTTTGCTTATGACTCCGCCAAGAGATAGGTCCGCCAGCTAACATAAAAATTACCCAGAAGTAGATTTCTTATCTTCCTTACTTTTGGCAAAGTCAGAATCAGAGTAACCTACTACTTCTAGATTGTCACTTCTTCTATATGTTAATTTGTAGTCTTTGGTCCCTTATGCTAATCCGGGATTAGATAAATAACGCCCAAGCATACCGGCGATGTACGCGATATCTGGACGAGTACAGACCTGAGCGTACATAATGCTCCCAACTACTGATGAGTAAGGTATCATCCTCATTTTCTCCTTTTTAATCTTAGTGCTTGGACTTTGGAAAGAACCAAACACGTCTCCTTTTACTACTGGAGCTACAGTGGGGGTGCAGTGTTGCATGTTATAGCGTCCTAATATGCGCTCAATATAAGCCCTTTGAGAAAGACCCAGAACACCATTACGCCTATCCCGATGTATTTCAATACCTATGACATAAGAGGCATCACCGAGATCTTTCATGTCGAATTTTTGTGAAAGCATTCGCTTCGACTCATGCGATATATCCAAGTTGTTACTTGCTAGTAGAATATCGTCTACATAGAAAACAAGGATTATAAAGTTACTCCCACTGATCTTGAGATAGGTGCATTGATCCACTTGATTCTTTATGAAGTCTTGTCCTTTTATGACTTCATCAAACTTAAGGTACCACTGTCGTGATGCTTGCTTCAACCCATATATGGACTTCTTTAACTTGCAGACCATGTGCTCTTTACCTTTTGGAACGAATCCTTCAGGTTGCCACATGTATACGTCTTCTTGCAAGTCTCCATTTAAGAAAGTTGTTTTGACATCCATCTAATGTAACTCAAGATCAAAGTGAGCTACTAGTGCCATAACAATCCTTAAAGAGTCTTTACAAGACACAGTAGAAAAAGTCTCTTGATAATCAACTCTAGCCTTTTGAGTATAGCCCTTCGCAACCAATTTGGCCTTATAGCGTTCGATGTTTCCTTTCGGGTCTAATTTGGTTTTGAAGACCCATTTGCAACCGACAGTTTTGGATCCTTCAGGAAGTTCAACCAATTCCCAAACATCATTATGCTTCATGGAATTAAGTTCTTCAATCATGGCTTCATTCCACTGAGTGGCCTGATCACTATTAATGGCTTCTCGATAGGAAGTAGGATCAGTAAGCTTTCCAATGTCCTCAACTTCAGTGACATAAGTTATGAAGTCATCAAAATTAGTGGCCCTACGTGACCTTGATGATCTCCTGAGTTGATTTTCGGGATTTTTGGAAGATCCTTCAACATTAATGGTCTCTTGGTTGGCATTAGAAGGAGTTGGATCAGTGACATTCGGAGTAGCGTTCTGTACAAGAGGAATTATCGGAGGAGTAATAATAACCGACGAGTTGTTCCCCCTTGCTTCTTGTACTTCTTGCATTGTAACACCCCACCGTTGGCAGAAACATAAGGTGTCGTGAAAAGTACAGCACGACATGGAATTACATAGATACTTCTAAAATGAATTAGAATAGAATAGGTATATTCCCAAAAACATGAGTTCAAAGTCATAAGAGTGCTAAAATAGCTTATTACAACCAAGTCCAAAAGGAAATAATCCAAAGCATGTAGCCTTAAAGTCTGACAATAAATAAAGGAGCACTAATCTCCGAAGTCCAGCCTAGCATAGCAGTTTCTATCCCTGCTTAGCCTGAGTACCTGAAAAGTATACTAAAATGTTTCAACACAAAGGTTGGTGAGTTCGTAGGTTTTAGTCAAAAGTCTAGTCAAAGAAATAAGTTTCTTGTCGATTCTTTTAAGTCTTACAAGTAATAGTTCAATATATAACGAGCAGAGTTACGCCATAATAAGTCCAAAAATCTCAAGTCTCAATGTCTCAAAGTCTGGCCTTACGGTACATGCCTTAGTCCAAAGTGTCTAGTCTCCAATACATACAAAAAGCACGTCATATAAGTACGTCAATAAGCACAACAACAAACACATAATCACACAGATACAACAAGACAAAAGCACGTCAAATGGCATAAGTAACTCTATACGCGCAGGCTCAATATTGAACATAAAGCAGAAATCGACAAAACCGTTTGAAAAATAAGTATACTTTCCACCCCAAAACTTGTAATAAAAAAGGGCTACAAAACTCATTTGAAAAGTGTTATGACAGTATAATGAAAGAGCACGACAAGCACAATCAAAGTCCACGACAATCAACACCTATCAATAATACATGATAAGTCACAATGAAAGTCTTTTGTCTTAAGTCTTAGCCTATTAGAAATGTCTTAAAGTCCATATGTCTTTATTTAACTTTTAAAATGACGTTTATTAAAATTTACAAGACTCGAATAAACCGAACAAGAGTCTGGATTTGACACCAATGACCTTTCTTAAGTTTAAAATATATTATTTTATCAATGCAACCTTATTTGAAATCATTACATAGCCCAAAATAAGTTTTACTCGAATTTAATCAAAACTAGACGAAACCGGAGATTTTAACCGAAAAGCTTACGAAATCGAAACGAGTTGAGGTTGAGCTCAACCTTATGGTTGAACTCGACCAACTACAGCCCAAAAATATTAATTTGAAACCATTTAATCATACGTTAATCAATTGGACCAAAACTACAGTTTTTGAGAAAACTAGTCAAGTTTAAGAACTGATTAAGCGCGTATGGACACGAAGGGCCAAAGAAATTGATTATATGAGTAGGGAAGTGGTTGAACTCGACCATGGAAGGTCTAGTTCGACCTGTACAGAGGTCAAAATGAGTTCTTCCCAATACTTAAGGGTCCGAGAGTTAAAACAAGTCATTTCGGGTCAAACTAGTAACTTTACGAGACGTTTAAGCGACAAAACCTATGAGAGGTTGACCTAGACCAGAAGAGGTCGACCTAGATCTAGTTTAGGTCGAGCTAGACCTGCCTAAGTCGAGCTAGACCAGGCAGAGGTCGAGCTAGACCTGTTCGGGGTCGGATTTGGGCGCATTTTAAGCAAAAACGACGATTTCAATGCAATTTTTGGTAAAACGATGTAGATTATGGCTAGCCAATTCATACCCATGGATCTTTGATGCACAAAAGTTACACAACTCAGTACAAAAAGGGTGATGTTTGACCGATTTTATACATAATGTGATTGACAATTGCACAAATCTTGATATAGGATACGAAATCGACTAGTTTTTGAGTCTTTTAGCCAAGTAAAAAATATCTTCAATACGTAGTTGCACAAAACCGATTACATGAATGCATAATATGTAAAATCAAAGCCTTAATCAAGGTTCAATTCGTTTCTTACACACAAATGTAACCGAAAGATGCACAATCCACAATCAAACGACATGATTCACTTAGCTTTTGTTAAGAACCGAAAAGGTAAACATATATATACATATAAAAATGAATTAAAGAGATTAAGAACATAAATTACACAAGTTTTTGATGAAGAAAAAGATAATATTCACTTGTTTCTTGATCGAAGATTGAAGCCTTGATTGATTTACACGCGTTTAGAACCGAAAATCAATAGAAAATTTTGCTAGAATTCTTGAAAGAAAACCTTGAGCGTGTGTGTAGCTATGTGAACGACTAAAACAAGGAAAATAGGGAAAAAGGCTTGGCCTTCTATTTATAGGGAAAGTCAAGGGAGGGGAGGTCCGTCAGACTAACGGAACGCCTGACAGTTTTAGTCCTTTTTGCTTACCGGACGAACACCGACTGTCATAGAAATATTTTGACCATATTTTATGATATATTTTTGAATTACGAACACAACGACTAGTCACATGACCATATTTGACTCACGAAAGTATTTTAAGTCTTTATTTAGGCATTTCTATTAAACAGTTAGTCTTTCTCAAACATTCGCACCAAGTCTTAAAAAGTCTAAAACACTAGAATACAATAAAATGACATGTCTTAATCATACTTTAATCCATAAAAACTCACGTCTGTAGACTTATGTTTGACAGTTACTAACCTTATTCGAACGGAAGAGTAGAGTCAGACGAACGCTCAGGTGACGGTTGTTACAGTCGTGCTCCCACTGATCTCTGAGTTCTCTAGGAACGTGGCATGCTGCGTGTCAGTGATGCGAGTAGTGTGGGTAGGACAGTAAAACCGATAACCTTTTGAGTGATCCGGATAACCGACAAAGAAACATGTAATAGTTTTAGGATCAAGTTTCTTTAAGTTAGGGTTATAGACTTTAGCTTCGGCAGGACAACCCCATACTTTCATATATTTAAGACTCGGTTTCTTACCCGTCTAGATCTCATGAGGAGTTTTAGGGACAGATTTAGAAGGAACTCTATTGAGTATACTGTATGAACAGTTGTTTTTAAGGCCTCAATCCAAAGGAAAGTAGGTAAGTTAGTGTTGGCAAACATACTTCTTACCATGTCCATTAAGGTTCTATTTCTCCTTTCAGCAACACCATTTTGTTGAGGAGAACCAGGCATGGTGTATTGATTAATTATGCCATGATCCTTACAAAAGTCGTGGAAAGGACCAGCGGCTTGACCAACATCAGTATGTCTACCATAATACTCACCTCCTCTATCTGATCTCACAACTCTTATTTTACAATCAAGTTGATTTTCAACTAAAGTTTTAAAATCAATAAAAGTTTGTAAGGATTCAGACTTTTCCTTAATCAGATATAGGTGCATGTAACGTGAATAATCATCAATAAATGTAATAAATGATATATGTCCTGTAATGGAAGCGGGATAGGGGTCACTAATATCAGTGTGAATTATTTCCAACAAATTGGAACTTCTGGTGGCTCCTTTCTTATTCCCTTTAGCCATTTTGCCTTTGAGCACTGAACACATGTTTCAAAATCACTAAAGTCAAGAGAAGGTAAGATTCCGTCCTTTACGAGTCGTGTCATGCGATCTCGTGAGATGTGGCCAAGACGTTTATGCCACAACATGGAGGAATTCTGTCGTTGCTTAGGTGATTTTGTCTTTGTTTTAGTTATATCATTGACATTAAAAGACAACAAAGATTGTGAGAAATTATGATCTAGTTCCAACTTATACAACAATCCATCCAAGAAACCACGACCAAGCAATTCATTATTATGAGTAATAGCAATCTTGCCGAAACCATGAATTATTACATAACCTTCAAGGTCTAGCTTAGAAATAGATACAAGGTTCCGAGTAATTCTCGGTACATATAAGGTATCTATTAGTCTAATACATTTTCGAGTGCTCATATGTAAATTAAAAGTTCTCATGGCTTCGACTTCTAATAGATCGCCGCTTCCAACTCTAAGCTTTCTTTGGCCTTTTGGCAGCTTCTGGATTATATGGAATCCCTGCATTGAGTTGGTCACATGGACCATGGAACCAGAGTCACCCCACCATGTATTAACAGAAACATCAGTCATAAAGGAATCAAATATTACATAAAGTACGTTACCTTTCTTAGCTAGTCACTCCTTGAATTTAGGGCAATCTTTCTGACTGTGCCCTTTGGCATGACAAAATTTGCAGTTAGGATTGCCTGTCGAGATATTAGAGCTAGAGGCAACTACACCAGGGTTGGTCTTTGTGACTTTATTTGCAGTCTTATTACTGTTGTTACCCTCCCGCTTCTTGGACTTAGCAGTGGTAGTAAGGTGAACAGCCTCAGGTTGCACCAGCTTAAGGCGATCCTCTTCTTGCTGACACATTGCAATCAATTCACTCATCTTCCATTTGTCCTTCATAGCGTTATAGTTAATCTTGAAGGCATCGAAACGAGCAGGCAATGAGGTCATTATGAAATGTACAAGAAAGTTGTCAGAGACTTTTATTTCAGGAGCCTTAAGCATGTTTGCCATATCATTCATTTTCATTATGTGTTCATGAACACCGCTGGTTCCCTCGTATTTCAGAGTAAGCATTTGTAGCATTAAGCTACTTGCATGCGCCTTAGACGATCCCTTGAAGTGATCCTCAACAGATTTGAGGTAAGTTTTGACTTTGTCAGAGTCTGGAATAGCTCCTCGGATACCAAGGGGAATGGAGTTCTTGACCGTCATTAGTGACAAGCGATTCGATTTTTCCCATTTCTCATATTCTGCCTTTTGATCTGCAACAATAGCATCGGGCTCATCATGGCGAATGGCATAGTCAAGGTCTAGGAACCCTAGAGTCAAATTTAACTGATCTTTCCAAGAAGCATAGTTTGCACCGGAGGATATAAATTAAGGATACAAGCAATAGAAGATTGTTATAATAATGCCTAAAATAAGTAGGCCTGATAATAATATTTTTATAGTGACATGATTAGCTATCTAAGGCAGACTAAGTAATGTCTCTTAATAGTAATGGAACTAAAGTAATGCCTAAAATAATTAGGACTAATAGTAATGTTCCTAAAATAATGAGACTATGACCATTATAGTAATGAAGCTAGTGATATTTAAGCCTATTGTAAACACCAAAACAATAGGCTAAAGTAAGGCTTCTACAAACAAAAACACAATCTGAATTTTTTCTTTATATCACATATACAAAATACAAACTATATCAATAATTCTCAAACATGGATTAAACGCTTTATACAACACTTGAGGTCTAAGATTAATGATGTTGTTGCAACAAGTGATTTACCGGAAAAATGATTTGCAAGAAATTGGTGCGGAAACTAGAGAAATAAAAACAAAAAGAAAGAGATTTATTTTTGTGTATGTATGTCCCATTATATCTCTCTTAAAGCCATCATCTTTTTTTCTAATTGAAAATTGAGGGATTTATTGTGAAACGATCAAGAACGCATAATGAGCACAGTCATTAAAACCAGCCCATGAAACCGTGTAGTCACTGAAGAGCCAGCGGTGGAGTGGGCCCTGAAACCTTGGCTTAACTGTGGACTTTGATGTTGCCACAGTTAGGTAATGGCGGAGTAGCTATTGAAACCTTGGCAGTAGCAACAAAGACCATGGTTAGGCCAAGGTTTCAACTGCTTCTCCGCCGCTGGCTCTTTATTTACTACACGGTATCATGGACTCAGTTTTAATGACCATAGTTCACCAGTCGTTCTTGACTATTTGAACACAATAAATTCCCCAAATTTTCAATTAAAAATAATGGCTTTAAGAGAGAAAAAAAGACACATATATACACAAACACAAATCTATTTCTCTATGTTTCTATTTCTTTACGTTTCAGTACCAATTTCTTGTAAAACACTTTTCTGGTGAATCACCAGTTACAACACCATTATTTATCTTAAACCTTAATAGTAGTATAAAATGTTCTATCAATGTTGAGAAATAGTGATAAAGTTTGTATTTTGGTGTGTGTGCGCGATATAAACCAAGAAACTAAGATTGTGTTTTCTTAGTAGAAGCTTATTTAAGGAAATAAGAAACTGTGTGGATAATTGAAGAGAAAAAAGTATTTGATAAAAAAAAAAATTTCTTTGAGGTAGACGTGTTTAAGATAAACGTGTACACATGTAGACTACAAACTATAGTGTTAAGCAGAACTAAAAAGAGAGGATATGAGGTAAGAGGATTAAAAATAAGTTGGCATCATGTGATTGTTAGGAGTTGAGGGTACGGTGAGGGTAAAGTTACCACTCCCTCCACCCTTATTTACATTCCCTCCTAGGGTTATAAACGAATCGAACAAACAAGAACGAGACCTTGTTCGTGTTCATTTTTATTAAAGAACGGCTCACGAAGGGATAAAGGAATATAATAACTTGTTCATGTTCGTTCGTTTATGTTCGTGAACGAACGAATGTTCACGAACTCAAATGAACGAGCACAAACGAACAACAATAAACAAACATATAGTTACAAGTATTAGAACTTAAATTGAGGATTACTAAATATCCTCGGCTAGTAGTTTTACGAATATTCATACTTATGATACAAATATACACCATTTATTTAATAGTAAAAGAGGTTTATATCCTCTCATTTCCTAAAAATAAAGTTGAAAGCTTAAACTTGAAGCCCAATATCACACGATCACACTTTGTTAATATAAAAGAAGTATTTATATTTAAACTTTTTATTAAAATATAAGTAGTAGGTATTAATAATTTAATATACATTAATATGTATAAACTGTATACATATATCTAATATAATATATATCATATGTATACGTAAAAGGAATATTTATGTTTAGCCTTTTTTTATAGGTATAGTTGATTAGGTATTAGCATATCCAGACGAACATAAACAAACGAATGTTTATGAACATAAACGAACGAACGAGAGTTTTGTTCATGTTCGTTCATTTAACTAAACAAACAAACACAAACGAACTTCTTCCCGAACGGTTCATAAATTGTTGATGAACTGTTGAGTTTGTTTACAACCCTATTCCCTCCACCATTATTCACATTATATATATATATATATATATATATAAAAGTAACTTTTGGATGTGAGTAATAACTAATGTAGCATTTTTATTTTTTATTTTTGTGTAAAGTTAGTTTCGATTTGGACGTGTTAAAGACATTTTTAACCAACGATTTACTGGACTTCCAACCCCTTACTCATGAAAATACCTTGAGATGAGAAACTCAAGACTCAAACTTAAGACCTTGGGAAAAACTCACCTAGTAAATTTAGAAAATATCCATGGTCAATCCACCTAAATGAGGTTGGTTACTGTAGCTAATAGTATATACTAATATGCATGATGTATTTAAAGCTAATAAATAAAATATCTACCTTTTTTTCTTATCTTTTATACAATGAAGATCCACATATCATTCTTCCATGAAAATCTAACCTCATATTTCACCATAACCTCACATTTTCATATGCTTTCATTTACAAGGTTTTAAATATCCTTTGGAGATATGGTAAACTAATTATATTTGATTTTTCTAATTATGTATCTGTATGTATATATCTAGGTTAATTTTTGTGGGTTGTTTGTAATTTGTCGGAGTATGTCATTGTTTGTTTATTTGGATATTTTGTTTAGTAGTTGGAGGTTATAAGATGTAAAATCTCAACACAAACACACAATCAATGAATGGATTTCAACCAATAACCAAATCAAGCAAACAAATTATTTTGTTTATTATTATTATGAAGATTAAGATTTTTTTTTTTTTTTTTTTTGAAAATTGATTAAGATTTATTATTACACAACCTTTTGGATATTAAGAGAATATCCAGATTCCATAACAAGAACAAAAAATTATAATCAAAACATATTAGAGAGAAGATATATATCAATATCGTAGGCTTGGCCTCGAAAGCAAGAAGCAACGGCTTTCGCACTTGTTGGTATCAAATGAGGTGTTAACCCTAGATCTAAGATAATGTGAGTTTATATGCTCTTTCACTTTTCAATCTTGATCTTGTATTTCCATCTTTGTCACTTTCAGTCCTTTACTTGATCTTTCAGTCCCTTTCCTTTTATTTCCTTACAAACAAAACACAAACATTATAAAACATTTTAAGTAGTAAAAATACTTACAAATTGAACTTGTAATTTATCAAAAAGGGGGAAAAGAAGCCATGGATGGGTATGATAAGGATGTAAGGTTGGACGCAGAATTTCAGGAACCCTTTTCTTTGTTTTGGGGTTGACTTCTTTTTCGATACTTTGAGCAGTCAATGTAAAATTTGTTGCTGTATTTGAAAGATTTTGCTACCATATGTAATGTTATGGGTTTAGTTTCAGCTTTAGGTTTTAATAATCAAGTGTTTTAAGTTTATGTAGAAGCCAGGTGGAGGAGTAGGAGGGCAATTCTGGTACGGATCGAATGTCTTGGCTGAGTCATGCCAGGCTTACTGGCAAAAAAATGTGAAAGAAGATATAACCAGCTCTTTTTATGATATCAAGAACATAGTTGGTTTGCGACTCGCATCGATGGCTCCAGCCTCCTTTCCTTCAGCATGTTCTAACTCATATAGATATAGTCAAATTCTCAACTAATATAAACCAAATGTTTCTACTGCATATATATATGGATTAGTTTTACATTTTTCCCAGTAAGCATTGATTGATTGGTTCAGGCCTCATTAGAGAGATGACCAACACAAAGAGAATCATAGCCCTACAAGTTTGGATATTGAAGAGTAATGATATACATCGATCACATTCTATACTTGAGTATAGAATGGTATATGAAGCGGTGCTGTTAATTTGACAAATTAGAGTATAACTGTACACTACATTGTAACCGTAATATAATCCACAGTTAAAATACAAGGTATGAAAACTTTATTTGATGTATCATGTATGTAATAAAGAAACACTATCTAGGACACTCAATAGGCTCATCTATATCTATATATAACAATATAAATCGATCACTATAACCAAATTTATACTAGAAAGCTTTTTTGGTTTAAACTTCAAGGTATGCTCATGAGTCATGTCAAATTAGGAGACTCCATCCACTCTATTTTCAATGTAGTTTGGATCACAATTCAATACAAGTTTACCACGAATACGTCTGGGGGTCCTGTCCTCTGAACTTTTTCTCTTCTTTGGGTTTAGGAACCCGTTTGCAAGAGCTTCCAATGCTTTCAAAGTTAATGGACGGTTTCTTGTACCCTGCCTTTGACCATTAGCACCAGGGCTCAGCAACTTAGCCTGGTTGGTGGTTGTTTCAGAGAAATCCAACGGTTCTGTTGAAGGTGATGAGTTATCAACATCAGAAACTAAAGGCACTCGTGGGTTGTTTAAGTCAATCACTAAACCCTGACGCTTCTTCTTAGAACATGGGTCTTCCATAGCTTCATCTTCATCACTCGGGTTATCATCTCTAATATTACTAACTCGGTGGCGTTTTGCTTGTGGTTTTAGCCTCACCTTCAACTTTCTTATTGGTTGGCTATTGTTTGAAAGATCCTTTTTCTCATTATCAGTTCTTGAAACCAGTGGATCCAGATGTTTCACCATTTCACTGTCAAATGAATCAACAACACCATGGGTTTCAGCAGTGTTATGCTTCACACCTTCATTTGGAGATCCTTCTGTAGAGTTATATTCGGTATTACCAGAAACACTGCACGACGCTTGGATATCCACATGCTTGTAATCAGGTAAATTTGTGAGTTTCCTTACTTTAACAAGTCCAGCCAAACTGGTATCCACAATTGTGCACTTGATGAAATCTTGATTACCACACGAGCTTTGCTTTGCTCGTGGCTCAACCACGCCTTCACACGAGCTTTGATTTGCTTGTGGCTCAACGACCCCATCCTGGTTAGGTTCCTGCTCAAGCAGCTCTGGTTCAAAGGTAACTTTATTCAGGACTTCAGTAAAAGAGTCAAAATATTGACTTCCTTTCACCAAGTCCCTTCTGGAAAACTTTGCTACACCAGGTGCAAGAAACACCAAACAATTTCTCGAGTTCTCAAAAGTGTTGTTCATAAGCTGTTCAGAGTGCCATCCTCTTGCTAAGAGACGAGGCCACACAGCTTCCCAAAAGAGATCATTCAATCCTGCTTTGGTTAATCCCTCTTTGCTTAATCCCATTTGACCCTTTAATATGCTAACAAGTTCTTCTGTCTTAAGATGCTTAGTCCCACACAACTTCTTCGTTGTAACTCGTCTCCTGATCTTGCTGGTAAGGTCTCGTTTTTCTATCCCAACAGCTACAGATTCTACAAGAAGATTTATTCCAACTATATCCCTTAAGGCGAATACATAATTCTCAAATGTCTGTTTCCCCTCCTCAAACATTCTGACCTGAAAAGAAAGGAAAAAGAAAAGGATCCCGATAATAAAAACTAGCTTTCAGCTTTTCATCTAAATGCAAGATTTCTTAATCCAACGATTAAAGAATCACAACAGCTAAAAATCTTATGCATATGTGACAGAAGGATGAATACCTGTGTCAAACGAGTTTTACATTTGTCTGATACATTAGGAAGTAAGCGAGACAAAAGCTCCTGCAGCCTCCACCCTTTGAAGATCTTTTTTCCAGGTATCAAATACTTTCTGATTCTTTTCTTCCAATAAATTGACCATTTTTTGTGTTCTTTGCTTCTATAAAATGTTCCATAGTAATACGATACTACGTTTGACATTCCTTTATTCCCAACAAATTTGCTTACAGCATGAAGATTCTTGCCAAATATATACAATCCCAGAAGAAAACTATCATGTTCATTCTTACTCCAAGTTTCATTAGACGTACATGGAATGGGAAGCATATAATTGCGTTTTCTGGAACCTAAAACACCAGATTTACCCTCTGCAGATTTCACACTTTTTTTCAACTTCTTGTGCTGATTTTGAACCCAACTGACAGGAATTGACAGGCCAAACTCAAAGGGGTTTTGAACATCAGTCTTGAAATCATGACAAACTGGTAATGCTATGAGTTGCAGACGTTCGTTCTCTGTCAACAAAGATGGGATTTGCGCCTGGTATTCATCTCCTATTCTAGCAGTCTTTTGTGGCTCTCCAAAAACATCATAAGAAGCAGAATACTTCTCGTGATGGAGCCACTCAACACGTTTATCAACATCCTCCACTTTTTTACCCATCTATCTACAGCCAAATCAGAGATTTATTTCGTTAGCTTCAATTTCCTAAAAGAACAAATATACTAATACTACTTGATTGTCTAAACACCCAACTTCAAATGCTTAAAATTACGTACGACTGTTAAAGAACGCATTCTCTATACAAAATTTTCTCCTTAGTTCATTGACTCTTTCTAGTGCATCGAATTTAAGTGCTTAAAAATGTATTAAACTTGGCCCATTGTTCTATATCATGAATCCAACTCTCAAAACTTCTATTTGCCAAAGTTTCAATTTATTGATGTTGTATTTACTCGGTTTTTTCGTCTATAACAAGTACTCTTGTTGACTTAACAACCATATAAGTTGACACGTCGACAAGTTACAATTTATAAAAGGTCAAGTCGGATACATACAACATAATACTTATTCAGATGCAGAAATTTTGTCAAATCTATATATAAAAAAAGAACTAAATGAGAACAAAGCGAGTTACTACGAATCATAAATCGTACAAAAAACCAAACTCAGATCTGTTTTCTTCTTCCTGAACCCAAAAATCAATAATAGTACAGTAAAACAGCACATTAAATAACATGTCAAACAAATAAATAAAAACACCTATATTAATGAAGAAAACCCAACACAAAATTCAAAGTAATTGTGAATCCCACGTGAATAATCAAAGTTAAGCAAATGGGTGTTCAAGATTTTATATCTGCTTTAATATAATGTTTATATAAACACACATACATATATATAGATACAGATTATGAAAGCACAATACGATTAATACAAATAAAAAAAATAAATGCAAGAAACAAGAAAGCAGTAAATAAAAGAAGAAAGTATATAGTTGATGAGGATGGTAATTAAGTAAATAAATAAAATTGACCTGGGATTGTAAATTTGGTATGGTAGCAGAGCAGCGTTGTTTGAGGACTAAGACGAAGACGAGAAAGATATATGCGAGTAATTTTTTACTGAAAAGACTGGAGAGATATTACCGTGACAACTCATGTTAAAAAGCCATAAAATATGTGTAATACTCCGTACTACATTTAATACCTTTAATTTAAAGCGTAGAATTTATTATTATTATTATTATTATTATTATTATTATTATTTACGAGTATTTTTATAAGGTGAATTTCGCTTGAAACTTCGTATCGCGATTCAACAGCGAGAGGTCTAACTTACGTTGTCTTAACCGGGTCCGCTGCTAGAGAGCTTCCTCGAAGTAGAAATGCCTATTTCAAATACCCAATGGGGGAAAACCCCTTACTAATCCGTCCAAAGACACGGCAATTAATAGGGGTAAACTCTGCCCCTTAATTTTGAACCTGGTATATCCAAGTCAAGCCCTCATAAAAGGACTACCTGTATATCAAAGTTGGTGAAATAAGAATTTGAACCTGAGACCTATAGGTCATCACGAGAACACCAAACTACTATAACAACTCATCATTGACTAGAATTAATTACTTAATTCTTTAAAAATTCTAAAAAGGTATATATCGTTTCTAATAAGTTATCATGGTCAAAGTCATACGGTTATCGTTTCTAATCACACATCAATAGTCCAAAAGGTAATGCGAATGCTGGTAGTGTTGATTGGTTAATCTAACTTGTTGCTACTACTCAACTTTGGATAATTAATACTGTAAAAAAAAAAAAATGGAAGCTCTCAGTTTCATGGGAGGATTGAAAAGCGAATCCTTTGGGCTACTAGATGAGGCTGGTGGTGCATTTGTTTGTTGATTGGCACGATTAGTTCGGGGTGAGTTGATTTCTTTAGAGCTTTATAATTATTGTTTTCTATAGAGTTTTGATATATTTTTACGTTAGTTCGTTGTTGAGTTTTTTATATCTTTGGTACTT
This sequence comes from Erigeron canadensis, assembly GCF_010389155.1. Classification (NCBI taxonomy): domain Eukaryota; kingdom Viridiplantae; phylum Streptophyta; class Magnoliopsida; order Asterales; family Asteraceae; genus Erigeron; species Erigeron canadensis. The sequence goes on along the minus strand of NC_057769.1, from coordinate 8,837,233 downwards.
TCAACTACTAATTATATATATACTAAAAACTTATATAAACGCACAACTACTTTATGCGTGAAATGTACAAGCATTTAAAGCACATACTAATTTTAACCAAATTTCGTTTTAACCTCTTAAATTTTAACCAAAATTCAAAATTCGTTTTAACCTTTAAAATTTCTATTTTTAACTTTTATCCCACGTCAAAGTTTTCACTTTCATTTTCGTGACACTAAGCTTTTAGGTTCTCATGTTTTCATCAAACAACTTTCACATAGTTACGGGTGTACTTTTAAACATTTGGTCTTTGATTATTTTCATTTAAGTACTTTATGCGTGAAATGTACAAGCTTTAACGTTATGCGTAGAATGTACAAGTTCTTACAGCATGTAATAATTTTTAGCATTTTTCATTTTAACCTCCTAAACTTTCTATCTTTTAACTTTTGCCCCATATTAAAGTTTTCGTTTTTATTTTCTTGACACTAAATTTTTGGGTTCTCATATTTTCATCAACTAACTTTCACCATTTGGTTTTGACTATTTTTATTCGTCTTTTTATTTACATAACGTTTTTAAATTTGTCCCGCATCAAAGTTTTCGTTTTTTTTTTCTTGACACTGTTTTTTTGGGTTTTCATGTTTTCATCAAATAACTTCCACATGGTTACGATTTTATTTTTTAAACATTTTGTTTGACTATTTTCATCCATTTTTTTTTATATATATAACATTTTTAAATTTGCCTCACATCAAAGTTTTCATTTATATTTTTTTGACACCAAATGTTTGGATTCTCATTTATAGTATACTAAAAAGCTATATTTTTCAACTTTTGCCCCACATTAAAGTTTTCAATTTTATTTTATTGACACTAGATATTTGGATTCTCATTTATAACTTTTGCCTCACATTAAAGTTTTCGATTTTAAATTTCTTCACACTAAATTTTTGTGTTCTCAAGTTTTCATCAAATAACTTTCACCTGGTTACGATTTTACTTTTAAACATTTGGTTTTGACTATTTTTATTCGTCTTTTATATACATCGTGTTTTACATTTGTCCCACATCAAAGTTTTCGTGTTTATTTTCTTGCCACTGAATTTTTGGGTTCTCATGTTTTCATTTAATAACTTTCACATGACTACGATTTAACTTTTTTCATGGAGAAAGCGTATCTCGCGGCAACGCACGGGTACTATAACTAATGTCTTACTAAATGGTTGATTATTAATATTATATTTGCCGTTCTAAAAAAATAGTCCAAACGCAAAACACATCCGTTAACATTACTGTTTAATAAGGTAAAATACAGTCTTATTATTATTATTATTATTATTTTAAATGGTCAAAGGAAATATTATAAATGAAAGATACCAACTAGCAAGATATTAGATGTATTAAAAAAGAGTTTTGCTAAACAAAGTCCAAAAGGCTTTCGTTAAGGTGCATTAAATAGTTGTACACTTACCATATAAACCAGGGGTGAGCTTTTGATATAAAAACGTACAACCTTTTTATGCATGTTAAGTAAAGTCCTAAGGGCTTTGTTTAACATTTTCCATAAAAAAATAGTCTCATAATTTATTTTGAATTAAAAACAAAAATATTTGAAAAATTTAGCACTATAAAAAAACATAGAAACAAAAGATTGTACTTTATAACCTATTAACCACAAAGGAGCATTTCTGTGATTAACTTCTAATCTTCTATAATAACTTAGAAAGTTAGAATTAAGGAGAAAAAAAACATAAAATAATAATATTTACTAAAAATAAATGTGAAAAAAGAGATACTTATTCAAAAAAAAAATTATTTTTTTAATCAAAATCTAAGTCTAAATATATACTTGTCAAAAAAAGATTTTTCTTTTGTTTCCTTTCATTCCGATCGATTCAATGAGAATGGGTGTAAATATCAAATATGTTTGTGGAAGTCACAAGAACGAACATTTTATAAGGTAACATATATAGACTTTTTGAATTCTTGAAATATGATGTTACTTCTTGACCATTTTGATCTTTTTGATCTTGTTTTTTAATAGCAAATTATCCCTAATACAAACAACAATACTCAATTTTTAGTCTATACCAAAGCTAGGTATGAAAATGTAAAATGTAATTGACTCTGGTATTAACTTTTATGACTTGAAACTTATGAAAACCTTTACAAATATTTTATCAATGGATTATCAATCCATTTTTTATTTATTTATTTATTATTATTATTTTTTTGAAAATTGATTATTCCTTTTAAAAGATTTCTTTAAAATCCTCTTAGAAACTATCAAAACTTTACATGCATATTCCAGTAACTTTCTTTTTTAATCATTTTTTGAAAAGTATGGATTACTTGCTCGCAACAAAGGATCTACCTTACTTTGTCTTAACCGGGTCCACACTAGAAAGTCTCATCACCCACAATACCTAGTACGAGGAAAAACCTCCAACTAAATCACCTGAAGAAACGACATTTAATTGGGAAAAACTTTGCCCCCTCTGCAGGATTCAAACTTGCTTCATTGAAGGACTTTTATTGTGAAATTCCTTTAAATGTCTTTCTCATGTCTTGAACTTGAAACTTCCAACATGTAAAGCTGGTACTCAATCTCTTCTAATTTTACCACTTGTAATGATTTTGTTAGTATATGATCACGTAAAATGAATGTATGTCCGAAAATGATTTAAGCCTACGGGGTCACACAAAAAGACACGGTAACTCTATATTATTAATTTAAATAAGTTAAAGGGTTAATTGTATTTAAATTAATTAGAAGAATGATTAAATGTGAAAATAGAAAAGTAGTGTTGGACCTTAATTTTCCTATGGGGGAGGGGGGGAGGTTCTATCAAGGTTTTTTAAGCCTTGATTTAACTTGTTTTCTAAGCTAATTAAACCCTAATTATTCCCTATATAGAGAGGGCTTAATTCAAGGGTTTTTCATTCAATTCACACATTAATTCTCTCATCTCTTCCCTCTCTCTTGGCTTCGGCCGAACCACAAAGAAAAAGGGTTTTCGGGTTTTTGGTTGGTTCGATTATTAGGGATAAAAACAAAGGGTTGTTCGGTTCGTGATCTGGGTACTAGCATACGATATAAGAGGTGTCTAGTGTGCGATCGTAGAGGGATTTACTTCAAATCCTTTTAAAGTTCTTCACTTTATCATCTACGTTAAAAGGTATTCCTAAATCCTATTTCAAAGTTAATTATTTGATTACATGGTTTTATTTGCTTCCGTTGCGTACTCGTGAATAATGATATTTAGTTATATATTCCAACAGTGGTATCCACACATTTATACTTTGATTATATACATCCACTTTGTTTATATATATTTATACATTTATACTTCTATATCTATATCTATACTTCTATATCTAGGGGTGAGTTATTTTGAGAACTCAAAAAAATAGAACTTCTGGATCACACATTCTTTTTCTCTTTCTCTCTCTTCAATTAAATATGAAAATTCATCCTAATCATTCAAAATGTTTTATCTCACAAACCGTAAATCGTTAGACGAAACAAAAAGCATGGGTAGTCTTAAAATTTCGTCCTCTTTCATTAGAGATCCAATTCGATATACTTTTGATGACTTTTTAATTTTCGATTTCTTTTTGGTACTTACACATGTGTATGTTGAACAAAAATTATGATTCGGAGCGGGTTTTGCCCTTAAGGATATTCATAAACCAAAGCTGGTGGGAGTGATTGGTCATAGTGTGATAGGTCATAGAGGGTGATAGGTCATAGAGGGTGACCAATGATGGGTGATCTACTTAACGGGCTCCGCCCTTAGCCGTCATGGCTCCGCCATGAATTGATGGGCTCCGCCCTTAACCTTCATTGTTGTGTACATATGTTCATTTACTAATTTACGTATAAAAATAATGATCCTACATGTGTGTAGGTACAGAAGTACAAAAGGAAAGAAACAAAAATTAAAAAGTCGTCAAAAATATATATATCAAATTGGATCTCTAATGAAAGAGGACGAAATTTTAAGACGACTCATACTTTTTGTTTCGTCTAACGATTTACGGTTTGTGAGATAAAACATTTTGGATGATTTGGATGAATTTTATTATTTAATTGAAGAGAGAGAAAGATAAGAGAAATATGTGGTCCAGAATAATTTCTTGAGTTATTTTTTTTTATGAGTTCTTAAATAACCCTTCATCTCTATATCTATATCTATATCTATACTCCCTTATAATAAAAATTGAGAGTTCTCAATTCAGCATTTTTTCCTACCCAAAATACTCTTGTATACAAACAAAACCCTACACACTCCTCATTTCCCACTTTCTTCTCCTCTGCCCACACTGAACACACACAAATATAACACACATATCTCACAATTATCATCCACCGTCATCAATCACCGCAATCTATTACCACTGCAACCATAAATCCCAAAAACCATCACCATTTAGCCGCTACAACACGCGAACATCCATCTAATTATATATAGATGGACGATGTCCGGCCAGACCCGATCCCTAGATCCAATAATCTTTTTGAGAAAAAAGCTTCTTAATTAAAAAATTGGTATTGTCGAACTCTTTTTTTTCCTAGTTTTTTTTTAACTTTTTTTTTTTTTTATAGTTTTCTTCACCTGAGAAACTAGTTTCCGTTTGAGTTTACTCGCTCGATGTTTTAGCAAATTTGTAGTTTGATTAGTCTATAAAGATAAGAAACTTAACTCATAGCAATATCTTATCTTTCCTATCTAGCCCATATGGTCAGAGTCACTCCGGTTTTATCTAAAGTTTTGAGTTTGATCCTTTGAAATGACAAAATCTTGGGGTTTTTCCATCTAAATACTTGTAACGGCTAATGGTCAACATCTTGTTATCTAGAATACGTGCAAAGTTTCATCATTATACAGTGAGATTTCCCCGATGGTGTAGACCAACAAAATGTTCGAAAAAAGGAAGTATATTTTTAGGCTTAATTGACATTATTAGTTAAGTGTCACATAATATTTTAGCTTATTTGTCAATTCATTCTGAATTTTAGTTGTTTAATCTAATCTAATTTATTATTATTATATTAATAAATATTATTATTGTTATTTTATTATTATATTGTATTATATTAATATTCATATGTGATTTAGTCAAATTAGTCAATGTTTTGATTATAATAGACCCCTCTAAGTTGTCGAATACACGATGGTCTAAAAAACATTGCATTTGTATACGCCAAATATTTGACAATTTAAATTAATTCTAATGGTTACAATTAGATATATCAAAAAATAAGGATAATAAACTAATAATAATCAATTTGTTTAGGTTTTAAGCATTGAACTTGTTTTTACGTTTATTTATTACGAGTAATAATTACATTTTATACAATAATATTATTATCTATATCTATACTTATCTCTTATATCTCTTATATAAATAAAACAAAATTGTTTCAAGAAACTTTTTACTTATATGGCATAACATCATTTTTTCCTAAATGAATTTTAAAAATATATGATGTCATAAATATTTTCTTTTCTTTCAAAAAACTATTTTTTATATTAGACAATATGTAATTTCTTTTTTTTCATATTATTTTTTCAACCTTAATTTTTTTAAATTAATATGAAAAATAATCGACTGTATCCTAACTCTTTAATTTTAGTTTTATATCTACCATTGATTTATGATAGTTATTTTTAAATTTTTTTCATCACCTTAATCGGTTTTATATATTAACGTTCATCTTACAAGTATGTTACTATCTCTGTATCAAATTATAATGTACTGCAACAAATTACATACATATTTCTATATATTTTTTGGTTTTAAATTTTTAATTAAGCGTCCCGGTTTAAACCCGGGCTGATTAGCTAGTATGTTATATAATAAAGAATATAGCCCTCATGTTAAAAGTTACATGGAAAAATGACTAAAATACCATTATTTTAATGAGTATATAGCACTATTAACCTTTTTTTAAAAAAATATCAACATTAACCCTTTAAATAAATTACTTTTATATCAATTATTTAACATCACTCGACGCCATCATTACTACCAACAGTCGTCCTCCACCACCACACCGTCGTCGCCACGAAAATCGCTGCATTGCGAGTAACGTGCTAGTTTTAATAAGTAATTATGCGTATGTATACATCGTCGTAATAATTAAAAGTAGTAAGGATTTTAAAGATTTGTAAACCGGAGATAGTCTAATAAATTTAACTTTTTATACGTTTTTGACATTTGAAGTAAGTTAACTAGTTTAACTTCTTGAAATAAAATATTTCGCGAAGCAAAACATGACGAACGGTCTGTATCAACCACAAAAATTTCGGTATCGCCACATTCTGCATCTATATGATATGATATGATAGTATAAAAACTATTTATACTATCATAGAGTAAGATTTGCAATCCCCAAACGTGGAAAATAGAAAATGTCAAAAGTGAGAGGACTTTAATAAAGTTAAAATCAGTGTTGGGCTTTATCCAAGCTCTCCAACTGGACTCCCAATGTTTAAATATTCAAGTGTTTGAAGACCCATGGGCCTCTTAACACCCTTCGAACGATTATTATATGCGTTTTGTTACTGACAAACATAAGCACTGTCTGAGTGTCCGTCATAGATTATTGTACGCCTAAAAATTTGTAGTGTTACAATCCAATAACACCCTTAAAATAAGAGTAATATATTATATTATTAAAGTGTTTAAATCGAGAATATTACGTTTTTTGTTTTGTTTATATAAAAATCCACGCCTATAATTTTCGATTGTAAATTTTACATTTTTTAGTGTGAATAATTTTACACATTTTTAGTCTAATATAGTTTTACACACACCAAAAAAGGGACAAATTTTTATAATTTGATCACGATAACTGAAAGTATGGATAAGTGCAATGTTATTTATAGTGTATATTCGTATTCATGTGAACTATTACATGAAAAACATAGTCTAGTATATTACAGATGATACCATATAACAAAAACATAAGATTTTGATAATGATAACCTAATAAATAACATGTTATATCATATTGTGATACACTAATCTAAAATCAATATCTTTTAAAACTTTTAAAAATCTATATCTACATCATTTTTTAGCCATTGACAACAATTGTATATATTTTACTGCACAATGTACAACTGTATGATACTTGTATTGTTGTAGATGGCTAAAAGTTGTTGTAGATATATCAATTCCAATAGTAGTAGTATTTTGTTATACATTTAAAAGCCTAAAAATATAGCAAATGACTCTTAAAATTAGATACTATAACTCATAGTACACGTACATGCACTTGGTTCTTGTTGCTCTGATTATATTTATAACAAAACTCATATGAATCCTACCCCTATTTTTGAAATCATGTTTGTTTCGATATTTCTTCAATAGACATAAAATATAACATCGTTTTCATAGGACAAATATTAGAATAAAAAACAAAATAATAAATAAACTTGCCGTTTGGTTTTATCCTTGAGTTTCCTTTGTTTATGTCAATTAGTAGATGTCATATTCCGGAATGAACCATTGGTTTTATTTTTTTAAATAATTATTTTATTAAGAAATGACTTCTCATAACTAGCTAGTATATATAAAAATACGAAACTTCATAATCGTCGTTACATAGTTGGCTAATCTTTATTCATTAGATACATCGATATATATCGATGAAAACCATGTTGAATTTTTTTGGTCCTTGATGTAGAACTATAACTCTCTTAATAAAATCAATATTGTATTATTATAATGTAAAAAAGAATGTAATATCTAATATTGACTACAATTTTAGAATTTTATTAAGTTGTTGGATATTCTAATTTATGTCGCTTTATTGTTTCTAATTTTTAGCCGGATCGGTTTGTTTTTACCGACATAAGTTTGTGGGAAAAAATATATCGTAGAACTTTTATATATTTGTGTTTAAAATTTCAGTTATTTAGTTAGCTTTGATTAGTTATGTGCGCAAATAATTAAGGGTGTTTGTTTCAATAGATCGGTTGAATATGATCGATTCAATAAGATGAATCTGGTTTGGTTATAGTTTTTAAAAAAATGTAGATTATCAAAGAAAGAAACAAAGCAACAATGAGTAACTGTATTTTTCAACATCTCATGGCTAATAATACTGTGATTTTTGTCTTCATGATTGATTGTAGAAATAAATATTTATTTTTAAAAAAAGGAAGTATATAGGGAAAAAAAAAAGTAAACCTAATCGTACTTTTTTTGGGGGGGTCATATATATTAGAGCTATGGCACCCAAGTCACACTATAAATTTCAACTCATACTTTCAATCAATTTCATTATGTTATAACGTTTGGATGAATGACATTAGCTCGATTTAAAGGCCAGTAGGCCACATTGGCAAGTTTTTGGATCGAGAAATGATTAAGGTACCGTATAAAACGAAATATATTTGGTGATTTTTATTTTATCTATAAAAAATATATTAAGTGATTTGAAGGCTTGGAAGTTGGAACTACTCTTATGATGATTAGTTCTTCATTAGAGTTGCAATTTGTACCTTATAATTCTTTTGTTTGTTGTGTAAACCCATTTTGAATGATCTATATAGTTGATCTAAGATTCGTTGGAAAAGACAACTTTTACGTTTTAAACCGGTTAACGGGTCACACCCGTACCAAGTTTAAAAGTTTATTGACTACACAGTGCAATAAAAAGGTTGGTAGTGATGCAAGTATGTATAAAGAGATAAATAATTGACATTTGAGATATTTATCCTTTGTAGAAAATGTTGAGCTAACTTATATGAACATAAAACTTAGAGCAATGTTATATTCTTCTAAAACTTCCTCTTAACTAGAAGATAAACATACTAGACTAAACAAATCTAATATATGAGATAAAGAATGAGGAATAATGTATTACACACATCAAATTTTGTAAAATTAGAAGTAAGTTTAGGAGAAAAATACAAGAGGCATATCATTTTCCTAAAACATAATATATTACTTTACCACAATTTTCCTTTAAAATTGTCCAAATTTAATTCATATATCAAATAAAGACAAATTAAAGTTTTTTGAAGACCAACTTGTATATGTGTATATAAATATACAAGCCAAACAAAGACACATAATACATGCAAAGCCTTTTCTTCTAGGTGGTTAATTGCTCATCTTTTTCAATAATTCAAACCATAAATCATTCTTTTGGTTTTGTCTTAGCCACCAGACTTGCCAGTTTGATTTTGATTTCTTGTTGCTTATTGATAACCTGCACTAAACTCTAAAATATAGTCTGTTTTTGGCATCAAATATATCATGTCAAATATTACAGGAGATGATGTGAGTTTTTCTTCAGGAGAAGAAGGTCAAGATAAGCAAGTTCAAGAGCTTAAAAACCATTTCCATGGCGGAAATTCAAGCGATGTATCCACTTCAGTCCCACCTCCTAAAAAGAAACGAAACCTTCCAGGAACTCCAGGTAAGTTTATTAGTTTGTATAGCTACCACTACAAGAAAAGGGAGTTTTGGCGTCGCTAAAACCTGCTTTTCTTGTAGTGTACAAATTTTGAAGGATATTAGTCATCTATGCCTAAAGTTAAAATAAAAAGATTGTTCTAATTAAATCCTATTTATGAAATCTCTATTACTCTGTATCTCTTACTTGAAATCTCATGACGCGCCTTTCTTTTAGGAGCTAAAGTTGCTTAGACATCTTCTTAACTTATATGTTTCCTTAGATTCTTTTTAGTACTTGTAATGTCTGATCTTTGTCCGACTAATCCACGAGGTTTCTTGGAGCTTTATGTGAATTTGAGCAATATAGATTGTTTGTGAGAGGTCGAAATCCATCCTCATGCACAACAAACATGTTAAAATTTATTTGAGTATAGCTAGAGCCTAGAGCATAGACTTAAAACGGTCTCAAAGGATGCATGTACGTTTACATAATGTGCATTTTCCTATTTATATACTCGTATGTTATTTATTTTCTAATTTCTAATATTACGAGTATTATTAAGATTACTACTCGATATTATTGTGCGGACTTATCCTCTCAAATCTCAATCATTAGGCGTTCAAAATTGACGGCTAGAATAGTTGTCCCACAAACAATAATTTTCAGACCATTCTTCAGATCCTAATGTAGAATATACGACCATATAACCCGCGCGTTGTTTTAGGAGTGACAATTTGTTATATGGGTAGATATGGTAATTTAGTGTTATAGTATGTGAAGAGACATTTTTGGAACCATAAATATGGTGAAAGGAACTTTTTTGAAAAAAAAAAAATGCTTAATTTTTTAAGACATACCATAAATAAAATCTTAAAATGCTTTATAAAGGAGTATAGATAATGACATTTACTTGACATATAATTTTGTCAAAATTAATAAATAAATAGAGTTTATTATAATGCTAAGTTTATATTTTATTTTGGGTTTAGTGCGTCGGAATGCAACTAACTATGCCCAAAAAGTTATAGTGTGCACGAACTAACGTTTTTTTTATTGTATGCCTAAACTTAATAAAAAAAGTTTAAATCATGTAACTTTTTGTGACCGACCAATCAAAACCTTACACGTGGCATATTCAAATTTTTTTTTTCTTTGCACGTAGCAGCCCAATATGAGCTGCCATGTATACACATTGTATGATCTGAACATTTTTACTAAGTTTATGCATACAATAAAAAAAAACGTTAGTTCGTGCATGCCATAACTTTTTGTGCATAGTTTGTTTCATTCTGTTGCACTAAACCCTTTTATTTTTTTTGGAATTTGTACACATGCAGATCCTACTGCAGACGTGATTGCGTTATCACCAACAACACTAATGGCAACGAACAGATTTGTATGTGAAATTTGTAACAAAGGGTTTCAAAGAGACCAAAACTTACAATTGCACCGACGAGGTCATAATCTTCCGTGGAAACTAAAGCAAAGAACCAGCACTGAGATGAGGAAACGGGTGTATGTATGTCCTGAGCCATCTTGTGTTCATCACAATCCGGCTCGGGCACTTGGTGATCTTACTGGGATCAAGAAACATTATAGTCGCAAACATGGAGAAAAAAAATGGAAATGCGACAAGTGTTCTAAAAAGTATGCGGTTCAATCTGATTGGAAGGCTCATCAAAAGACTTGTGGCACTCGGGAATATAAGTGTGATTGTGGCACCATCTTTTCAAGGTTCGACTTCTCAAGTTAGCTATCATGACTAGGCCGTCGCTTTCATAAATCAATTTTTAAAACACAGTCAGTTTTGGTATACAAAGAAATGTAACTTATGGGTTGATTTGGGATTTTGGGTCATGTCTAAGTTAGACAACGATTCCAATGGGCCATATTAACTCATTTGAATAATGAAAGAACATGATTAGTTATACTGTTTATCAGCATAATTAACTTATCTTTTTCTTTTTGGTATAGGAGGGATAGCTTTATAACTCATAGAGCATTTTGTGACGCGCTAGCAGAAGAGAACAACAAGGCGAGCCAAGGAATGTCACAAACTCAACATTTGATGATGGACTCAAGGAACAACGGGTTAATGGGCTTACCTGATTTCAATAGTTTTGAACCACAAAACTCGGGCAAATCTGTTCCTCAAGAACTAGTTCCAATGCCTTTCAAGCCATCAAACATGTCTGGAGGAATGTTTTCCAGCAGCTCTGGCACCCTTTTTGGAAACCCAAGAGGTGGATCCTCATCGTCATCAGGGCTACAGCTTAGCTCACCAAGTGGCTCATCGGGCTTTGGCTATTTCCAACAAGATATTAAAGGAGCCTTGCTATCTGGGCCTGCGGGCCATATGTCTGCGACGGCCTTGCTTCAAAAAGCAGCCCAAATGGGTGCTACAGCAAGCAATGGGATTAATTCTCCAATGATGCAAAAGAGCTTTGTTACAAGCATGGCAGGCCCCGATCAAGTTAACCCATCCGAGCCAAGGCCTACATCACCTTATGGTATGCAACGAGCTGGACAATACGATAACTTCCATGTCCAACCTAATCAAGCAATCATGGCAGGAGTAAACGTTGGTACCGAAGGATACAATCCTTTCCAGAAGCCCGGCCCACAAGATATGTTTGGGTCGGGCCTTGGGCCAGAGCCTAATTCAGGTATGAATGATATGGGAATTTATAGTGAATTATTAATGAGAGGAGACCAAAGTACTTCATTTACAAAGAATTTAGAAAATCATGAAGATAGAAGTGACGACAACTCTGTCTTGGTTCAGGGTAGAGGGAATTCGGTCATGGGGAAAAGCCCGTCAAAGTTAGGAAGTGGTGGTGCTGGAAATGATACATTAACGGTTGATTTCTTGGGAATTGGAGGATCAAGACCATTAAATATACAAGTACAACAACAACAGCAACAACAAAGATTTAATGGGTTTGATGGAGCAAGTCAAGCAATGAATCCTTTTCAACAACAAATTATACATGGGGAGTCTCTACCTCATGAAAAGCCTATTTGGGAGGAATGACAAAAGTACAAAAGTCCATTAATGATAATGAGAAGGTGAAGAATGTTGGGCCTCAAAGAGAATTAGTGAGCTAGATGGGGGTATTTTGCCCCATAAAATTTTTGGGCCAAATGGATTTGGTACTTTGTTAGCTGTATTACTATATCATCACTCATCAAACTAACCTTTTAATGATCGAATATTCACAGTTACTTAGCATCTAGTTTCAATTTGTATCTGTATAATTCACATTTGAGTTACTTTCAACTTATATATTTCTAATTCACATTTGAGTCGGTAAATCTTTTGCTATCATCAATGTCTAGCCTTTTTTTAGACTTGTGTGCATGATCACACGAATCTACCAATATATTTATAATTAAGTTTAATTAGAATTATGTTCAAATTATTGTTATATATATTCTATAAGATAATCTCTTATTGAAACATAACAACCCATTATAACAATGTTCCCTATATCACATTGTGAGTATAAGACTGTATAAGTAAAGAATCTACTTCGACCTAAACCAGGTGAGGTTCAACTCTCACTTGGTGGATGGTTGGTGAAATGAACGCAAGACCTTTTAAAAGATGCAAATTAAACCTCAGCTGTAATTGTATTTTACTCATGACACTCGTATCTTCATTAGTTGATCTAGATGTAGCTTACAGCTTTAATCACTATCATCGTCTTAACTTGTGCCTGTCACTGTTCGATAACATCCTTTTGATTTGAGTCACCTTTGGTGCTGTATCATTAATTACGTCATCATACAGATACAACTGTGATTATTTCCCATCTGTGCTTCACAATTCATCTTTCTACAATTTTACGAGTCATGAGTAAATAAGCACACTGCTTCACTTCACTTGTGTTACCTCAACAATGATATTTGGGAAGACCTTTCTCATCACATCTATATAAGTTGATGTTTCGATCCATATTCTCACGACGCTTACTATTAATAATTCAGGGTAGTAGAATACTTCGTCAACCAAATTAAAAATACTAAAATAGATTTGATCAAATTGTTTATTGATTTGGAAGTAATTTGAACATTTTTAATTATCTTCATGATATTATTACATCTATATCTATATCTATACTATATTATAAAACAAATTTTTCCTAGATTTTCAACATTGAACTTGAAATTTTCAATATTGATTTTAAGTACTTCTCCAAAATGTCCCTCCTATCTATTCTATATTTATCTAAAATAACTATAATACCCTTTCTCTCTCCTCAAATCTCAACCAATCATCTTTTTACTCTCTCCTCCAAAAATCATTTATTCCTCCAATTCATTCAAAATCTTTTATCTCAAAAACCGTACATCGATAAATTATATCTATACTATATTATAAAGCAGATTTTTCCTAGATTTTCAACATTGAACTTGAAATTTTCAATACTGATTTTAAATACTTCCCCAAAATGCCTCTCTTATCTATTTTATATTTATCTAAAATAACTATAATACCCTTTCTCTCTCCTCAAATTTCAACCAATCATCTTTTTTCTCTCTCCTTCATAAATCATTTATTCCTCCAATTCATTCAAAATCTTTTATCTAAAAAACCGTACATCGATAAATTATAAAATTTGTATGGGTGTTCTTAAAATTTCATGCTCTTTCATTAGAGATGTCATTCGATATAATTTTGACAAATTTTTAAATCCGAAGACGGAGCCCGTACGGCTAAGGCATTTGACTATCATACTCTATGACATATCAACTCCTATAACCTATCATACTATATGACCTAGGTATCACCCCACCATCTCACCGGCATAACGCAAGGGTACTTGCTCTCGTTGTAGTAAATGAATAAATGCGACATCTTAGAACAACATTTTCAAACATTGAAATATTCAATTCAGATAATTAAATTAAATGGTGTGCAAATAATGATACTAATACTTGAAGGACATAATATGTAACTTGTGCTTTCCCATGTTTCGCCCTATTCTTTACAATCCCCGGGCCGCCGCAAGATAGAAGAAAACCCTAAAACCCCTAATTCCACTATATAAATAAACACACACTATCAATTCATCCTTAAACCCCATCACTCAGCTGCTGCAACCTATATCTATCTATATGTATATCTATACTTCTCGCATTTTTTTTTATAAATATTCTATGTTTTATTTTATTTTTTGTCACAATAAGTAAAAGTGCTATGATGCTGAAAAACTACCTATTTTATGATGGAAAAAGCTTTGTTTTTCCCTGATTAAAAATTACCAATGGATCCTTCTGAGCACTTTAAATTTTTATTTTTTTATTATTATTTTTTCCCGAGAATTAGTATTGATGTGATGAGAAAGTTGTCGGAATTAAAATGTGTCGATTGAAAATACTTCCAGACTACAATTATCTGATCAATCATTTTTTTTTTAATATTGTTTTATATCCAAGAATTTATCATTTGAAAGTATTATTTTATAAAGGGATTTGGAAGTGATGATTATTTCCCCAGATGATCGAATCTGATTATACTATGCGCTATTTTTATATTCTCCTTTTATGGAGAATCCAAGCCAGAAATCTGATCCATCCTTTTTATTTTGATCATTTGTTTTTTTTTTATTCAAGCGCGTCAAATGAATTTATGATTTGTTATTTTTTAAATCAATTTAGTTCTTCAAAACTGTATTGGGTTAACTATTCAGAAGTACAAGTTTACGAAGATCATAAATTTTGAATGATAGGTTTCATATTAGGTTAATAAGATTTTAGTGATAAGTAGAATATAAAAATTAAATAAATTAATTCTTAGGCTAATCTGGAGATGAGAATTAATGAAAGTTTTCTTTTTAAAAAAAAAATCTTTAGAAGGGCTTGATATGGATTGGATGATTTTTGTTATGGTAAATTACACAAATGTTACCTAGAGTTGGTGTCGAATATTCACTTTTCGTACCTCAAATAATTTAATTATGCGAGCTATACCCAAGGTTGTTAAATTTGCACGGTTATCATACCTCCAACTAAAGGAGCCTAACAGATCGTTAAGAACAGTCATGTGCCACTCACATGTATTTGTAAAGTACTGTTTTACCCTTCTTATTAAAAAAGGCCAATGTGGTATCTCTTTCGTTTCTCCGCTATCTATCCTTCCTTTCTCAAAATTGATGTATATGAATTTAAAGTTTTTTTCCTAAAATTCTAATTTTAGATACCATAAAAAGATTATGCCATTATTGTCATTATCATCATCGTCCCACTAGATCTCAATCCTCATATCTCAAAATAACCGTTTCCCGTTGACAACGGAGGTAATGGGTGGTCAAAGCTTTGACATGCAATGAAGATGGTCAGTAGTCATTGCCGACGATCAGTGTTTAAATCGGACCAAAACCCTATTATGAGTTTCGGATCTCCGCAACTTCCGCCAAATCTGCCGCTAAACCCCCTTTGAACAGCCGCCGGTTATTCTTGAACTACTACAACATATACTTTTTGATCTTCGGATCTCCGGCAACCTCCGCCAAATCTGCCGATAAACCTCGTTGAATAGCCGTCGTTTATTCTTGAACTGCTACAACATATATATGATTTACATTAATATTTTGTGGCTATTTTTGTGTTTCTTATTAAATTGATGATCGGAGAAGAAAAAAGATAGATATAGAGATGTTGTTTGTGATATCCAAATTAGGAGAAGTTGGTGACATGAATTGTTTTGAGTTATTGTTGAATTCATATGTTTTTTTGGATCTATATTTCTTGGTCAAAGTTAAAAGATTGGAAAATGCTGAAAAAATGAAATAATCACAGTGATTAATTTGTGTCTTCCGAAAAAATGAGAAAATATATATGTTTAATTACATTAATCAAACCTGTGGTATTTAGTGGGAAAGACTTAGGGAAGGTAGAGATAGGTGTAAAAGACTGTTATACCCCTTCATGTGTGCGGCATGTGACATTTGTTAGGATCTGTTAGTCGGAGGTAAACTCTGGGTATGACTCACGTAATTAAATTCTTTGAGGTACAAAAAGTGAAATTTCGACACTAATTCAAGTACCATTTATGTAATTTGCCCTGTCTTTTATAGATAGTTAAGAATGGGTAAGGATTAATTTAACATAGTTTGAGGAATAAACTTGGGTCATTGATCCTTGGATTAATTAATAAGATTTAATCATTCTTGAATTTTGGTTTATTAAGGTAATGAGATGACAAATAAAAATACTTACTATTGTGAGTTCTCATTTTCCTTAATAGAGTATCTTAAGGTTTATTCTTGAGTTAATTTTTGTATAGAAAGTAAAGGAAAAGAGAGCTTTTTTTTACGTAAAGAAAAGAATGGAAAAAAAAGTGGACTTTAATGGTTTTTGGATCAAAATCTTTCCACCCAGATAAGGAGACAAACATTTTTTTAATGTAATTACCATCATGCCGTACTAGACCTAAGAATCCATTTTTTCTGCAAGGGATATTTTTATAAATAACACCTTTCTTTCTTTTTTATTCTGTGTTTTTAAATTAACTCGAAAATGACATTTACTTTTCATTTTTTCTTTCTTTTCTTCTCTTTTCTAATCTTGTCATTTCTTATCCATACCATAATAATTCAAGGATGAATTCTTTTATGTATTTTTGTGGAGTCTCTTACGCTATGTTCACAAACGAAAAGAACTGAAACAAGAATTCAATTGTTTTTGATTAAATATTTTATTCCCTTTTTGGAGATGATTTGAAAGAAAGAAAAGCTTACTTTTTTTTATTCATCTTTATTTTCTTCTTCTCTCAATTTTTTTTTTTTTTAAAAAAAATGTAAGTAATGTAAGAAATGATAAAATTTCCTTAGAAATCATGGATCTCTTTTGGTACAAGAATGGTAATTATATATTTTTATATAGCATAAACGTTTATATTTTTGTTAATTAATTACAATTCTTATAGTTGTTTTTTGTTGATAAAATAATCTAAAGTTTTCTTTATATATTATACTACAAAATAGGATCTTTCTTAAAATAAAGAAAGAACTATATATTGTATTATCGAACGTTATCAAAAGTCAAATATTTGAGGTAAAATGTCACCGGAATGTAAAGAAGTATGAGCAGATGAATGTAATGTCCTATTTGGAGGACATGTTTTTTGGGTTATGTGGTGCTTCTAGGTTGTAACCGTTAAGTGTCATATTACGTCCCACATAACGTTTCGTAAGATGCCATGCAAGGTAAATTCAATAGCAATTTGGTAATGGTTGAAAACATTGTTTTGCCATTAACGACTTTTAACTCTGACCATCTTTTCCAGTTAATTTCGAGCCTTATCTTCAACAATAATATTTTTCCAACGGATACTTCTTTTTTCTGACGAACACCTTTAGTCAGAGGAATCACCGAATTCAACCAACATCAACTATATATTAAAAACAAAAAAACAAGCAACTAAAAGAGAATATAAGAAATTAAAATTTAAATTCAACCAACATCAACTATATATTTAAAAAAAAAAAACCAAAAAACAAGCAATTAAAATAGAATATAACAAATTAAAATTTTCTTCTTTAGCCAAAGGTTAACTTCGGAGCATTAACGCGGGTGTTGATACCTGGCTTACAACGTGTTGTCGTGTTGGTGTCGAAAACTGATACTAAACCCCGTTGGATGGAGATAACCTTAAAATGCATGATTCTTATCCATATATATGAAATACTAATCCTAATACCCGTACGATGTACGATATCTATATATATATATATATATATATATATATATATTGTATCATAAATAAATTCAAGTATGCCTCAAACATGATTCGTGGGTAAATCGATAATCAAAACTAAATTATATTAAACGGGAATGATATATATAACATAGTATTGATACCCGTACGATATACGGATATATACTATATATAAACAATTAATATAATAATTAGGTAGTAGTAAATATATTAGTAAAAATATATAAAATTAAAATTTTAATCACAGGTTCCATATTATTATATTGATTAATTAAAAAATAAAATTATTTATGGTATTTTTTTGAAATTAAAAATAGAAAAGAAAAATTGAACACTCCAAATTTTTGTATGAAACTAATTATGATAATGACCTAACAATAACAATAATTGCTTGTTATTGTTATGAAATCTTATACTAAACTTAACAATAACAATACTTTCGGAGAAGTAAATAATAGATACTCCTCCGAAAGTTTACATTCCCCAAAGAAAGAATATGGTGTGATTGATCGAAGTGGAAGAAGTCCTGTGAGATTTAGAAACTCGTCTCCGGTATCTCGAAGTGGCAATTCTATTGTTAAACGAAAGCCATTAAGCATTGAAACACAAAGGAGTTTTAATGAATCCACTAATTCATCAAGAAGAAATTCACCGGTTAATTCTTCAAAGCTTACTCCTAGAAGAAACGGATCCGGATCTGGATCCGATTATCAGTATGTTACTGACCGGTCTCCTAGATACAGGAGACCAACAGACATGATTAGTTTAAATAGAAAAGCTGCATGGAACTTTCGTATAGAAGATGAATCATCATCTTTTTTAGAAAGTTCCGGTAGTAATTGAAATTAACCAGGAAAAACAACTCATTTCACCATAACATCGTCAACACTATATATGGCCATGCATGACTTTTCAGCTAGCCTAGGTTGTCATTTGTTGAGCTTCGTTGAGGTTTCGGGTTCTAGTCTTGAGTCGCCAAACGTTTTTGTTAGGTCTCGTAAGCACCTATGTATTCGCTATACAATTCGACTTTTTTTTTTTTTTTTTCTAAATGTGTCATTAAACTCGAACTCATTTCCTTTGTTCATCAGCAGCACGTTCAGTCACCATAATCCAGGAGCTCGTTTCGCCTTAGAATCATCCCTACACCTCTCGATTCTGTTGCTGTGAGTCCCATGAACCGTGTATGTTAAGAGCATTTGTCGAGTCTTTAAGACATGCCATTTCGTTGTCTTACCAACACCTTCATGAAACTGTACGAGCTAAGAAGATACAAAATAGGAAGAGGAATACGTGACATATTTAGACTACATGAACCAGTATTATGTAACTATAAGAACCTATATGTATATACCAGTATAAAACTCGAAACCTTATATTGAAGAAGCGATCACATCCTGGTTACAAAGGCCTCTGTATAAAACTATAAATTAATGACTATACAAACTTGGTGGACTGATTAAACAAAGTGTCGGGCTTTTTTTTATATTCATTAAGTGTTGAATGTATTAAGTAACTGAATATATAAATAATGTCTGAATATATTAAGTAAAAAATAGGTAATTTAACTATTAAGTAAAAAAAAAACATGAAATTTAACTGAATGCATTAAGTTCTTAATTATATATTTTAATCTTAATCTTAATCTTCTTAATATATACTATAAGACAGTTGAACTAATGACTAATTAACCAATCACATTGTTCGATTTCATCAAATTGACTTTTGATGATGTCATCATTTAGATAAACTACAAATTAAAAATCCTAATAATCATTATCCAAATATATTATTATATTAATATTTATATTAATTTGTAGAAAAAGTCTCATTAATTTACACTTTTTTGTTTTCCATCAATAATTTATACTTTTTAGCCCTGATACTTAATTTATTTTATTTTTAGTCATCAACTTGAGAGAATTTTTTAAAATTACAATCATTTAATTAAATAAAAAAATTTAACATATGAAATATTTTCTACAAAAATTATTTGAAAACCTAATGACTTATTAACAAATATTAGAAGAGTCCTAATTGTTATCAAAGAATATAAAAACAATCCTAATTGTTATCATATTATCATAGAACAAATGATTGAAAATAAACATATGCGTGTTATGAACGCGCATCATGATTAAATACATATATTTATATTTTAATTCTTAATTATTTTTTTAATAATATCACATTATGAGTACATCTGTTTCAAAATATATTATAATGGATAAATTATTATATATAGCATGTGTCTTGTGGAATGACTACGACAAACAATTCCATCAATATGTCTAGGCTAATAATGACAGTGAGGAACCTATGATTATTGTACTACAACTTGCAAAATATAACAATTAAAACCGTGTTTTTTTTTAAAAATGTAAGCTTTTACGACTTAAATGTATAAAGATCTAATATTGTTAATATCGTAAATCCCGTGTCCAGTGTTGGACACAGGTCTAAAATCTAGTACTATATTATAAAGCAAATTCACTTTTCAACTTTCAACATTCAATTTCATCAATGTACACATGATAATGCATCATATATCATACATTAATGCATACAACTTTCTCTCTTTTGCATAAATCATTTTATTCCTCTAATTCTTTCAAAATCTTTTATCTCAATAACCGTATATCGATAAATTATAAAAATTATATGGGTGTTCTTAAAATTTAATGCTTTTTCATTAGAGATGTCATTCGATATACTTTTAACGAATTTTTAAATTTGAGGACGGAGCCTGTACGGCTAAGGTATTTGACTATGACACTCTATGACATATCACCTCCTATGACCTATCACACTCTATGACCTATCACTCTCATCATTTTACCGCCGTAACGCACCGGATACTTGCTCTCGTTAAATCTATTAAGTAAAAAAAAACGAATATGAGTAGTACATTAATGATCAAGACCGTTAAGTATAGTATTTCAATATTATAAAGTCATGGAAGTAGTATTGAGATTAGAGTGTATTCAAAGACTCAAAGAAACATAAATATATATATTTCTTTTAGAACCTATTTACTAATATAAAAAGCATGTCCTTAATTCAAGACTTCTGTATTTAATACTAATCAGTTAGATGCGATGTTGATATTGCGACAAGTGACTCATAAACTATAAATATTAATAAATGACTTCAATTGATAAAATCTCATAATTTGTTTAGGACGTTTGTAGATCGGAAATCATCAAAACTTCGTTGTCACTATATCCCCTTTTAAATTTGGGGTGAGAATACATGCACATTTTTTTTATTTGTTTTTACAGATGGACACAAGTACTTTGTTATTATATGTTGCCTCAGTTGTTTATGCATTTCACTATGTCCTCTATTTCAATACCCTCATTAATGGACATAAACGCGAATATTTGTGAATAGATCTATTGGGTTTGACACCCTCACCCGGGCGCTAACTTGATCGGCATGATCAAATGAGTGCATGATATTTGATCCATAGTACTTAGGAATGAAAGTATTGCGCATGGGCTAAAGGTAACATCGTTAAGCTTTGGTATTGGGAGCTAAGTGCTATAGTACTATATATTATGTAATATGTATATGAAAGCCTTGTGATCCAAAAACTATGTTGATACGATAAACCTATGATTCACCAACTTTATATTGACGTTTTAGCATGTATTTCTCATAAAACTAGTGTTATGGAATTTCATGGAGCGGAGTAGAAATCTCTTACGAGGCATTCAAGAGTCTTGTATTGGATAATGAATAAGAACTCTTATGTGTTTCCTAGCTACTTTATTGTAAGGTTATGTCTTGAAATGTTCATATTAATGAATAAAAACGACACGTTTAGTAGTCGTTTTCTGTACAATTTGTGTTATGATTCCTTTATAGTCATAACTTGCCAAAATGATTTGGTGGGGTGTGACATTTAAGTTGGGTTTTTTTCAATAATAAATAACTAGCATGGTACCCGTGTGTTGCAGCGAGAATAAATTATAGCACGCAAGATGACGTGACGAAGGGAGGTTTGATAACTGCATTCTCTTTCGGCTATGTGAAAAGGGAGGGTTGTAATTGTGGGGAAGATATTATAGACAATTCTTCTTGTGTAACTTTCATGGGGTATAGATATAGATATTAACTGAATCCTCACAAAGCTTGGATTATTACAGTGTTATTTCTTTACAAAAAAAATTCCTCGATTTAACTCGAGCTTAATGGAAAAGACGATTGGAGATTGGAAATGTAGGCGAAAAAACATGGATTATTGATCAGTTAGCGAAAATTTTATAGCGCCCTTTTTTTCTTTCTTGTCAAACCATTGTGTTATACTGTTATGTATTTTCATATTTCATAATCCGAAGAAACAAGTAATAAAATGCTCTCTTTCTGTGTATATTGAGCAATGGAATCCTAGCCATTGAAGATGAGCATTAAAGAAAGTCACATTTGTGTTTGAAATTTATATAGCATGTACAAAACTTATTGCCTCGCAATTCTTATTCATCAGGCTCCAATCATAAATCAATAATTTTCTATCTTGTAGCAGCTACATGCCCTTACATTAGTCGCAACTCTTGGAGACTCTAGCATATTGAATCGTTTAGTTTCAGCCGAAAGCTAACCTGCATGGAGTTGGAGGTAGCGTCCAATATATGACTCTTGGCTTCCTCTACAACTTTCATCGCATCACTATCGAAAACAACCACAAAGTCATCATCTTAAGCATAACATAAATATAAGTAAAAAGGGGTTATGTGATTTTAGTTTAGTTACCTAATCAAGACATCAGGTGGCATGGATACCTCGATTTCAAGTAAATACTTGTCTTGCATTGCACGCTTTGTTACACTCGTAACAACCATTTTCTTCAAAAGGAAAAAAAAAAAAAAAGCAATGCCATCAGCCTAAAAGCTTCACGAAGTTGGCTCAATACTGTATGTACAAGGATAAAAAGTGAATTCAACAACTTTAAGAATATACTAAACCGGCTATATATTAAGGTGGTATAATTAGTGTAGAATTGTGTGCCAGTTCTTAACTGGCATTTCAGAGCCTCCAAAGTTATTCTCTATGGACTAAATTCCTAAAAGCTAGTATTTACACAAGATATGCTGACTTCACACTACGGATTATTTCTCCAATGTCAAATTTAGGCTATATTAAATAGATAAGATGACTTGGTCGGTCAAAAGTCATGTTATTTAAGAACCGACTGTAAGGTTTGTAACAATAATCAGACACACAACTGAGATTAATGAATTTTGGACACAGGTTCTATACACTAAAAAGCCACCTCTAAGTACTCATTAGAAGTTGTCTTATATATATATTATTTGTATCATGGAAGGATTCTTATCCCCAGTTGACTAACACTGGAGGAGCTCATGGAATGTGTAGCATATCATGAAAATGGAAAGTAGGAATTGTACCTCAGAAAACTTTGATGTCAGCATACTTGTAACCAGTTCTTCGATGCCATTACGTTCCAATACTGAAGAATTTGAATCATAAGTTACTTCCGTGACCTTCTGCTTTGCGGTAGGCTCTGTAATGTGAAACAAAACAAAAAAAGGAATTCAGACCCGTTTAATTCAGAAGCCGTACTTGACTCGAATTTTAGTTTGGTTATAGTGTGATAATCCAAGTATTTCTAGAAAGAAGTCACACACCCAATTGTATGAAGACTTCAGAAACTTCAGGATGGGAATTCTGAACATGGTAACGAACACTTTCACCAATTTGATGTGCCATGCTAATACTACAGTATGGATCAACCTGAAAGAATGGTGAGTATGCCATCATGTAAGCAGATAGGTTACCACAGCATCAGTTGTATGCAAGATGGATTTTATAGAAGGTAAATCACCTCAATCTTTACATCAAGATATAAAGATGAGCCGGCCCTCCTTCCCCTAAGGTGTCTGCAACCCTGTAACATTGAATCAGAGTTAATGAGAAAACATCGAGAATTTCATATCACTCTTGGCTACTTTCCGTACAAAATTACGGTACCATATATGTGCAAATGCTCTTTCTGTTTGTATATAGTTTGCCGTATCGTGTGGGGAGGATAATAGCAGGGGACAGGCAGCATAGGTCCCAATTTCAACCTATTTACTTGTGGACGGGTCGTTGGGGTCATGTATTATCTCTAACAAGCCAAACAAATATAATCAATAACAAAAAGATTAAAAAACAAAATAGGAAACTGGTCAAATGGCCCAGCAGGATGCAAAGTTTCCTAGTGCACACCAGTCTCCCTTCGGAAGAGCTTTACTCTTAGTCGGCCAAAGGCCGGACACCATGATAACCACCAAAGTTGCCCTGTGTGATTTTTATATCGTACAACTGTCTAAATCATTTTATTCAACATATTAGATCTTTACTGAACTAACAGACTTTTTAAAAATAGCTGAACCACTGATTGGTTGTAAGAAACTTAAAACACTAAAGACAATTTAGTGTTTCAGGTCAACTTGACCCCTTTCGACTGGCAACAAAAAAAACTACCCTGTTTTCACCTATTGCACAACAGCCCCATTCTTACACCTCTAACAAATAGTATACATGCCATGTGGAAACAAATAAATTAATAAATCAACTTGCCTCCACCCCTTTCACTTTTAATACTGTCTCTCTGATTGGATCCAAATCCTGCAATGGTATTGCAGCATCCACTAGTTCCAAGATACTGGAGAAATAAGCAGGGTTGTTAGTAAGAAATGTGCTTCTTTCATGATTTCACTTTACAAAAAGCAGAATAAAGCTAGGACATACTATATCAATGACATAACATATTTGTGTAAAAAAACTTCAAGTTTCATTGTTTCATGTTTCAAGCCAATCCTTCCAAAAATGGTGTTCAATGGGAATAATAAGAATGAATTGAGAATGAAGTTACAGACAAACAAATGTATAGGTCTTTCAATAGACTTTCACATCAAGCATCAAAGAGCCTACTATATTCATCAGGTGTCACTTTCGGAAAGAAAACAGTAAAGGGAAAATTAGTAATTGCCTCTGGTAACCAGTTTGAAGTCCAGCCTTTAGGATCATGCCAGAGACAACAAGTCCAGCAAGGGGGTCCAGAAACCTCACACCAAGAATAGATCCACCTAATATCAACATTTATAGAGATATTAATGCACAATCAAAACACATTACATTCCCAATTGTAGACTCAAGTTTTCAGAAAGAAAAAAAAAGTGTTAAGGCATGGGTTCTGGTTCTATGAAACTTTCCATGTTTGCATAAGGGAGTTCATTATTTATCACAAATAATACCGGCAAAATAAGTAGGATAGTGTAACTTCAATGTCACACTATATACTTCATTGAATGGACAACTAATGGTCTCTCTCTCACACACACACATATTTAGACGCATGTCTATATACACAAGGATCAATGATACTTACCGACCCCTATAAGAGCAACAAGTGATGAAACAGCGTCAGCACGATGATGCCATGCATTTGCTTTCATCAATCCACTACCAGCCCTTTCTCCTGCCCTCTTTGTTATCCAATACAATCTGCATGCATAAAACCAGAGGGAAAATGTCAATGCAATACAGATAAGAAACTTACCATTTACTATAATATTATGATGCATTGGAGCTATGTCTCTATAAGCTCACAGAAATTAGTAAGACCGCAAGAAGTGTGCAGTGCCAAATATCTGAATACAATCATGTGACCATTCAATATAACGAACAATAAACCAATTAAAAAGATATAGGGATTGGGTATTGTAAAACAAGTATTAAAGTAAAATAAATAGGACAAGATCTTGACCCTTAGATCATGGTTAAATTGATGCACGAAGATTCACGAAGAAATTGATGCCCTATGATTTTTATGATGCACGATGATTTTCAGTGAAAAAAAACCTATTGTTTTATTTGTTTTACTTTAATACTTGTTTTATTTTACCTAAAACCAAAAGATATATACTAGTTCCCAAAATCTGGCTCTAAAACATTTCCATACTTGGAGTCAGTTTTGATATTTTACTGCTTGATTCTCCATCTAAAGAAAAGAAAAATGATGGAATGCTGATAAAATCTAAGGTTACATTTCCCCCTTTTCCGCACTAGCTAAAAGTACTAGCTTATCAAAAGATAGCTCATAAGTTCATAACATAAACACAAATATGTATAAGGAGACCTGAGTTAATGAGAATATAAAGATGGAAGAAAAAAATGAAAGTGCTTGATTTTCAAGGTACCCTTCTTTAACAGCAATTGCCACGATTGTCATATTCAAAGCAAGGATAGGATGATTCATGTCAATCCCATGATAATGGCTATGAGCATGTTGATTAGTCAATGACTGATTAGCTACCTCAGAGGTTGCTGACAGTACCCCCTGAAAAAATAAAAAAATATATAACAGCTCATTTCTTCGCCCAACATCATAAGCAAGTTTGTTAATGATAGACCCAGTCATTGAAAATAAAAGGATTACCATCAAAACATCCACAGCATGCCATGCGATACCTCCAGCTGTAATCAAAAGTACACCTGAGATACCAAGTGCGCCTAAAGTCTCGAACTTGCCATGCCCTGCAGTTTGTTTACATAACGTAAAGATAAATATCACATTCAAGAATTTGAGCCATGTTAAATAGATGTATGAGTTTATTTAAACTCCATCACTAGCATAGATATTATGACACAGACGTATATCAAAAGGAATTTCTACATAAGTAGCCACAGAAAGATGCAAAGTAGACCATCACAAACTAGATCTAGGGTAGGCTTTTAGTAGCTATATATACATGTAGGACAGTAATCATGTTCATTGCTACGATCGAAGGAACAAGTTCAAGAATGGTCTAAAAGGTAATGCCCATCATTGATAAATCCAGGGGTGCATTTTAATCGGGTACAAATTCAATAAGTGTAAAAATTACCTTTTTGTAGATGGGTCAGGTGCCAATATGGCAATATTTTACTTCTATTTTGTTTTATTAATGATCCAGACACATTACCATTTCTAATTTATGTCATAACTCATAAACAAAGCTTTGCTTGAAATTATATTAAAGCATCTTGTTTTAAAGACCAAACCCTTCGCATGAAACAGTGCACTAATAATAATGGAAACAAATGCACCCCGGCTTACTAGCAAAGAGAGGAAACTAAATTTATTTCTAAATGCTTCGAATGGAACATGCTAATGAATTTTTTCTGAAACAAAAATCTTTTTCATACAAGTAACTTATATCTAAGGGTGATCCTACATAGTCTTGAATTGTAACGATAACAAGATATCGCTGTTCAAATATTTTCTTAGTAGCTTGTCCTAACTCTTAACAACACGATCGGGAAACGTATAGAGCAGCAAACTAATGATTAAATCAATGGAGAAGAGAGTCGGTACAAATCAAAAGTGACCATATGGATGTTCTTTGTCCTTTGGAACCCTTGAAGCTCTAAATGATAGCAACGCAACGCCACTAAGAACCTATACAAAAAGTAAATCAGTAATTTAAAAAGTATTTCCTTTTAGGTTTAAACATCAGCATAGACAATCGTTATGTAAAAGGAATAACTTGTCACGTTTTGCTACCTAGCCTTTGTATCCACCTTACAAACCATCTATATCCTATCAAGTCTATCAGATATTCACTTCATTACATTTTTATGTATCTAATTACCTTGTAAGTCGTGTTTTGTTAATCCGACAACCATATAAGTTGACACGTCACCAAAAACGACGTCATGTCACTTATTTACAAACTATAAGCGGTTAGATACATTATACACGGGGCAGTACGGTTTAAAAGTTAAATTCACACAATTCGCAAAATGTGACAAGTTATATACATTTCAGCGCACTTACGTTCGATAACTACAAGTAACTTAAAGTATATAATGCAATAATAAAAATAACTAAAAAGTCTTTAACTTATATATAATAGTAATAAATAATGATAATCAAATAAGTTACTACAGTAAAAAAAAATAAAAAATAAAGAGAAAGTAATTACTAATTACCACATCAGATACAGAATGAGCAGCATCAGCAATAATGGCAGTACTACCAGATAAATAACCGGTCAATACTTTTCCGGCGGTCAAACCGACATCGGCGGCGAGACCAAGCCGGAATATTCTCTCGCCTTCTTGACTAGTTTGATCCTGGTGATGAGAATGTCCGACGTGGCATCTCTTAAATATCTTAAAATTAGGGTTTTCAGTTGAGGATCGATTATATAATTGAGGAATTAAAGGATTTAATAATAGTTTTTTAGATGATGATGATGATTTGTGAAAGTTATTTAAGAGAATTGTGGTGATTAATTTGGATCTCATTTTTTTTGTTTTGTTATGTTTATGAGGTTAGTTTTAATTTAAGTACAGTAGTTGATTTGTAAGCAAGAATTTATCTGAAAAGTTTGTCACAAATTCTTTATCATCTATTCATCTTTTGAAAATTCTGATTCATTTCATGATTGATTCTTGTCTTTCTCAAAGAACAACTATTTTGAATCGAAAATATAAACGCCCAGTGCTCGCGTTTTGAGCCCCAATACTTCGACGGTGTATGGAGGAGGTTAAGATGTAAGCAGATCTTACATCTACCTAAGTAGAGAGGCTGTTTCCAGTTTTACTTAAATGGTAGAAAATGTCCTCCAACCTTTGCATAGGATGAGAATCGAACCCATGACCTCTGAATCGAAAATATATAAAAGGGAGAAATGTGAAATGACTATCTTAATACACTACATTCTTGAGTTTATTTTTAAAGGATAAGAAAAGAAATGATAAAAAAATATCTTGTTTTTTCATTCTTGAGTTTTCCTAATCAAAAAAAGGGAAAGAAAAGATAAGATAATTTTAAAGTTTTAACTCCAAAAGTTTTCTTGCCAAATTGACAAAATTTGGAAAGAAAAGAAAAAACCTTTGTGTGTAATTATCATACTAGTCTTCAATTTTAGCATTCAACAAAGTCTTATAAATATTATCAAAAGGTTACTTTTGTAAAAATATTTCTTTTTCTTTTCCTTCTCCATAAACTCAAGAATGCATGTTATCTACTATTATTTTTTCCTTTTTTATCACTATCTAATCATCTTCATTCCTTTCTATTTATTTAAAACTAACGAATGGAGTGAGTGTCTTATTTTTTCAAATATCTTTATTAATTCGCATTATTAGTGTCTTATTTTTTCAAACATCTTTATTACTTATTTAAATTAATTACTAACTTTTATCACACGTCTATCATCACTAATCGTTGACGTCACCACACAAATTATACGAGTATCTTTCAATCTTTAAAAATATTTCCATCACTATCTTTACATCAATAGCATTTACAATAACCTGCATCACAACTCAACACCCACACCACTAACAAAGTCATTGCCATCACCACCCAATAACAAAACGAGTACCGTGTTAATTTTTCTTCAAATACTTCTTAGTCTAATCCCTAAGGATAGGAATACACATAAATCGACAAATACAAACTTTTTTAATATCACTGACTTTGTCATGTGTTAATCATTCAATGTTAGACACATCTTTATGTCTATTTCTACACACATTAAATTTTTGTTATTGTGTTTTTATATATTTTATCTAATACAATTTATTTAGTTAGCCGCCTTTAACAAAGCTATTATTTATGAGTTATGGTTAGCTTTTAACGCATTACATATACATAAACCGTGCCCATAATAATGGCTAATTTTGTAATTATTTTGTATAATTATTTAATAGTCACTTTATTATTTTAAAATCCTTGTTAATGTCATTGCAGTTTAATATTTAAAAATAAAATTTATACTTTTTATTCATTTTTAATATTATTTATTTGTGAAATTTTTAGTATTATTTATTGTTTCCGTCTAGCAAACGGGATCGGCAGTTTACATTATTTTTCTTCCATTTAGCAAATAACAATGAGCATCATTAGGGGTGTAAACGAGACAATACAGTTCGCGAGCTACCCAAAATCGACTCGCTAATTATTCGAAATCGACTCGGACTTAGCTGAGCCGAGCCGAGCTCAAGCTACTCGAGTAGACATTCGAGTCGAGCTCAAGCCTTAATATGTCCTACTCGAAAAGATCGCGAGCTTAATCGAGCTTGTGTTTATTTACAATTTAACCTTGAATATTATATACTTTTACATGATTATTTCTTATCGAGTCGAGCTTAATTGAGTCGAGTTTGAAATTGTCGAGCTTATAGGACTAGTATTATTTCAAACTGAATTTAATTCTTGACCCGAGTCAAGCTCAAAAGTGTCGACACATAACGCGAGCTCGAGCTTGAAAATAAAAGCTCGGTCGAGCTCGAGTCGAGTTTCGAGTTTTACAATCGAGTGGAGTTCGAGCTTGACTCGGCTCTATTACACCCCTAAGCATCATCAAACCACTCTCGAGTCTCAACAATTTAAAAAATAAAATAAAAGTTTTAATGTCATTTTATATTACTTGTAAAAATAGTAGTATGAAAATCAATGCATTTTTTTCATTGAATTATAAGTAACTGTGTACAGTATGTTTTAAGTTTCAAGCGCTTTAGTTTGAATTTTTTTTGATGGCCTGCTTAAATCTTTTGATAATAAACTATATAATACTTCATAGAAAATATATTTATATAAACAATTTATGTATTATTTTATACATCTATGTAATGTAATAAGAAAGTACCATCATATTGCTCGGGTAGGTCTTGTTAGTTTAGTAACAAAAATCTTAATCATTTTCGTGCCAACAATTTAATATATCAAATATTAATTTACCTTGAGAATATATTGGTTTTGTCAATAACTTCAAGAATATTACTGTCATAATAATAGATTTTGCGATAATTACTATAGATGGAAAAAAATACTAGTAATATTTTAGATGGTCTATAAATCCCTTTCTTATAAATTAACGACCTAAAGAAAAAACAATAAGATATATGGGTGGCTTTTATGAACATTATCAATCTTTGTTGATATTTCATGTGAGTATAAGTGTTGTCCCACATCGCTCAGGTAACAGGCGTTATTGACTTTAAAAACAGCACCCAAACCTTTAACACCGCCGGACTCTGTAACGGGAGTCTGTGACCCGAGTGGGGGCATTAAGATGGTTGAAGGACTTGGTTTAGTTGACGAACCTTGGATGTTTGAACCTCCTAACGAGAAGGATTATATCGCGGGCTTCATTATCACGGTGTGGTGGTGCATCATTTAAATCTCGGTGCAACAACACGTAGTTATCAGTCTTTGTGTGGGTAAGAGATCCATGGTAGGAAATAATAACCTGAGCCCGGTTGCGCAAGCAAACAACTCCACCGTGTGCTGGTGGCACTTGAAAAAAGCCACTAGAACTATCCAATGCCATCCCGTCAGGTTAAAGACTGGATGGGCGTATGTGCTGACTTAATCAGAGCAGCGACCAACACGAAATCGACTGAAGACAGCCGTGTAGCGTAGTTAATCTTCTTGGCTTGGCTAAAAAAACTCCATGGGGTCTTCGATCAATCCCTACTTCCATCTTTTAATTACTCGTTGACCTTTTCTTTTTAATCACCATGTTATCATATTGACCTAGTTGTTGATTCGTATCTTGTATTTCTTTTCCTGGAAAATGGTAATTTATACTTACGGTTTGCAGCATATTCAATTTTTTAACATGTTCACATTTTCTTTTTGTTGATCATCTGTATGTAAAGTAGCATAACAATCAAATCCCATGTTTCACGAGGTATGAGTGAAATGAGACATACTATTTTTATTGGTATGTGAAAGTAAAGTAACAAGAGTATACAGTTTGATGTTTCATGAGGTATGGCCGTATGGGGAGATAAGATGTAAAAAACCTTATCCTAAGAAAAGATGCTATTTCTCGAAGAACCTTTGACCATTATGTAGGGAGTGAAGACCAAACCTTTCTGTCTTCAAAGGCAAGAGTTTTCCACTTGATTATCGGTAATGTAATTTCGACTTCTCTTTTTGTAATAACCTTCTCAGGAATGAACTTAGTTTGATATGTTGTCTTCTCTGCGAAGTAGATTTTTATCGCATCTTCAAATCATGACAATTTCATCATTTTGCATTTTCTTAGGGTATTTTCTTAGGTGGAGGAATTATGTTAAGATCGCAATTTAAACCATTATTGTTATTAGTCGATTCAGATTATGCTGGATTTATAACCGGTCTAAACGTCATGATAATATAAAGTAGCTTTTTAAGGCAAACATATACTAACAGTTTATAATCATATTTGAGATAATATATACCCGTTAGAGAGATAACTAGTTTTGGACAAAAACTGTTTGGAACTTTGGGGTCAACCCACCCGATTCCATTCATCTTGACCCATAATAATGTAACTCACTTTGACCCAAACCCAACTCACCCGCCTGAACCCCTTTACTACCTTTACTCAAACGTATTCTATAGTTCCCTGCAATAGTCATCTACTGCACGAGTTTGATTTAGTATAATGGTAAACTCCCAACAGAAAAGAGCTAAAATGATAACAATGTCAGCAAGTACTCATATAATCAATTACATTTTTGGATAATTTACAAGTACATTCATATACTTTTACTTCATTTTCACTTTCCGGGAACAAAGTTAGTGGCATAAGACCAGGCATTGTTGCTAACAGGGTCAGCAAGATGGTCTGCAAGGTTCTCCAATGGACCCTTCCCAGTCACGATAGCTTGCACAAAGAATCCAAACATCGAGAACATAGCTAATCTACCATTCTTTATCTCTTTGACCTTCAACCCAGCAAAACTTTCAGGATCATCAGCAAGTCCCAATGGGTCAAAGCTCCCACCAGGATAAAGCGGGTCAACTACCTCTCCAAGTGGTCCACCAGCTACTCGGTAACCCTCAACTGCACCCATTAGGATTACTTGAGTAGCCCAAATGGCTAATATGCTCTGTGCATGGACCAAACTTGGGTTACCCAAGTAGTCAAGTCCTCCCTCGCTAAAGATCTGTGACCCAGCCTTGAACCATACAGCTTCTCCAAACTTGACACCATTACGGGCCAAGAGCTCGGGGAAAACACACCCAAGAGCTCCAAGCATTGCCCATCTGCAGTGGATGACCTCAAGCTCACGGTTCTTGGCAAAGGTTTCAGGATCAGCAGATAGACCAGCAGTGTCCCAGCCATAGTCACCAGGAAACTCACCAGTAAGGTATGAAGGAGCCTCACCAGAGAATGGTCCCAGGTACTTGACTCTGTCTGGACCGTACCATGGGCTGCTAGACATTGCAGCTTTTGCGGCTGCTTTCCTCATTGACACGTTTCCGTTACCGGAAACCCCTGATGCAAATGGAACAGGTCTCGCTGCTTGTCCTGTTAAAGACGATAAAGACATTGTTGTAGTTGCCATGTTTTTGTTGGGCAAAGATAGGATTTGCAGAAAAGGATGTAAGCAAAGATTGGTTTGGTGAGTTTATGGGATGTGAGAAAAGGATGTATATACAAGTTAACGGACGATATAGATGATGATCTGTTGGACGTGTATCCATGCTCCTGTAATGCTGTTGGCTGAGAATATATTTCGGGGCCGGGCTTGAAATCTAGGTGACATGTACATGTGTTAACAATCTATTGAGATACTTGGGTACAAGAGTAGCCAATGAAGTACTGACATGTGTCATTCCATTTCATCTCATCCAATACATGAATTCATTTGAGAAAGACATGAATGGTAAATTGCTATTAACCAAAAGTTGTGGGTTTTGAACTGTCAGTCTTGTAGAGTGAAGAATCTTCTTTTTGTAACTATGTTATTTCTTAGTCTCTTAGTAGGACGATAATAGATTAATAATGATATGAAGGTTTTGACCCGAGTTAGTAAAGTAGTATATACTTTGATACGGTAGCATTGTGCATTTCATGATCAGATAAACTTTGGACAACATATCCAGTATATCTGTGTTGTATTAGAATCTAGTAGTCAGGCTGCAGCTCCTATCTAATCTGTAATCTTTCACTAATTAATCCGTTTATTCCATAGAAGCACAAGACTACATAAGAGAACATTTGAAAGAGCGGATGAAAATCAACGAATGATAATTTGTATCAGTATAGGAGAATCTGTTTACTAATGATAATTTGTACTCGTATCAGTATAAGGTTAATCAACGTATCTAAAATGGTACTTGATAGACTAACAAGAATAAAGCCTAATAGTTAGAATTGCTTGTAAACAAATTAGGGCTAATTATTTGGAAAGTCATCCAACTTGTCTCAAATACCTTTTCCGGGGTCCAAAGAGAAAAAAGTTCTATTATGGGGAAAAAACCCGGCTAAAATATGTATAAGGAGACCGCGTCATGTTTTTGCTTATGTGGACATGTTTTTGCGGGTTGCAACAAAATTTTTAACACATAAGCCATTCAATTCCTTGTTTAACATCAAACTATTTCTTGACAACAAAATTGTTTATTCATCCATTTATCCAGTACCTCCATCTATACCTATCAATCCCATTCAATTCTTCATCTAACAACGATGTGTACACCCACTCTGCAAGTAACATCACACACATATGTCAAAACACTCCTTATCATCACTGTCTTTGTTCCCCATCTTCTTTTCCAACTTCTAACAAATTAATATTTGAGCATCATATAATACTGTAATGAACATGAATCATCATGTTCACCTTCAAAACAACATCAACAACTTAGGGCGCGTTTAGTTGGAGAAAATGTTTTTAAGTTTTCCATTTCTAGTTTTCTAGAAAATGAAAAGGTTTTTCATTTTTAAAAAACCTTTGAAAATTTTGAAAACGCGTTCAAAATAAAAAATGGAGTTTTCATTTTTCCATTTTAGAAAACTAGAAAACATGTTCAAATTCACTTGTTTTCTAATTTTAGGTTTAGAAAATAGAAAAGTGAAAACAAAAACTGAAAAAAACAGTTTTCTAATTTCAGTGCAAAAGTTGGAAAAAGAAATTTTCATTTTCTAGGAAAACTTTTCTAAAAAATTACAATTTGAACGCGTTTCCTGTTTTCCATGTTTTATTGGAAAATGAAAATGTAAAACAAAGGAGTTTTCTTGAACTAAACGCACCCTTAGTATATACATCTAGATTCTTTTCATTTCAAAAATATGTTCAGATCAGTTATTTGGTCCGCCGTTACCAGTAGCGCCACCACAGGTGCCGGAAACCCATCAAGAAAAGAGAGTAACATGGGACTTTGGTACAATCTAGTGATTTTCAACTCAATTTCGATCTCCTCATCAAGATCCCCCTGTTTCACATTACCAATTTCAAAATTTGAAAAAACGTTGATGCGGAGGTTCGATGGCTGGTGGGCATTTTCCGGTGATGGCGAAGGTGCGTTTGCTGGTGGGAGTTTTCCGATGAAGTTTGGTAAAACCCATGTTTTTTGGTAAAACGAAAATTCCAGAATTGTAGAATCACTGTTAATTAATTAAGAAAGGACGTGGCCACGTGAGTGTATTACTGTCTTACCTCTTGGAATTTTACTCTGATGATTGAAAAAAAAAGGCTTTTGAAGTTTTAGTGAGAGTTTTCAATGATGCAACTTAAATAACAACAAAAACAACAACTATCTCATTATTTCTCATTGATTTTTAAAAGGTATTTCAAATCTCTAATTTTACAAGATATTAAAGGAAATAGCTAGAGAAACAAAGTTGGCGTAGAACAAAATCCTTTACTAGGTGGAACAGGGGCAGCAGACAGAAACAAAACGATAAAGCGATAATAGAAGAGAAAAGAGACATGCATACCACTGCGTATGACATATTCACTCTAGAACTTACTCCTCTCTTTGAGATTAAACAACAAAAATACTGATGACTTCCCAGTTTTACGATTCCCAACAGGAGATCCATATGACCTGGCTGCTATGAACTAGTATAAACATCATACAATGCCAACTATTAATTAACAACTATTACATTGTAATACCAAAAAGACATAATCTACTAGCATTTACTTGCCAATGTAATCACATGTTCAAACAACACAAGGTATATCGACATTAAAGATTATTATACAGAACGAGTCATTATGTAATTTAGTTGATTTAGTATCTCGTTTCTCTAGTATCGCAGACTAAAGTCTACGTAAATATGTAAGACCAAGTTGTGACATTGACCAAGCGAGAGAAAAAAAAGTAGGTAAGACAATGAACCTACAAATAAACCACAAAAGCAGAAACTGATCATCAACAACTGATAAACTTCAAAGTTTGAACCATCAACCGTTAATGTAGACATCAAAAGAAACATAGATCAGTCGTTAATTCACAAAAAATGTGAATTCCACTGGTTCCCGTTCTTGTATAAAAAAAAATGTGAGCCCCCGTTAAGTTCAATGTCACCATATCCAACTAAACACATCCTTAATTATCTTGTATTTAATTTTACATTATATACACAAATTATCTATCAGTATATAATTATCTAAAGAAGAACCCCCTTCTATGATAAAGTAACACCAATAGACAGAGAATATAATCAACATAGCATACATTCAAATTCAGCACTTAACACTACACCTATAGACACAGATATACTATAGAATATAGATACAGATACGCACATGTGTATACATATATATATATATATATATATATATATCGCCACCAATATTTTCCATTTCAACTAATTACTTGTGAGAGATACAATAATCATTTCATAACAACTGAATTACACTTCAAATTATTAATTAACATAGCAAGTAGTTACAATCAACTAAAATTTAATTTTAATTAACTTACAAGCAACAGGAGTGAAAACAAGGGAAGGAAATTGTGCGTGAAGAACATCGGAGCCCTAAATTAAAATTGAAATATATAAAAAATTTTGATTGATTTGAGCCCTAGTTATTATAAGTATAATTATAACAATTAATCAAAAGATGAATTATGAGATCCAGCTATTATCGTTGTTTATAATAATGAGATTATTAGGGTTTTGGAGAAACGTGTGTGAGAGTGACTGAGGGAGGAGATCGGGGATGAATGGAGGTGAAGGAAGGATAGGATGGTTTTGGGGGAAGGGTTTAATTTTTGGAGAAGTGATTTGAATTTTTTTGGAGTAAATTAAACTTGCCGCCTGAAAAAAGTGTCGCCTTATTTTGGGATGACAAGCAAAATGTAAGCGTACTCCGCGTTAGAGGACGTTTTTTTATGACACTAAAAATTGTCGGTCATCTAGCCTTTAAATTGTACAAGTTATGACAGTTTTTTTATGATACACATTTTTGCGTGTCATTATTATACGTGTGTCATAATTTAGGTGTCATTAAAGACTATTTTTCTAGTAGTGATACAAATGTTTATATATATTATAATATTTTTTTTATAAATTCAATGATAATTATCTTTTTCTAAACGAAATTGTTTATTATATTATGTTTATATTTTGAAATGAATTTATTATATTATATTTTTTAAAAAAATATAAAAAAGATTTTATGATTTATAAGTATTTATGTTTTATTAGTCATGTTTTAACATATTTAACATGTATTCTATATTTATAAAGTATAATTTTATGTTTTGCATTAGTCGTAATCTAACAGTGTTCTATATCATAAATTGTGAATAATAATGTAACTATTAGTTATTGTATTTTTTTTTTTATGTTTTCGATAAGTCCCGCGTAAAGTGTAAGTTTAATATAGTAAATTTATATGTACAATTCATGAATTTGTTCGTACCACCATATGTAACCGTTTGTTTTTTAAAAGTACTACTCGTATTACATTGTGGTGAGTATTCTATTTTAGTAACAAAACTAGCTAAAAAACCCGGGTTTAACCCGGGTACCCGGGTTTTTTAGCTAAAACTTTTAAAAGGAAAAAAGTTATATATATGTATATATAATTTTTGTTATTGACATATTATAACTTGGTTTGGAGTTATTAAATTGACTAACATAATTTATATATACGAGGGTTGTTGTCCGCACGTTGCGCAGTTAAAAGGTGATAATAATACAAAACAGTGGGGGAATCAATATGCGTGTGTGTAAATATGAAGGAGAGAAAGAAGTGACTGTGTGTTAGATCTTGGTAAGGTGTTTGTCTGATTGTGTTTAGAGATATAGAATTAGAGGTGACGTGTGAATTAGGGGCAATATGAGGATATTGAATTTCTAGAATAGGGAGTCCAATATATTTTATAAGGGATTATAGATATATGGGTACCTATTGCATTAACAAAACATAAAAATATTTTTAAATATTTTTAGAAATTTAAAATAAGTATTTAATGAACAATTTATCTTTAAAAATATTCAATATTAAATATGACATCATAAATAAAATAAAATTTTTTGGAAAAAAATATAAACATGCCACATAATGTTATTTTCTAAAAATAGTTTTGTAAGACAATTCTCTTTTATTATATATAAAGATATTACTTTACTTTGACAAAATATATTGGTAATAGTATTATTGCGTTTTTGAGAGAATTATTGTAGATGAAACAAATACTAAGAGCATTCACAATGGTATCAACTTATCAAAGATTTTCTTTCAATGTCCCTACTATAAATTTATGATATTAAATTATGAGTGCTAGTTAAACTTATAAAAAAGTATTTTAATGAATGAAATTCAAAAGTTAGTGTGAGTATATAGAAAAAAGTTTTTGATCAAATAGCTTGAGGATTATCAAACTTTTGAATAAAAAAGCTATTTACTCCAATGGTAATAAGCTATTCAAAGACTTTTTTGTCCAAAAAAAGCTTTCCATCAAACTCCCATTGGAGATGCTCTAACATTTTAGATGCCCTATAAATCCTTTCTAATAAGTTAGTGGCTTAAACGTAAACAATAAGAATAAGAATATAAGATATATTGGGTTGCTTTTATGAAAATTATCTTTTTTCTTTCGTAAAGCCTAATGAGAGTATATGAGTGTTATACTGCTATCCCACATCGCTCAGGGAACAAAATTTATTCAAGTTTAAAAACAGCACCCAAACCTTTAACACTGCCGGACACTGTAACGGGAGTCTGTGACCCGAGTGGGGGCATTAAGATGGTGGAAGGGCTTGGTTTAGTTGACGGACCTTGTACGAGAAAAAGATTATATTGCGGGTTCCATAATCTACCTTTGTATGAGAAAAGATTATATTGCGGGCTCCATAATCGTGGTGTGGTGCAGTGTCTTTCGTGTTCGTAAGAGATCTCACGGTCTGAATAAACTTGACCAGGGCCCGGGTGCAAGCAACTCCATCGTGTGCTAGTGGCATTATGTGCCACCAGAATATCTAATGCCATCCCAACAAGATGGGCGTGCTGACTTAACCAGAGCAGCGACAAGCATGAAATCAGCTGGTGACTCCGCGAGGCGTACTTAATCTTAGTCTGCTTGAGACCAACCAAGCCCTACTTCCAATCTTTTTATTGAGCGTTTTGTGTTTCTTTTTAATCACCATTTTATCATAGTTGTTCGTTTCGCTTATTTTTTTCTCTGTAAAATGGTAGTAAATTATTATCATGGTTTGCAGCATATCCAATTTTTAAAACAATTACATTTTCTTTTCGTTAATTATCACTTGTGTATTCTCTAGTCTTTTTAATCACCATGGTATGAGATTGACATAGTTTGATATGTTGTCTTCTCTACAAATTAGGTTTTTATCACATCGTATTGCAATTTCTTAAGGAAGTTTCTTAGGTGGAGGAGTTATATGGTTCTAAATAACAATCCATTTCCATTTGCTGTTGGAATAAACATGGTTTGATTCAAGGGAAAATACTCACCAGATGATCCTGTGGAACCTGTAAAGGCATTAAACATGTTTGCCATTGATTTCGGGTTCCCAAAACAAGGTGATTGAGTTAGGATGAGATGGGTAATTCGGCTGTGATGTTATGCACGAATCTGAGAGGAGTAAAGACACGAATTTGTGTGGGATTTTGTGTGTGTGATTCACCTTAACTTAGGGTTAATTACCCTCTATTTATAATGAGAGTAATTACACTTACCACCCTTTAGTAATTACACATTCAACCCCTGTGGTGTTTAATGTGCATACCATTAGTCCTCTTATTTACAATCACCTAATGGGAAACCCTATTCTACGTCTTTAAGAGTAAATACGCTCATCATATATTTACCTAGACATAAGGATTTCATTATCGTCAATTATCATATCAGGAATGATACATGATCAGTGACGGTCACACTAACGTGGTTCCAACATTCTCCCACTTGACCGAGCGATCATTTATCTATGAGTATTTAAATAAGTTCCGGAATAATACTCATTTTGTTTTAAACCGAAATCATAGCCAATAAGTACAGTCGTAGAGAAGAACATCAACTCAGGACCCCCACTAGTCAAACTATGACTCAAATTTAAAACTAATAAGCAATGATCAATTGACTAAGACAAATTTTGTCACAATAATGTCAATACACCAATATGAGTACTCAAAGTGTAATTAATAGACAAACAAAATTTGAATAAGGAGGAAAATTTTTTTAAACAATAATACTAATGACCAAATAAGTACAATATGCTATTAAATTAAACTAAGTCTTTAGTAAGCCTCATCCTCAACATGTGTCCTACGAAGACATTAGGAGGAAGACCTTTGGTCATCGGATCCGCTAGCATGTCAGTTGTACTTATGTACTCAATACAAAGAACATTTTCCTCTACCCGTTTGCGTACAAACAGATACTTTGTATCGAGATACAGCCCAGCGCCAGTTGAACTGTTACTGTTCGAGAAAGTTACGACAGCTGAGTTATCACAGTAAAGCTTCAATGGTCTAGAAATGGAGTTGACGACTTTGAGTCCACTGACCAGATTCTTAATTAACATCCCATGGCAAGTAGCATTATAAACGGCAATGTATTCATCCATCATGGTGGACGTTGCAGTCAGTTTCTGCTTATGACTCCGCCAAAGATAGGTCCG
This sequence comes from Erigeron canadensis, assembly GCF_010389155.1. Lineage (NCBI taxonomy): Eukaryota > Viridiplantae > Streptophyta > Magnoliopsida > Asterales > Asteraceae > Erigeron > Erigeron canadensis. Next base: position 8,796,216 of record NC_057769.1, on the reverse strand, counting down.
CCAGCTAACATGAAAATATACCCAAAAGTAGATTTCTTATCTTCCTTGCTTTTGGCAAAGTCGGAATCGGAATAGCCTACTACTTCTAGATTGTCACTTCTTTTATACGTTATTTTGTAGTATTTGGTCCCTTGCAGATATCGTAGTACTTTCTTAGCCGCTTTCCAGTGTGCTAATCCAGGATTAGATAAGTAACGCCCTATCATACCGGCAATATAAGCGATATCTGGACGAGTACAGACCTGAGCATACATAATGTTCCCAACTACTGATGAGTAAGGTATCATCCTCATTTGCTCCTTTTCAATCTCAGTGCTCGGACTTTGGAAAGTACCAAATAGATCTCCTTTAACTACTGGAGCTATAGTGGGTGCGCAATGTTGCATGTTATAGCGTTCTAAAATCCGCTCAATATAGGCCCTTTAAGAAAGACCTAAAATACCATTATGCCTATCCCAATGTATTTCAATACCTATAACATAAGAGGCATCACCGAGATCTTTCATGTTGAATTTCTGCGACAGCATCCGCTTCGACTCATGCAACATATCCAAGTTATTACTTGCTAGTAGAATATCGTCTACATACAAAACAAGGATTATAAAGTTACTCCCACTGATCTTGAGATAGGTGCATTGATCCACTTGATTCTTTATGAAGTCTTGTTCTTTAATAACTTCATCAAACTTAAGGTACCACTGTCTCGATGCTTGCTTCAACCCATATATGGATTTCTTTAACTTGCAGACCATGTGCTCTTTACCTTTTGGAATGAATCATTCAGGTTGCCACATGTATACGTCTTCTCCCAAGTCTCCATTTAAGAAAGCTATTTTGACATCCATCTGATGTAACTCAAGATCAAAGTGAGCTACTAGTGCCATAACGATCCTTAAAGAGTCTTTACTAGACACGGGAGAAAAGGTCTCTTGATAATCGACTCCAGCCTTCTGAGTATAGCCTTTCGCAACCAATCTGGCCTTATAGCGTTGACGTTTCCTTTCGGGTCTAATTTGGTTTTGAAGACCCATTTGCAACCAACAGTTTTGGATCCTTCAGGAAGTTCAACCAATTCCCAAACGTCATTATGCTGCATGGAATTAAGCTCTTCAATCATGGCTTCATTCCACTGAGTGGCCTGATCACTATTAATGGCTTCTTTATAGGATGTAGGATCAATAAGCTTTCCAACATCCTCAACTTCAGTGAGATAAGTAATGAAGTCATCAAAATTAGTGGCCCTACGTGACCTCGATGATCTCCTGAGTTGATTTTCGGGATTTTCGGAAGATCCTTCAGCATTAGTGGTCTCATGAATAACATTAGGAGGAGTTGGATCAGTGACATTCGGAGCAGCGTTCTGTACAAGAGGAGTTATCGGAGGAGTTATAATAACCGACGAATCGTTTCCCCCCGCTTCTTGTACTTTGATGTGTATTTTCTAGTCTTAAATATATGAACACGAAATACCTAGCTACTCACTACTACACACTTGCGGGCAGTGAACCCGTTCGGATGCAATATAGTTGACTTGGTAAACCGAGGTCGAACACAAGGACTTAATAAGCAATTGTTACAATAAAATGATTCAGATTAAAAGGGGGGTTTTGTGACCGAATTGTCACGTTGCAAAGTTAGTGAAGAAAGTCAGTAATCCCGTAGGATTAATCGCAAAGAGTATTTGATTGATTGAATCTTAACACAGATTTAAAAATGAACACCTACTTGGATCAGCTCACATGCCAATCATCGGGTCTAAATATTACTTGCATTTATTGAATGACTCAAAAAGTAGACAAGATGAACTCCCGTTATACTTGAAACTTCAACTGCTCAAAACATAATTATTGCTCCCGTACTTAATTTCTCCTCTAAACAGTTAAGCATTAAATTCCTGAGTTGATTTTATGATTTAATCTTTTGAAAGCTTTCTCCCGAACTGCTTATTCGCCTAATCAGATCCCTCTATCATAGGCGTTTACACATTCAAAATGAATTTAATTGTTTTTAATCTTTATCGTTGATTATTCCCGAACTCCAACGATTTCAGGTTAATTATAGACCGATTAACCATTTCATAAATCAATTGACAATGACATAGATTTCTCCCGAACTTCTAATTACAATTATCAATCAATTAATATAAAAGTTGAAAACAATATTTAAATCCAAATAAATGTGGATCTTCGATTAAACATATAAACCTTGTTCAACATTCACAAGCAACATTAATTCGACCCTATGACATGCTTACTACCCAAGCGGGTGCTAATGATTTAGCTTCTCATATTAAAAACACAAGAACAAACAAATAGAGAGGAAATCATATTATACCAAATGAATGACGATAATCCGGTAGCAATGATGATTACAATCCAAAGCTGAAAATAGGTGAAACCCTAATCACTTGTTTGCTCCAAAGTATTCCCAACTATACGAAAACTAATAAAATTATGTTATGAATTCGTCCCAAAGTGCAGAACCCTAACTGATCCCATATACAAAACACGCGTGTAACGGCCGTTACTGGGGTAACTGGCCGTTACACTTATACTTGATGTCTAACGGGAGTTACTGGCCTAACGGCCGTTACTCGCCAGTTGATTTCTAACGGCCGTTAGTTCTCTAACTGCCAGTTACAGGAGAAACCACATATCACCTCTATAACGGCCGTTACTACAGTAACGGCAGTTACAACTTCCAGATTTCGTTTTCTTCATCTTTCGCTTGATTTCACCCGAATCCTTCTCCCGTTTCTTCCATGACTCATCAAAATCGACCAATTCATTCGTCTAATCAATTTCCAACCTGAAAACACTCAACACACATTCAAAACATCGAAAGTTGGATATAAAACTATCAAAAGGACGAATAATTGGTCCTAAAATCACGTGGGATGTTGTGTATCCAACTTTTGATGGTATAAAATATGACACATTATACTTCTTGCAAATCGAAGTTATGATTTGTCGTGCTCCCACTGATCTCTGAGTTCTCTAGGAACGTGGCATGCTGTGTATCACTGATGCGAGTAGTGTGGGAAAGACAGTAAAACCGATAACCTTTTGAGTTATCCGGATAACCGACAAAGAAACATGTAATAGTCTTAGGATCAAGTTTCTTTAAGTTAGGGTTATAGAATTTAGCTTCGGCAGGACAACCCCATACTTTCATATATCTAAGACTCGGTTTCTTCCCTGTCCAAATCTCATAAGGGGTTTTAGAGACAGATTTAGAAGGAACTCTATTGAGTATATGAACGGCTGTTTTTAAGGCCTCAGTCCAAAGGAAAGTAGGTAAGTTAGTGTTAGCAAGCATACTTCTCACCATGTCCATTAGGGGTATATTTCTTCTTTCAGCAACACCATTTTGTTGAGAAAAACCAGGCATGGTGTATTGGTTAATTATGCCACGATCCTTACAAAAGTCATGGAAAGGACCAGCGGCTTGACCAACGTCAGTATGTCTACCATAATACTCACCTCCTCTATCTGATCTTACAACTTTTATTTTACGTTCAAGTTGGTTTTCAACCAAAGTTTTAAAATCAATAAAAGTTTGCAAGGATTTAGACTTTTCCTTAATCAAATAAAGGTGCATATAACGTGAATAATCATCAATAAATGTAATAAATGAAGTATGTCATGTAATGGAAACGGGATAGGGGCCACTTATATCAGTATGAACATGCCCTTGAGTACGACAGAACTTACATTTGATGTTCAAGACATTAGAGCTAGAGGCAACTGCACCAGGACTGATCTTTGAAGCTTTCTTTCGAGTCTTGTTACTGTTGTTACCCTTCCTCTTCTTAGAATTAGCAGTGGTAGTAAGGTGAACAACTTCAGGTTTCTTGAGCTTAAGGCGATCCTCTTCTTGTTGACACATTGCAATCAGTTCACTCATCTTCCATTTATCTTTCTGAGCATTATAGTTAATTTTGAAGGCATCAAATTGAGCAGGCAATGATGTCATTATGAAATGCACAAGAAAATTATTAGAGACTTCCATTTCGAGAGTCTTAAGCTTGTTCGCCATGTCACTCATTTTCATTATGTGTTCACGGACACCGCTACTTCCATCATATTTCAGAGTAAGCATCTTTAGCATTAAGCTGCTTGCATGCGCTTTAAACGATCCCTTGAAGTAATCCTCAACAGATTTGAGGTAATCTTTGACTTTGTCAGACTCAGGAATAGCTCCTCGAAGACCAAGGGGAATAGAGTTCTTGACCCTCATAAGTGATAACCGATTCGCCTTGTCCCACTTCTCAAATGTTGTTTTCTGTTCTGCAGTAGAGTTCGCAGTAATAGCAGCGGGTTCATCATTACGAATGGCATAGTCAAGGTCAAGGTACCCCAGAGTAAGATCTAATTGATCTTTCCAAGCAGTGTAGTTTGCACCGGTAAGTGGCTGAATGCCAAGAGTAGGTGCTACAGTGGAAATAAGAAGGATATAGATTTAGGATACAAGTAATAGAAGATTAATAAAGTAATGCCTAAAACTAAGGGCAATTAGATTATAGTGACATAATTAGCTATCTAAAGCAGACTAAGCAATATCTATAAAACTAATGGAACTAAAGTAATGCTTAAACTTAACTAAGGGCTAATGATAATGTTCCTTATAATAACATAATTAGATATCCAAGGCTTATTAAGTAATGTCTCTAAAAGTAATGGAACTAACGTAATGCCTAAATACGTAAGAGGCTAAAGTAATGTTCCTAAAAGTAATGAGACTAAGACCATTATACTAATGAAGCCAGTGATAGGTAACCTATTGTAAACACCAAAACAATAAGTTGACATAAGGCTCTACTTAGATTTACATCACCTTTGGGCAGAAGTAACTAATATCTAAGTACACATGAGCATTAGGGTCATGCGGCACAACGCTTATCTTTTGACTTTTGGGCACAAAATTAAGAATCGTGTATCTTATGCATGAAAAATATTCCTTTTAGCACACAAAGTGTATTAAATCACCTTTGGGCAGAATCAATATACTTAGTATTCATTATCCAAAAGGAAAAGAACGCACCATGAGAATCATATTTGACCTTTAGGCACAAATGATGAAACCATGTACATTAGTGCGAAGCCCCCACACATTACGGGGGTCCGGGGGCAGCGCCCCTGGGAGCGGGGTCGAAGGGGCAGAGCCCCTGGCTGGGATTGAGCTATGGTAAAAATGTCTCAAAAAAAATAATTTTCGAAAAATAAGATACAAATTTAGCCACAAAATTATAAGGTAAAATTAGTAAGCACGAGTTCATTTATCAGCTAAAATCATCTTTAGTTTAATACGAACTTAAGTTATAACTCGTGAATAAGTAAGCACGAAGTAGACCATAAGTTCGTGATGATGTAAGCACGAAGGTAACATAAGTCAACACGATGTTCGTGTGATGATGTCAGCACGAAGAAGTCATAAGTCTACACGAAGTTCGTGATGATGTCAGCGTGAAGACAGTCTGGTTCGTGTAATGACGTCAGCACGAAGTAGTAATGAGTTCGTGTGAAGATAGCTGACTTCGTGCGAAGACATGAGCGAATTTGTGTGGTAACGTCAGCACGAAGTAGTTTTGAGTTCGTGATGACATCAACACGAAGTTCGTGCTGACGTCAGCACGAGTTTCTTCATTCTGCAGCTTCTAAGTTCGCGTAAAACCCTCGAAACGAACCAAAAACATAACAGGACTTCGTAATGCGTCTCTGATACCACATGTTGGAATAAATATGGTTTGATTCAAGGGAAAATACTCACCAGATGATCCTGTGGAACCTGTAAATGCATTAAACATGTTTGCCATTGATTTCGGGTTCCCAAAACAAGGTGATTGAGTTAGGATGAGATGGGTAATTCGGCTGTGATGTTATGCACGAATTTGAGAGGAGTAAAGACACGAATTTGTGTGGGATTTTGTGTGTGTGATTCACCTTAACTTAGGGTTAATTACCCTCTATTTATAATGAGAGTAATTACACTTACCACCCTTTAGTAATTACACATTCAACCCCTGTGGTGTTTAATGTGCATACCATTAATCCTCTTATTTACAATCATCTAATGGGAAACCCTATTCTACGTCTTTAAAAGTAAATACGCTCATCATATATTTACCTAGACATAGGAATTTCATTATCGTCAATTATCATATCAAGAATGATACATGATCAGTGACGGTCACACTAACGTGGTTCCAACATTTGCTACAATATATTAGCAGGACACTCGAAAGTACTAGAGATGGCAATTCAAAGATTAATGCTAATTAGTTGATTTAGATTATGCTGGATTTATAACCCATCTAAACATCATATTAACATAATCTAGCTTTTTAAGGCAAAAATGAGTACCAATTTTTATACATGAGATATCTGTTAAAGAGATAACTAGTTTTGGACAAAAACTGTTTGGAATATGGGGTCAACGCACTCGATTCCACCCATCTTGACGCATAATAAAATTACTCACTCTGAACCAAAACCAACTCGCCTGCCTGCTGCCTGAACCCCTTGCTACTTTTACTCACACGTATTCTGTAGTTGTAGCCGTGCCCTGCATAATAGCCATCTACTACACGAGTTCGATTTAGTATAATGGTCACCTCCTCACAGAGAGATAAAATGATGACAAAGTCAACAAGTACTCATATTAAATCAATAACATTAGTTAGTGGCATAAGCCCAAGCATTGTTGCTAACAGAGTCAGCCAGATAGCCAGCAAGGTTCTCCAATGGACCCTTCCCAGTCATGATAGCTTGAACAAAGAATCCAGACATCGAGAACATAGCTAGTCTACCGTTCTTTTATCTCTTTGACTTTCAATTCAGCAAAACTTTCAGGATCATCAGCAAGTTCCAATGGGTCAAAGCTCCCATTAGGCTAAAGTGGGTCAACTACTTCTCCAAGTGGTCCACCAGCTACTCGGTAACCCTCAACTGCACCCAACAGGATTACTTGAGTAGCCCAAAATGGCTAATATGCTCTGTGCATGGACCAAACTTGGTTACCCAAGTAGTCAAGTCCTCTTTCGATAAAGATCTCCTTGAACCATACAGCTTTACCAAACTTGACAACATTAGGGTCCAAGAGCTCCATAGTCATCAGGGAACTCACCAGTGAGGTATCAAGGAGCCTCACCAGAGAATGGTCCCAGGTACTTGAGTCTGTCTGGACCATCCCATTGGCTGCTTGATGTTGCAGCTTTTGCGGCTGCTTTCCTCATTGACACCTTTCCGTTACCAGAAACTCCTGATGCAAATGGAATAGATTTTTCTGTTTGTCCTGTGAAAGACGAAAAAGACATTGTTGTAGCAGCCATGTTTTTGTTAGGATTTGCAGAAAAGAAATGTAAGCAAAGATTAGTTTGGTGAGTTTACGGGGTAGCCAGTGGTACAAGAGTAGCCAAATGAAGTACTGACATGTGTCATTCCATTTCATCTCATCCAATTTATGAATTCTCTTAAGAAAGACAGGAATGGTAGATGACTATTAACCAGTTGTTGCGGGTTTTGAACCGTCTGTAGCCAAGCAGACCAAAGGATCCTCATTTTGTAACACTTATTTTCTTAGTCTCTTAGTACTCGTACTTTGATACAGTAGTATTGTGCATTTTGGACAGCATATCCAGTATAAATGTATTGTATCAGAATCTACATAAGTATCACGAAACCCGGCTTCTAATTGTACATTTGTGAACTACTGCTACAATAGACAAATAGAAGTTATCAGGCTGCAGCAGCTCCTATTTAATCTGTAATCTTTCTTTCACTAGTAAATCCATTTACTCCATAGAAGCATAAGAAAAGTGATTAGCATTTTCCTTTATTTTGCCTTTACTAACGATAATTCCTAAAAGTATAAGGTTAATCAACGTATTTAAATTTGGATTGCCAGTGATGAAAGTAAACAAAGACAAATGCCCCCACTTGGGTGAGCTCAAGTGGGGGCATCAAAGTGCATCTTGTTTGGTTGTGGCGGTTACCATCTAATGAGTTCTTTGTCGTGTTGTCTCTATCAGTGTTCCTAAGTCAGAACCCTACTACCACTTTTTATTAACAATGTATCGCGTTTCTTCAATA